>NC_138831.1:3007500-3415776 GCF_965183815.1 Platalea leucorodia | reverse complement strand
GGGGCGGCTGGCAAGAAGCAGCTGTTTGTTTGGCGTTTCTAAATGAGTGTTAAAAGCTGCTCTGGCGCGTTAGATTCCTCCTCCTCCGCGGCAAAGCTGACAAGGGCCATGCATTCGGGGAGAAACGAGCCTGGGAATGAAATGACATCGTTGGCCGCCCAGTGCGGGAAGGTCAGGGCTCAACAAGGTACACGGGAGGAGGGAGCTGGCCAGGAGAGCTGGGGCTGCCCCCAAGCCTCCCCTTTTCCCCCTCCACCTCCAAACCCCTGGCCCCAACAAACACTGACGCTCTTCTGTTAATTGGTTTCACAGGGTCCTTTCACATCAACAAGCAAACAGCTCCGGTGGGTGCAGGCAGTGGGCTCGCTCCCGGCTCCAGCGGCCACAGCAGGGCCAGGAGGTGCTGAGGCCGAGGTGGTCTCCTTTCCCAAGGGAAGGAATATCGCTCTGAGGGTCACAGCCAGCACCAGGCAGGACCCCGTGGAGGTTTGGAGGGGGCTTGTCCCTACCACTAAGCGATGGGCGAGCGATTCTTCACCCATGGTCATCTCCCAGCCGAGCCCCACCACCCGTGAAGACGCCTGCACCTGGCTGGCTAGGTTGGAAGGAGGCTCCAGGTCCTCCCAAAATCATTGCAGGAGACTCCTCTTTTCCCCCACCTCCCCATGGTGCCCTCTCCACACCAGGCTGTTCTCTGGACCATTTCCACGCCTGCCCACTGCCCAGGGTGCGGGACAGGGGCTGTGGGAAGCAGCAGGCATGAGCAGGCTGCCGGAGAGCATCACACCGACAGCTACGCACGTCCACACCGACCACCAGCTCCCAGGGCAGAGCGGCACCAAGGTCAAGCCCACCTGCTAACAGATCCGTTTCTGCTGCACCTGCAATTATTGCAAAATTTCCTAACAATTCAGGGGCAGGAGAGCTGCTACCGAGGCTGGACACCATCAGCTGCTGGGAAGCTGCTGTGAGCGGTGTGCATGTGGATGGCCGCAGCCCTGGCCACGCAAGGACAAGAGAACAGGGCACAGCCTCCAGCAAGGCCACTCCGGGCACGAACTGGCCACCACGGTCTCCACTCCCTCCATCCCCAGGGGCCCAGCTTTGGGAAGTTCAACCTGAGCATGGTGGGAAGCCATTGGGGACGCAGAGCCCTGCAGCCCCCCACACAACAGTGGACCTCCTCATAGGGAAGCATGCCCTACAGCTCGACCCTGCTCCCCCACGGAATGGATCCCTTCCACCAACACTCTGCCAGCCCCAGCCATCTCTCTGCAGGCAGTACTTCTTGCAGGCAGGGCTCTTTGCAGGCAGGGACGTGCCCGGGGAAGGGGGCACCCCCCTCTCCCTGCGCGGCTGCCACCCTGCAAACCCCTGCGAGAGGCAGGCGGCGCTGGGGAAGGCACAACTCTCATTTCCAGCTTCCATCAGATAAGACACTGAAACCCAAACAGATCAGATCCTGCGCTAAGACTCCGGTAATTAACACCAGTGAGGCCCGGCCAGCCGCGGGTAAACAGAAGGTATCCAGCAGAAATACCCACCAGTCCCTCCTCGTGCCCTTGGAGCCTGGCCCAACAGGCATGTGAACATTAATATACGCAATCTTATGAAACGAAGGTCATAAAAGCTGTCAGGGAAGGGGGATGACGAACTACCGGCACGCATGATGACAAGAGGAGGAGCCACACGGAGCTGTGGCTTTCCCGGGATCCTCCGGCTGTGCGCAGGAGGAGCGGTGGGAACCTTGGAGGCGGGCCAGAAAGCCCAGTGCACAGGGGTGGTGGAGAGAGGATTTTAGACTTGGAAATGAAAACTGGTGACTAGAGATGCTCAGTCCTAAACGCCGAGTAGATTTGGCTGCCGTGAGGTGCCACCGGAGACCCCCATCCCCATCTCCATCCCCATCTTCCATTTCCCATCCCAGTTCCCCGGTATGGGACATCACCGCCCATCCGTCCCCGCGTACCTTGGTGATCTTGGGGTCGGCGCAGCGGCTGTTGCCGCTGCTGGCGTGCATCCAGCTGCTCTCGTGGGCCAGGCAGTGCTGCCGCAGCGAGCAGCGTCTCTCCAACACGCACCAGCCGCACTCGAAGCGCGGGTCGGCCTTGAGGCACAGACCGCAGCTCTCCCGCAGGGCCGAGCACTTGTACAGGTGGGCTGCAATGGCAGGAGGAGCGTGGGGGTCAGCATGGCCCCCCCAGCCCACAAGTACAGGGTTTTGGGGAGAAGGGCACCCACTCTCGCCCCCTCCTGCTGCATGCATGCCACCAGCTCCCAGGGGGACAAACCCCCACGGGCAGGAGGCACCAGCACCCTGGACTCAACGCCAAGGCAGAGCTTTGGGCTCCCTCCCAAAGCTTCTTGGAGAAAAGCCTCTTGCTTAGAAACCCATTTGATTGATGCAGCAGCAGCATCACTCCCTCCCCCAAGGCACTGGTGCAAACTGCGGTCGCAGCCAGGGGAGAGGGGTGGGCTGGAGGCTGTGGGGGGCACCGGGCTGCTTTCCCACCCCTGTCCCATCCCTCACTCACCCTGGATGTTCTGGGGGTTGTCGATGACGAAGTTCCCATTCCAGACCACAGACAAGTTGACCGGCAGGTCGCTGATGTCGTTCCCTTCATAGAAATACTGCAGGAGGGGACAGAAGGAGGCAGAGCCCGTTAATCGGCGAGGCGAAATGCCCCGGTGAGGGGGACGAAGAGGTGTATGACCCCGTTATGGGAATATCTCCCATCAACACAGAAGAGAGGGATGGGGGCCTGGTTCGGACTCGCTGGCTAGGAACAGACAGGTCTAAGAGCCACTGGTCAAAGCACTGGACACAGCACATGCAAACCAGTAGGCTGGACTGGTGAAAAAAAATAAATAAGCAAAATACAGGGTTTCTAAATAGACCCAAAATCCATTAACCCAAAGGTCTGAAGCTGCTGCTGCTGGGAGAGGAGGAAACAGATGGTGTCTCTGCGGCACATGCGTACCTCTCCCCGCCAGGCACCCGAGCCCTCCCACATGTCCTCCCCGCTCCAGGGACGCTCAGTCGTATCTTTGGGATCACATCTGGGATCACGCTCATCACTAGTGAAGCTCAAGGAGGACAGGCTAGGCACATGGCAGGAGCGGATTTGGTAGAGCCGCCCCCGACACCCGGTGGGAGGAGGTCCCCTGCAGTCCCCTCCGGCCCCATCACCCATAACGCAATGCCACGAAGCCATGGCCTTGCGGACGTGGGTGGGACAGAGCCAGGCGCCAGCCTGGTGCCATGCCAGCCCTCAGAAAGGTCGTGGGAGAGCATCCCTCCCCCCCTCCCCATGCCACTGCCGCACCCCCAGCCACCCCACTCCAGCCCCACGCTGTGCTTGGCCATCGGCTGTACCCCGCTCCGGGACCAGCATCACCACCCCGATCCCCTAAGCTCCCATGCGGGGAGGTGACACCGAGGGATCCTGCCCCTCAGCTCCAGAGGACCCCAAATTCAGGCCCCAGCACCTGCTGCTGTCCAGACGTACCCACGTCCGTTGCTCCTTCCAGCGCAGCCAGCGCCTCCTCCCCACCCAAACCCCTCTCCCCTGCCTCAAAACCCAAGCCCCAGCCCCGGCAGCCCCATCAATATTCCCCGCACAGTCCTTGCATGCAGGCGGAGAGGTTTAATCGATACGGAGGCAGGAAGGCAGTCGGAACCATCCCTGACAGCTAATGACCTCCTTCAGCAAGAGATTCCCCACTCCTCGCCCGAGAAAATGACAGGCGTGTCAGGAGAGATTAAATGAATGATTCATGGGTTGCTGGAGTTTGTTAGGGAACGGCAGACACGCCCGGAGCAGCTCACCCGGCCCCGGGCTGGCCACAGCCCTGCCACCACCTCCAGCCAGCCCAAGCATCAACTCTCGCAGCCCTGGTGCCACACCTGGAGGAGTTGGCCTCAGAATCTCCTCCGGCACTGCCCCAGCTGCTGCAGAGCACATTTGTCCCTGCCAGGGTCAGGGACCACTCCGGCGGGTCTGCTCTGCTCGACCCCCTCTGCGGGAGGCAGGGACATGGCCCACGAGAGAAGCCAGCGTGCCCAGGCGGCTGCAGGAAGCAAGAGATGTTGGGTCCTTCTTGCCTCACCATCAAAGCTGGTCCCTCCCGTGCTGAATCTCTCCCAACAGGGCAGCATCACCAGCCACAGTCCAGCACCAGACACGGCACCAAAATGGGGCACACGCCCGATGTGAGACATGGCTACGGCAATGCACCCCTCCCTCGACCCTACAAGGTGCAAATGAAAGGCCAAGCCTGGTCCTCGGTTACACCTCTACAGCTTTTGGCTAGTGGTCCTATGTCCAGGGGCCACCCCACCCAAACGCAGGCGGAGGACCCCAAAACGCAGCCCTCCACCAGGAAGAAGGCTGCTGCTGATCAACTGTACACAGCAGCTGTAAGGCACGAGACATCCAACTGCAAACTCAACCCTTCCTTGAGCATCCAACAGCTCCACCATCATCTCCCCTCTAGAGGAAGAGCCCCGTCGCCCCCCACCGTGCAGCCTCTCGGACACGGCACCTCTCACAGTGTTTGCTCAGAGGACCTTCAGCCACATCACCACCACGCACCATCTACAGCCAGGACCTCTCAGCAACATCCCTATCACGAGGCCTGGGAAGATGGAGCCAGAACCGGGCTGGAAGTCCAGATCTGTTCACCTTCCCCTATCCTACACCCACCCAAGGACATCCCCGACAGGACCACGATGAGGAGCTGGCCAGACCCACAGCAGCGAGCAGAGACCATCCCCTGGCAGCAGGAGGGAGGGCGGCGGCGGCACCGGAGCAGAATTTAGCTGTGACGAGCCACGTGGCAGCGTAAGTGAAATTGGCATTTTCAATTTGTACTCTGACATGTCTCATTTAGGGCCCTGGCATCTCGGGAAGGCATCCAGCCTGCAGCTGTCCAAAACACTTATTTGCATCTCTCTGCCCCGGCTGCTTTTGGAAATTAGTTCTTCTGGGAGGTGGGTTGGAGGAAGAAGAATAGGGGGAGAGGGAGGGAGACCATTAACTCTTCATGCACCAGCCCTGAGACAGCACATGCACAAGAGACCGTGTCCCTCCGAGAAAGGACAGGGCTCCTCCTCCAAACCACCACGCTGAAGATGCTGAATTTGCCAGGGCGTGGAGCTGAAGTGGATGGTGGGTCGCTGCCTCGGCAGCCGGGAGCACAGGGCTGCCCGGAGGGAAACGGCAGGCAGGAGCAGGAGTTTTGGTGCTGGCTGGCATTTGCGGTGTGGGATCACCAAGGGAACATGGATAACAGTGAAAAACGCGTCCGCAGCGTCTGTGTGTCCCACCTGCCCTGCAGAGATGGGCAGCGAGCCCGGGGCTTGGATGCCATTACTGGTCCCAGTAGGATGCAGGAGCTGGAGCAGCAGCTCAGCTGCATGCGGGCAGGAGCTGTGCCTGCAGGGGCTCAGGGCTCAGCCTCCTGGGATGCCGAGATCCATCAGATCCCTCTCTAATTTCCAAAGCACCTCTTATTTTGAAGGACATTTTCAAAAGACCTCCCTGCAGCTGCTCTTGCCGTAATGTGGGCAGGAAGGTGCCCTCTCCACCCACGGCACAGCCACAGCCGGGGAAGCGGCAGTAGCCCGGCCGCAGCAGCTGAGCAAAGCAGCAGCTGCTTTCCAGCCCTGAAAACCCCACAACCGGTGCGGATCAGGCCGGGGGGTTGCTTACAAGTCTGTACATCCCACGGGATCCAGACAACAGCCCACGGGCAGCCAGCAGGTCCCATCACGCTGGCTCCTCCCTGCTTCTGGCTAACACGGCGCTAAACATCCAATAAACACTTAACCATTATTAACTTCCCGGTTAATCAATTGCTGTGGCTGGCAGCGATCTGGGATGAGCCGCGGGAGGGGAGGGGAGAGGAGGCCAGGGTGGGTGCGAGCGGGGGATGCGCCTACCCAGGCAGCCCTGCTAGGAGACCACCTTTCGCTCTCCACAGGCCCCCGGGACCCCCCGGCTGTGCCGAAGGATGGTGCGGCACGGCGACTGCCGCAAGGACAAGTTATGGGAAAGGGACGTTTGATCTGGGAGCAAAACATGTCAGGCACAGCCCTTAGAGCAAACCACCAGCACCCAGAGGAGAGAAGCGTGCTCGCACAGCATGGCCCGCAGAAGGGGATGGGAGAAAAAGATGTCATTGAGTGAGTCAGCAACAGAGACGTGTGAGCTTCTTGGCTCCTTACCTAACCCAGCCAGTCTTTCAGTCCCTCTCTGGAAGAGCCTACAAGGTGCCGACGGAGGACGCGCCAGCCCCACCAGCCTGGATACAGCATTCCCAGCAAGGTCTCCTTCTGCAGGGACGCGGTTCAGGCAAGCAGACTCCTCACCAAGAGCTTCTCAAGGCTCTTCACCCAAAACTGACCTCAGGCATCTTCCCACAGCGGACAACCTCGTGTGCCTCTCACGGCTCCGATTCTCACACCCGCCCCATCCCCCTGTGGCGGATGCCCGCCGGCCCGGCACGCTGCAAGGGCTGTAGGTGCCACCTCCCCTGAAGGTCTCACATTTGCTTCCAGCAAGCCCACCGCTCGCCTGCCCGCTGGCAGCGATGGGACCTGAGAGGCGCCCAGCTCCCCTCGGGGTGAGGGATTCACAGCACCCCAAGGAAGCCGCGCTCCCAGGGGACAGAGCCGCAGCCAGCGAGGGGGCACCCCAAATCTGGGGGTGGATCGCACTGAGATGCGCTTCGGGATGCTCCTGCAAACACCGTGCCAACTAGCCAAAGGCACTAGCCCTTCCCAGCCCAGGGGCAGGGTGGCCCCGTGGCCATCCCACCCCTTGCCGCAGGGCATCCATCCCACTCCAGCCACAACCTGCACAACCCAGCGGGTGAAGGAAGGGAGGGACCCTGCTCCCCAAGGAAGGCAGCGGAGGGGCTGCTCCTCTGCCCGCTGCGAGCAAACCCACACAACCAAATTTCCCTTGCAACCCCCCTCCCTCTCACATGCACCATCCCCCTGGGCTGCATTTCTGGAGGAGCGCTTGGGCTGCAGCTGTGTCCTATTTTTCTGTAGTTGATGACCTCAACTCCTTCCCCGCACTACGGGGACGGCAGTAATGTACATCGCGTCTCGCCAGGGCTCAAGTGCAATTCATCATTATTTTATCTGCTGGAATTTAATTGGATCCTATCAAACTCTCCTGATACTCCCTTTTCACTTTAAACACTGCTGCAGGAAAGATAAATGTAGGCATCGCTAGGACGGAGAGCACGGCTTTGTTGGCGAACGGTGCTGGAGTTGCGGGCTCCGGTCCTGTTTCCCTCTCCATGGCTGGTTAATTAGAGATACATATACTGGAGGTGCGCAGCGCTCAGAACAGGGCATGTGTGTATGATTTATGTTCCTCTATAAATACACCCTAGGCCTAGTAAAATACCGTCATTCACACAACAGCACAACTTGACGGTAACGCTTGGCCTCTGATTCTGGATCTCCTTTTGCTCTTTTCACATAAATCTCCTCCTTTCCTCCCCCACCGCACACAAGCTTCTTTGCCTGGATTCCTCCTGCCCGAAGTTTGGCAGGGTGTAAGTGAGAACCCGAGACCCTGGGAATATGTCAGAGCAACACCCAGGCTCCACCGCAATAAAAAAAAATACCCAGAAAATGTAAATCTACAGGGTCTTGCCTGCCTTCCCAGCATCCACGCCTGCGGCTGGGCACCCCGGCCTCAGCATCCGTGCTGGGTACCACTTGCATGTCCACCCCGCCAGCCCGGCTTGCTCTGCACCCACGTCACTTTGTCACCGGAATAAGTCGCTCCCGGGTGAACATCCCGACCCGAGCTTGGCCGGAGGGGAGCAACCTCCGGAGCTGCAGCCGAAATGGGTGGGCAGGGTGGGCTGCTCGGGCCAGGGGGATCGGCGAGGAAGGAGCCAGAAGGGCGCCAGGGAGGTGACACAGCTGCTCCTCGCCACGCAGGGCTTTGGTTAAAAGGAAAGGGAAATAATTGAGGCGTGAGGCTTAATTTAAAGAGCTGAGATGACAAACTCAAATGCTCGTGGAAAGGAGATCGGGGTTCTTCCTATTTTTACATTTAAAGGGAAAGAGCAGCTCTGGGGCTATTTCAGCCTTAAGAGGAACATTCTGGAGAGAAAAAGCCAAACCCCTGGCAGCAAGAAACACCTGCAGTCATTTTGCCAAGGCCAGGACTAAATCGGATGAAGTCCAGTGTTACAAGCAGTAGTGTGGATTCAGGACTGTGGTACTTTCCAACTTTTTTTTTTTTTTTTTTTTTGGTAGAAATTGGAAGGATGAGCCCCGTTTAGGGATGGCAGATGGGAAAGAATGGGCAAAGGCAGGGATGCCTGGAAAATTAAACTCAGTAGCGTTATCCGCACACATTAAGAGACAAGTCACCATTTCTCCATCCTCCGCTCCTCCACTGCAAGAAGCAAGCCTGGAAATGTCTGCCTCCAGAAGATTTAAAGTAACCAATTAACAAAAAACTACTTTACTGGCAAAGAATTTATTTTCTTAGTTAGGCTTGCCTTTCCTTTTTGCTTCTTTACAATGCATGTGGAAAGCCTTTAGGGTTGCTTTCCCTTTGAAGAGCAGAGAGACCAAAGTAAGGAGGCAGAAAAGAAGAAAAGGGGTTTTTCTGCTTGCTTTTTGCCCTGGGATGCGTGGGGAACAGCAGGCCTGGTCTCCCTGAGTTTGCTGAAGATCTATTGGGTGTCTCAAATGATGTTTATAGTCGACACTCAAACCTTAATGAATGGACTGCTGAATATTTAACCAAGATGTCTTTTCTTCAAAGTGCTAACAAGTCATTGGAGTTTGACAAGCACTAAAAATAAACAAAAGACAAAGGGTTTCAAGCAGGCTTGACTTATTATCCCTTCCATTCACCCGCTATTCAGGGAAGCATCCCTAATTCCGCAGAGTAATTAACCTCTTGTTCAGATCCCATTGAACTCCTGGAAACAAAGTGTGCTTAAATGCCTTCCCTAGGCGAGGACATCCATTCCTCACTAGCTGGCTGGGAGGATGTCATCCTTTCCTTATTTTTCCACTCACCAGTGTCCTCCACACCAGGCAAGACCCCAAATCCTAACCAAACGGATGAATCACAATGGAAGAACCCGGCGGGTCACCGGTGGGTGACTGTGCGGGAGCCTGAAGGGCTCTCCACCAGCCAGACGGACTGCAAAAAAGATGGGGAGGAGACACATCACAGGAGCAGGAATCTGAATCCCCCACACCATAAAGCAGCCCGGCTAAATGCTCTCAAACATGAAAGCAGGTGAGCAGACCCTGAAAGCAAGACAGCTTCTTTCAAGCCAGAACTTTCTTCTTCCTTCTGTGAAATGAAGCCACCCTGCTCCTGAAAGCCAAGTCTCCCGCCCGCTCCCGTGCCCACGCAGCCCCCAACACCTCCCGGTCTCTGTGCTCTCCAGTCAATTTGCTTTGCTTTCCAGGCATCCCTGGCAATTTTTTAGGTCAAACGTCCACCAATGTCAGCCCAGGAGAAGGTGTCGGTCACCTCAGCTCTGGGGGGGACCGTACGGTGGGCAGGCACACCTCAAGCTGTCCCATCCCTTTGGAGAAGAGCTGCAGAGGCCGTGCAGCTCGTGACACCGGTGCTGGCAACCACGGCACCCCTTGGGAAACACAGGCCATGGTTTTTGCTTCTGCCTCTCTCTCCTGCCCTGCAAGTTGGCACTTACTGGGGAGAAATGAGTCCAAATGATTCAGACCCCCTGTCCTGAGCCCCACCTCCGTCGGGGAAAGGCTCTGCTCTGGCGCAGGCTCCTCTCCCCCGACACCCCGCATACCGCTGCCGGCACCGTGCAGCCGTGCCGCTTCTCTGTAGGGAGCATCCTGAGCACACACCGTCCCAAACTGTTTTTGAATGAACTAAGCCAAACCGCACGCTAGAGAATTGGGCAAGAGGGAGCTGCCGGCTCCGCCAGCTGCAGGCAGGGGAGACCTGGCAGGAGGCTGGGCTAGCCAAGGGGCTCCGGGAGCCAGGGCAGGGCCCCACAAGACTTCCCATGCCTCAGGCAGACGCGGTTTTGCCTCCCGGGTGCTCACACATGTCTGCACCCGGCCAGGGTTCCCACAGGCTGGGCTCTCTGTTTGGGACAAAGAGGCCCCATATCTTCCACCCTTTGCAACAGGGCGTTGGTTCCTCCAGCCCGTTTCCAGCCGCAGGTGCTCCGGCATTGGGGCCAGGCACGGGCACATTGCAGAACAGCCCTCGGACAACCAAGCAGGTACCAGGTGTAAGCAGCCTCCTGTCAGGACGAGGGTGGCTTGGCTGCACCCCAAGAAACCTCCTACATGGCTGCGATGGAGACAGAGCAGCCAAGCTTGGCTACCAGCAGCAATGAGAACCCAGCAAAGGGACCTGCACCAGGGAGATGTCTCTTTGCACACACACCCATCATGTTTCCCTCAAAGCACTAACACGGCGCCGTGCAGGCGACAGGCAAGACTGGGTCCGGGGGCAGTTCCACGTGGTGAAGCCCTGGTGAGGGTCATGATCAACACCAGGGACAAGCAGCCAAGCCAGCTCCGCTGGGCAGCGTTCCACCTGGCTTCTTTTCTTCCCCGAACGCAGCAGCAAGACGACAAACCTTTGCTTAAGCCGCCTCACTAACGGCTTCTTACAGCAGAGCCCTGCAGGCACCGCTCCGGTCCTGCACCTCCCCGGAGCCTGCACTTTGTGCCGCTGCCTGCATTCACCTCCAGGCCAAGCACAGATCCACTGACAACATTTCCAGCTGGCAGCTCAGGACGGGGAGCATTTCTGCTCCTCGCAAACTGTGTGTCGCCGAGAAAGAGCCCCGGCAGCACGGCATCCCCCCGGCACTGCCGCCCAGGGCAGGAGGCAGCGACTCGGGATGCTCCTGCTGCCCAAAGGCTCCACAGCCCCGGGAGCGCAGGAGGAGGGAGGCAGCCAGGGCTCATTTACAATGGCTTCTAAATGTCACTCGTGCCACCAAAGGACAAGGGAGCAGGGATCGGTGCTGCAAATGAGTTTTCACAGTGTGAGTGACGGAAAACAAATTTTAAAAGGATTAAATGGGAGGGAGAAGGGAGGAGCTGGCTCCATGCAGATGAGGGCAGGTCGGTGCAGAGCCCAGCGGGCAGCCAAGGAGCTGAGCAACGCCGGCTCCCAGGGGGCCGATTAACACACTGGGTGGGTTTGCTCATGGGCTTGGTGCTCCCTGCACAGGATTGCTGCGCAGCAAGGGGCACGCACACAGCTCACCGAGGGGCCGCAAAACACCCTCTCGCTTAGGGATAAGGCAACCGGAGAGGGCAGAGCAGGCAGAGCTGCCTGCAGGAGAGAGCTTAAGTGACAGAGCTGCAGGGAGCAAGGACAGAGAGGCAGGGAGCAATGCAGCAGCAGGGCCGGGATGGAGGGCAGGCAGCTGCCGGTCGGAGCCAGGGACGGACAAGGGCTGCAGGGGAGGCGGGGAAGCGCTCGTGGGGCTGGCAGGCACGGCTGCATGCAGAGAAGTGTGCGCAGCGGGACACCGAGAAGGTGTTAGCTCAATCCTGCCTGTAAAGTGGGATGGCTTGGTGTCAGGGGGAAGCAAGAGCAGGCAGAGGGGAGAGGGAGGCAAGGCTCTGGCATGTCCGGGCCAGCTGGCTCTGGCCCAGGCAACTTTCTTCAGCTTTCCAAAGCCAATTTCCTTGGAAGTGCTCCTAAAGCCTGGCGGCTCCCCCGGGGCGGCTCTGGCGTTGATCCTATCCAGAACGACTGCAGGCAGCAGCCTCCCCGTGCACCTGGGGGAAGCGTCGGGCAGCCCACCCCACACCCCCCAAGCACCAGAAACCCCCGTTACCTGCCCACAGGAGAGCAAACCCGGCTGTGCAAAGAGCCGGGAAGGTCCCGGGGCAGGGCAGGAACGAGGGGCCCACAAACGAAGCACACGCGGAGGCGAGCCGTGCACTCACCGAGGTGTTCTGGCACTGGATGCTGGTGCTGTTGAAGCGCAGGGCGGTGACACGGGTGGTGCTGCCAGGGATGTGGAAGATGCACTCGTAGTTGCGCTGGCCGGACTGCGGCTGGGGCAGGTTCTTGGCCGTCAGGGTGATGGGTTTCACTACGCCCACGGGGATGTAGATCTGGGTGGAGGGCAGGATCTGGGGGCAGTCCTGCAAGGCGAACAAGAGGCAGACGATGAGAGGGGAACACGACACAGCCTTCCCCAGCACCCCTGGGACCCCCACCCTTGGCTGGCAGGCTGGGCAGCGTGCTGTGAAAATACCACCTTGAGCACATGCTTGAGTAAATCCTTATGTGCAGCCAAGCCCAAACCAGCATCTCATGGCTGCTCGGGCCAAAGCCCTGAAGACAGAAAAGGAGAGCACATAGGAATCTGGTGGCAGGGCAGTGGGAAGTTTTCCACAGCTCGGGTTGATCCAGGCGGGAGGCGGGGAGAGGATTCAGCTATGGGACCTTCAACCTGGCACCTCGACAGCAGCACGTTTGGATGAAACGACTGGTAACGAGATGGGCTTTAACACCATCACTGCAGTCAGTAGGTTTCAGAGCTAACACCCACTGGGCTGTGCATTGTCAGGCTACCCTCTCAGCTCTCCTGTTTCCTTTACAGCCTCCATCCCCCTTCCTTCCCAAGTGGACAGAAAAGCCTTTTCCCCCTTTAACACTGCAACATGCTTCTGCAGTGTTGCAGAGAACCTGCTCTGCAGCGAATTTTGCTGCTGCTGTTGCTTCTATCTGTGGCCAGCTTGAAGGAGAATCACTCCAACCAGCCTGGGTGCAGGCTGCCCAGAAGACAGCACCTTCAACCAGGAGATGCTGGTGAGTCCAGGCTGGGGAGGAAGGCAAGGGCAAGGGGCTCGGCACCACCCTGCAGCCCCCCACGCTCCCCGGGGAAGGAGCTGTTGGAAGAGCAAAGCACTTGACTTTTAATAGCCACAGGCTCCCAGCTGCTCCGGGGGAGCCAGTAAGCCTTGCGTGCAAAGCACAGGGGAGCGGGATGGAGCAAAAATAAATGAGCTCAGGCAGCAAAATAGCTCCGTGGCCCTGGCGGGTGCCACTTCGGCAACAACAGCCTGATGCAATCCCACGCCAGCCTTGCCGAGCCTGGCGGAGGTCTCGCACCTACAGCAGCGACTCCTGGAAGCGTCGGCTTGAAATAACGTCAAGGGGGAATAACGTGTGCTGAAACGAGCTGCTCCGAAAACAGGAACGGCAACAGCAGCGCCGGGGGTGGACGCAGCCGCCCTCCCGCTCGCACAAGGCTGCTGACGGCCGCGGCGCGGCTGCGGGGGCAGCTCTCCCCCAGCAGTGAGCGGGGCCGGACCCTGCGCAGCACCGGCCTTTATCTCAGCCGGTAGGATTAATCTCACTTTCAAACAATGCAAAGAAATGAACAGTAAATTGTTTCATTTAGCAAATACTGAAAAACCCAGCTTGTTTTACTCTAAGTTTCCTGTTGTTCACAAGCCTGTATTCACCAAAAGCACAATTTTTAAGGGAAGAAACTATTTAGTTGCAAAACATGCTAAACAAAAGGAAAGCAGTGAGGAACAGCGGTGCCAGCCCCAACCCGGAGATGGTGACAGGGCTGGGACAGTCTGGGGATCCTTGGCACTGCTCTGCCACCTCCCTGCTCCATATCACGGCTGCTCCCCGCTGCAAAGCGGGGCTGAAGTTGCCTCCCCTTTGAGAATCAGCTCAGGGCTCACAGCGGGGAGACCCCACGTGCTCGCTGCCATTTATAAGGAGCGGTCCCCACCGCTGCCAGGCGGTTGCTTCCCACTGGCTCAGGACCGGCTCAGAAGTGCTGATGGATGGAGATGTCCTCGTCCGCTTGATCCCCCTCCGCATTGCAGGGGGACCCCGCGGGTGGCACACGCCTTCCCCGCAGGGCATGCACACGCTCGGCGAGGATTAGCTCCCAGCTCACTCTCTCTCCAACACTTTTACCTCCTCATTTTTCCTTAATTATTGCTGCCAGCCCAGCCGGGGCTGTGGGTAAGTCCATGTCACCCCAACTGGGCTCACCAGGGATGCTCACAAGACCGGTGCCCGGGGAGCACGGCAGGCACGTGCGTCCCTCTCCCTGCGCAGGCAGGCAGGCAGGCAGGCAGGCCGGCCAGCAGGCAGGCCGGCAGGCAGGCGGCAACGTTTTGCTGACTCGCGGTTTGAGGCGAGTCCCCCCGCGACGTCACATGCTCCGCATCTGCCGGCAGAAGTGTCTC
This sequence comes from Platalea leucorodia, assembly GCF_965183815.1. Classification (NCBI taxonomy): domain Eukaryota; kingdom Metazoa; phylum Chordata; class Aves; order Pelecaniformes; family Threskiornithidae; genus Platalea; species Platalea leucorodia. Next base: position 3,401,540 of record NC_138831.1, on the reverse strand, counting down.
ATCCAGCAAAAATGTCAGCCTGCGCCGAACAGGAAGCACCTGGTGCTGGTGGGCACCCGGGGTGCCCGGAGGGGTGGGGGCACCCGGACAGCTCATTTCCCCTACAAGCAATTCCAACCACTCACTCCGGCACTGCCCGGCAATTACATCGCTTGGGAACGCTCTGCGCAGCCCACGGAGCTCCCCGTCCTGCCAAAACCAGCCCCCCCGCCCGGCAGAGCCCCGGCTCCCAGGAGCATGGAGCTACAAAGGGATGGGACAAGCAGAAAAGCAAGACCCTGACACACACACTCCCAAACATTGCACAACCAGGATTTTCTCCGTCAAAACCGATTTTCTAGCTGGATGAGAACATGACAAGGGTGTCCAGGTTTGCTCAGAGAGGTAAGAGCTTTAGAGTCACCCTGCAAATGCTGTGGTTTGGGTTTCTCTGCCAGCTCCCAGCTCCAGCTGCAAGGCTGGGCCATCAGCAGAGATGGGGATGAAGGCAGCCTGGGGCTGGGGCTTGACCCTGGCTTTTGGGGGGCTCTCACAAAGTCCTCAGCCATTCCCACTGGTGGAGGAATGAACAAACACAAGCTGAACCTGCTTAGACTGAATCAACGTACTTGGTCCCCGCAGGCCAGCACCCTTTCACCCTCCACAGCAGCTCTGCATCAGCAGGGGCTGGCGCAGGAGAGCAGCTTTTTGGGATGGGAGAATCCAGCACCCATCACTCATCACCCTGTGGCCACTGCTGAGCACCGCGAGCAGGGACAAGCAAACAGCAGCCTGGGCTGCTTCCTCACCCCTTCTCCACCCTTGAACCCCGGGGCAAGCCACAGAGGAGGGCGATCTCTGGAGCCCAGGGTTCAAAGCCACCGCAGCCGGCGGGCAGGGACATCCTTCCTGCTGCTGCCATTCCCAGGCACATGTACATGAGTGGTGGCTCCTACCCACGCCCCGTTCCTGCCCCCCACACACCCCAGACAGAGTGCCATGGGTCGCCCTTTGCGTTTTCCTACAAAACAGCTGCTTTCCCACCCAGGAAACCGTGGTGAACCACCCGTGGGAACCGTCAGAGATGGAGTTAAGCGCTGCTGTTAACCCCCATCCCTGCCTCTCCTGACCAGTGCCCACCACACTCCAACAAACACAGACAGACCAAATCCTGCTTAAAATAACCCTCCCAGTTAGACATCCTCCCACAGAGGGGATGGGGCTGGACGTCCACCATGAACTTGTCCAGCGGTGCCATGGGCTGGCACCGAGTCCCCCTCACTCGCCGCACTGCCCTGCTGGGGACCGGGACCGGCCGGGGATGGGGACGGGATGTCTCATCCCAGCCCGGACACGCAGCCCACAGCAGTGGCTGGTCTGAGGGTGTCTCGCCATCCCCACCACGAACTGCCGAGGCCACACCAACGTGCAAACAGGCTGAGCCAGGCGCTCCAAACCTCAAGCCAGGCATCGCTCCAGGTCCCAGCGCGGCCAAAAAGGTCTGCCAGGGAGCAGCCTGCCCGCGCTCAGGAGTGACACGAGTTCCCAAGCAGCTGGTCCGTGGGAGAGCTGCACGCGTCCCAGAGACAACACCCCGGAGGGGTACAGCCAGATGCTTTTGGGTTCACCTGGCAGGGAAGGCGGAAAGCCCAGCAGCCTCCACCGCGCCCTCGGCGAGGGGAACGGGCAGACGAGAGCCACCAGGCTCCAGTGGTCTGGACACCACATGTTGCATTTGCAGAAGCAACGCCAGGGCTGGCTGGAAGCGCGACCTCAAGAGCAGGCTTCTGGGATGCCTGGGACAGGCCAGTCCCTCGCCCGATTTCTTCAGGGCACAAGCTGGGAGAAAACAGCTTTTTCTCATCTTTTCACATTACTGAATACCCCCTCGTGTGGGGCCGCTGGGCTGGGCTTCTTCTGGCCCACGCATCACACGCTCGAGTAGCCATGAGCACGGTGCAATGCCCTTGCACTTGGATGATACCTCCAGGGAGGTGAGGGATGGTACCAGAGCCCCAGGTTTGGCCGTTCGGTGGAAGGGGCAGTGGAAAGCCACCACCGTGCCATCCGAGAGGCACGGAGCGCTGGCGGCGGGGCCGCGGCACAGCCCAGGCAGCTGCACGCTCGCCGGCGGCGCGGGGGCAGGAGGGGCTGTTTGACAAGCGGAGTCTCGTTCTTGGCGCTCGCCTGTTGCTGTGCAGAAATGGCAAGCGCCAACCCCGCCTGCCCACGTGTGGGAGCGATGGTTGGGCTTTTCCAGCTCTCCCGATGCACTTGGCTGAGAGGCAGCTTTGCTCAGCTGCACGCCCAGAATAAGGATCATGACGAGAGCCCAGCACAGCCCTGTGCAGGGACACCGCCATCTTCTGCAAATCCATCTGCTCCCAAAGTCAATGGAGGCTCCAAACTGCACCCAAGTATGAGACCCAAGCAGCTCTCTTTGCAGGTTGCAAAGCCCAAATGTTCCCCCGCAGACACAGCAGCTCCCCCGGGAGAGGCAGCAGAACCAGGCGCTCCCTCCGGTTTTCCACAGGAAAACTCTACAGAGCAGCTCGGTGGGCACCCAGTGTCCAGCCAAGGTCAACCCACCCCAAAGGAGCAGGGAAGCCATGCAGAGCTCAGCCCCAGTACGCGGGAAGGTGCTCCTCCATCCATCTCATCCCCAGCAGAAGAGTGATGGTGCTGCTGATGGCTGGGCAATGGTTGAGTAATGGTCCAGCTCTCCTGTCCTCTTCTGGAGGGCTATAGCTCCTCAAGTGATGACAGAGGCAGAGGGGAGGAAGAGGAAAAAATTAACTGGGGCGTCTTGCACGCAGATGGATCCATCTGACTCCACGCATGCCCCCAGCCCAGCACGGAAGCAGGGGGACACAGGGAGGACAACCGCCCTGAGCTAGAAGGACACCCAAGAGCCCACAGGTCCTCACCAGGATGAGGGCAGACATCAGAAGACACAAATTACAGGGGATGGAGATTCACGGCTCCTCCCGAGCAGGGCGATGCAGACGCAGGCTTCCTCTCGGTGCCGGCCAGGATGGCAAAGACCTTGAGGGACATCTCAGCTGCTTGCCTTCACACATGGTTTGTCAAGTGGAGACAAGCCTTTCTTGTTCACCTCTGCTCCTGGGGACCAGTCCTGGCCTAGAAGGCTGATGGGACCTGAGCTCTGCTGGAGCTCAGACACCAAACTTTATCCGAGATGATCTGGGCAAACGCTTTCTCCAGGACAACATCCATTTGAGCCATTCCCGTCAGGACAGCATGTGGCTTTGCTCCAAGCAGCAACCATCAGGCAGCAGGACCCTTCCCCCTGGGCCCTTGCACAGGCAACTGGAAACCCAGGTAAGTTCAACCAGAGCCCCCTTCCAGGACAGGGACAGGGGAGAAACTCTCCTCCCCAAAACTCTCCCTTCTGGACCCGAATCAGCACTTACTGTAGAGCCAGCAGTCGCTGGCCAGACCTCCAGACCCAACCCAAACCGCCAGCGATGCCACCACAGGCTGGGGACGCCAGGACCTCCTGCGAGCGCCCTGCCAGTGACAGGTTTCCCCCGTGGGCGGCACGGCTGCTGTGCAGGATGAACCCCCGCAAAAGAACATGTTTCTTAGCAAAGCCTTTGAGACGAAGAAGGTGTGAGGTGCAGCGAAACGGTTTGTTTTACGGATTTCAACCTTCCCCTCTCTGGAAACAAGTTGTTCTGCAATGACAGTTCAAGCTTGCTCCCTTCAAAAACATCAAAGCAAAATGCTTTAGCGTCTCTGCCTTTGTTTTTTCTTTCATTCAGCCTAAAGTGCTCTCGGCTGTGCCCGGCTTCCCAAGCAGCCTCTCCACAGCGGCACTCCTCAGCCACCACAGCCTCTCCGCCCCGGCACGCCGTCCCGGCAGCGCTTCCCGCTCCTCCCTCGCTGCTTCCCAGGCAGCCCCAGCACCCGGGGCAAGGTGGTAGGAAATGTTTCCAAAGCAGTTTGCCCTCTTCTAAACCCTTCCGTGTAGGGTAGGGGGGTCGTGACAGGACCGAGACAGGAGAGGGGAGCCCGCTTGCGTTGCCTACCTCGGAGAGCTTGACACGTCCCTCCAGGAAGGAGCAGTCGGCGGCGTTGTGGGTGCAGATGTGGCGGTACTTGCACCAGTGGCAGGGGAAGGAGCCGTTCACGCAGGACAGGCAGCTGTGGAGAGAGAGAAGTGGGCAGCGTTAGGGCAATGGCGAGGCAGGGTCCGCCGGGGCACTTCTCGGGATGCTTCTGTGGGACAGCATCCATAGGTGATCCTGTATCACTGACCCCTCATGTGTGGGGTGAGGGCTGTGGGCCGGCAGGTTGGGAGGGGAGATGCCTGCACACCCTGGACCCCCGGGCTTTGCCCACGGCAGGGCGAGGGGAAACGGCCTTCCTGGCACCGCAGGGTGTGTGCCCCAGCCAGGCCAGCCACGCTCCCCCCTCCGCTCGGCAAGCCGACCCGGCCTGCCCCGCTCCTGGGGTGGGGCCGAGCTCCAGACTTTGGGAGCTTTATTTGGGTTCCCTGAAAGGCGATTTTAGCAAGAGGAGGCAGAACAAGAGCTCTGCACCGCAGGGAAACAGGGGAGAAAGGGCCAGATTAATGCATGCTCATTGAGAGGAAAATTATAACTGGCAAAAGGTTGGGTCAGATTAACATTTCGGGACTGTAGTGCCTTTCAGCCGCTCACAATAGGTTGTGTGTGACCCCCTCCCTCGGCCCCCTCATCCTCAGCCCTCCGCGGCCGCGCGTGCGTGTGCGTGCACGCTTCCACCCCCTCCCTCCGGCCCGCGACGTTTCCGTCTCTCTCCCCAGCCTCCTCTCCGGGCTCTTTGTGCGGTGGGATCGTGCGTGTCCCCCTCTCCTCACCCCTCCTGGGGGATGCTGGGGGCACCCGGGGGTGCCAGGAGCCCCGTGCTCTGCTCTGCACCCCTCTTTCCAAAGAAATAAGTCCCAGGGACCTGCTGCCCGTTGCCTACGTAGGAGGGGACATAGAGAGTCCCCTCCTTGTGCAACCATCCACACAAGCAGCACCAAAACAGCCTGTCCCCTTGCTAGCCCCCGCCAAAAGCACACCCTCCCAGCACCATGAGGCATCCCTGTTTGCAAGCGCAGGGGATCCCGCAGAGCCCCCGGGGCAGAGAGCAGCTTTCAGCGCCCTCACCCTCTGGGTATGGAAGGGGCTGTGCCCCCCCGGCCACGCTGTCCCGGGGCAGCAGCGAGGTCCTGCATTAATGCAGCAAGACTCCACCAGGCAGGTCTGCACCAGGCATGTCCCGTGCAGCCCAAGCTGCCCTCCCGAGGAGGAGGCAGGGGAGTTGCTGAAGGATAAGCTCCAAGGCAAGAAAAAGAATCAGCCTGTTATTTTCTTTTTTGGAAAAAAAAAAAAAAAAAGAAAAGAGAGAGAAAGAGAAAAAAAGAAAGCAGCAGCACCATTTTTCTCCCTAGAAGGCTCATACCTGCTCTCACTGATCCGAGCACGAACAGGATCAGGCCCAAAGCAATTATATTTAAACAAAGGCAGGATCTTCTCCTGAACACAGCTCTGGCAGGAGGCAGGCAGCCCTGCCCAGCCCGATCCCGCTCCTAAATCTCATGCTACCTCTCTGCCTCTACTCCCCGGGAAACGATGGGGAAAACACAGCATCACCGTGCGACGCGGCAGAAAGAAAACCTTCCCGGAGAGAGGGATGCTCGGGTGGCAGGGCCTGGCACACCGGATCCCTCGCCCTCCAGCAGACCTGTCACTGGAGGTGTGGGGACGGCGCACGAGGGAGCCGTGACGGCGGGCAGCGCAGCGTGCAGGCAGCGCAGGGTGCAGGCAGCGCAGGGTGCAGGCAGCGCAGGGTGCAGGCAGCACAGGGTGCAAACGCACACCTAAGGCTTCGCAGGGCCACCGCCCTGGGGTTTCACACATCATTACATATACAGCAAGAGCTTCCCAAATCCATGCGCACACTCTAAGGAAATATTTAATTAAGCTGCTTGCAAAGGGGGCTGGAAGTCATTTCCATGTTTCGCTCACATTTTCACTTCCAAATGAACAGCCCTTTTAGCTTTACCCACAAATATGCTAATTGAGATGCTCCTTATGCAAATATATGCAATTTTATTTCAGCTGCAGAGATTCAACTTAAAAGCAGAGCCGTAGCCTCCCATCTCTGGTTGCTTTGATGGAGGGAGGTGCAGAGGGTGGGGGGGGACACAAACAAAGCGAAAGGACCGCTCCTGCCCTCCCGATAAGGGCTCAAGCAGCGACCGGTGGGCAGGCAAATCCGAGATGTGGAGGCAGCGGGGCAGGGAAAGCAGAGGTTAATCCTCATGGAAGTAGAACAACCACAGAGAGGTCATTTAAGAGAGGAGCCTGGTCCAAGCAGTTGCAAGCCAGGCGCTGGGGCATAACCACCAACCCTCCCATGAAATCGGCCCTCCACAAAGGAGAGATTTTTCCAGCCATCAGGTCTTTCAGGGTCTGCAAAAAGACTCCCCAGTTCCCTCTGCACCACCTGAAAGCAGTCGGGAGAAGCACCCGGCACAGCCCTGCCCCGGGCACCCCGGCCCCCGGAGCTGCAGCTCCGCTCTGCAGTTCTTCAGCCAAATCTTGGCTATTTCAGGACCCTCCTCACCTAAGGGTCTCGTTTGCCATTTAACTACTGCAGATCCCAGCCGGTCTCCGCTTGCCAAAGAACCTAAAGCATCTCCCGTTATCCTCCACGTACACCCCGAGGTGTGTGGTTCCCCCTCCTCCTACTTCAGCCCTCCTGGCTGCTTCTAACTCAACCGAGCCATTTCTGAAGCCCCATCCTCAGAGATGTATTTCACACTCTCCCTTCTGCCGAGGTTCTCCATCTGCCATAAGGACATCAAACGCTGCTGTAAGAGCACTCACCGCCACGTGTCTCGCTCCACAGCATCTCTGCTGCGTTTAGAGCCCGGCTGGGTCAGCACCCCGCGGCTGGCCAAAGACTCTGTCAAGTGGCAAGCAAGTCAGTGCCCGGGTGCCAGTAACACGGTGACACCCCATTTCCAGCCTGCCTCGGTCCTGCCGGCCTCGGCATGTCCATTTGACTGCCCCAACTCCCTGCAAGGCTGCCCAAAACCCAGGGCAGGAGCCGAGGCAGGGCTCCCCGGCTGCAGGTCAGGCTGGGCGGCATGGCCGGGGCCGTATCTCCGGTGTGTCCGTGTGTCGCTGCTGTCTGTTCCCAGCGCAGGAGCAGGTTGCTTGGCAGCATGATGCCATCTGTGCCGTCTCTCTCCTTCCCACGGTCAGGCACTCTTCCCTCATCACTTCTTGCCTAAGAGGCTTTCATCACTCCTGATAATTAAAGGGAGGCTCTCCTTCATGTGTTGAAGTCTCCCCCCCCTCCCCGAGGCGTGCCGGGAGTGCGAGAAGCCCAGCCAGGCAGAAAACCGAGGCTGGGGGTGCAGCGCAGACACGGACCCACAGCTTGGTCCCCATCTGCCTCCTCCAGAGCCCTGCCAGGGGCCAGGCGGAGAAGCCCAGGCTGGGCAGGGGGAAGGGGGTCAGACCTGCCAGCGGTGCCCCCTTCCCTCCCAACGTCCTCGTGCAAGAGGAGCGGCACCAACCTCAGATCTGCATTTCAGGATCACTCTGTGCAAAAAGTGCCCCATCCAGAAACAAGTCCAGGCTCACTGCCTGCCTGCAGCCTCCTCCAGAAAGAGCAGGCAGCCCTGCAGGCAGCAGGGCAGCTCTGCCCACCTCTGAGTAAGCCAGGGGCAAAGCCAGAGCCTCCCTACAGCCTCCACGCTTGCCCCCAACTCACTACACAGCCGGGTCAAGACCTCCCGACGTTCCTCTCCTCCACTTTCCAAACCGATCCTAAACTTGCTGAGGCCATGCTAGGGAAACACCTGACATGGCTGCAGAAAAGCAGCGGTGCAGAGAGGGCGGCAGGAGAGCAAAGGAGCATCTCAGAGCTGGGCGCATCTCCAGGGTGGGTGCAGGATCATGAGCATTGCTGCAGGACGAGCTCAGCCCCAGGGGTGGCTTCGGGCACCGGCTCCTCGCTGGGTGCACGGGCAGCTCTGCAGAAGGCACCTCCTGCCGCCACGGCGAGGTCGCAGCTGTCTCCACGCCTGATCCGAAGCAATGCTGCAGCTGATGGGAAGCATGGGAAGCCAGCGGCACCGGATCCGGGCTCCTCGCTCACTCTCCTTCCCGCGCTCCCAGCCCCAGGCTTGCTGTGCACAGGGGACGAGCCCGCTCCCTTCTCTGATCTCCATCCCGAAGGAGTTCAGAGCTCTTCAGCGCACCGAGTGGGGAAGGCAGAAAACAAAACCAGCGTCCATAAGCCCGAGCAGCAAACACGAGAGGGACAGGGGGTGCGAGCATTGCACACACACGCGCACACTGAGGCTATTTCCATGAAGCAGCACGCTCCTGGAGGAAGGACATGGAGCGAAGGACAGGGACGAGGGCAAGTTCAACAGCACCAAGAGCAGAGCACTGGAGGTCCACTGAGAAGAGAAATTATAAACACAGTGCTGATGGAAACAGCATCTGCACACGCACAGCACAGCCTGCCTGCGAGCCCCCCGACTGCTCCTCAGACCTCCTCTTGGCAAGGAGGATGCATCCTTAGCGAATACGCAGCTCCAGCGTAGCCCGCATCTGGAGCAGCAGCTGTCAGGGGTGAGGGGCTGAACTGCTGTGCTTTGGGCTTTATATCCATCTCTCTGCCCCAGGGAGCAGGGGGGGAAATCCTGAAGAGCAGCAGTCAGCGCCCCCCGGCCCCTACACAGACCTAGGAGCAGCCCTGCCCTTCCCAACTGGTGCCCAGACCCAAAGCCGGGAGAGCTGCGGGGTGGGAGATCAGCTCTCGCCTCCCTCCATCCCTGCCCATCTCAATCTGTTTCTGCCCTTCCAGTCCAGTGTTCTTCCGTCCCTGCGGGGTTTTGCCAAGGGCCTTACTCTCAGGGTAGGGGTTGGGCACGCAGACCCGCTGCATGGTGGTCCAGGGCATCCCCCATCACACTGGCTGGAGGATGCAGAATCAGGCCCTCATTTTTAAGATGGCCAGAAACATGTAATTCACTTGAAACACCTTCAGCCACCTCCCCTCACTGAAACACAACACCCTGCTGCACCAGCCTCCTCCTTCACAACAAACATGACATAAACCAGGTTATCCCGAGCAGTCTCTGGGGCAATCCTACAGGATTTTCCACCTGCCCCAGCCCAGGAGTACGCAGGGATCTGTTACCGCCTCGCAGCTCAGCCGTGCTAACTCAGATACACTCACTCTACTGCTTGCAGCCATCTGTCCATGTCTTCGAAAAGAAAGCAGCTGTAAGCATCTGGAAACAAGCAGCACTGGGCCAGCGGAGAAACAGCCGTGCTGCGTGCGGGCAGCCCGGGACACGGCCAGCCAGAAGGGCTGCAGCGAGGAGCCCAGCGGCACGAGGGCTGGCATCATCCCACGGGCGCCACCGGGTGCCTCCTTGGCCACCAGAGCAGCCCAGCCCTGCTCCCAGCCCCTGGGGCCGTGCATTAAAATCCCATTTACTTAATGGAGGCTCATAGGGAAAGCCTGACCTGTGGGGCAGGGCAACAGCAGAGCCACATCTCTCTGGCCGGGAGGAGCTAGAACCACTTGCCATGTCTGCCCCTTGCTCCAGCCTCAGAGAAATTCAACACCCCGCCACTGATGGGACCTGGGTGTCACAACCGTCACCGCAGCGAGGCACAGCCACGAGGCTGGTACCATCCTGACCACCTCCCGGAGGAGACACAGCGCAGGCAGGCACCGGCACAGGTTTACAGGCTGCTCGGATCCCCTCTCGGCGTCAGACCTGCTGACCTGTGATTTTCCCCCTCTCCAAAAAGCCAAACCACAACAGGAATTACAGACCATTTTCCAGAGGAGAAACCCAGAGAGCAAACATGGATATACTGGAAAGAAATACATCTTGGTACTCCCTGGAATTCCTTGCTGGCTTTCCGGGCAGATTCCCCGCTCACCCACCTCGCCAGCAAGCTCGGGCTCTGCTGGAGGCAGGCAGGGAGCCTGGTGTTACGTCTTTATCTTGAAAGGGGACTCATTTCCCCATGAATGCTTTGAAGAGGGAGTTTAATGCTGACAAAGACGACCTCAACATCTGCCCGCGCACGCGCTGGACACGGGCTGATTCATTAGACGATCAAAGGCGCCGAGCGGTCTTTAAATGCCTGCGCTTGATCGATGTCCCATAGGAAACCCTCAAGGGAACCCACCCCGGTCCCTGCCATGGGGTTTTCCATCCCGTCCTCCATCGCAGGAGCCACAGCCTGTCCCCAGGAGCTGAGCCTGCATAGGCAGCCCTGTTCCCCCTCCATGGGCCTGCAGCGACCCTCAGCCACCCACATCCCCCTTTGCAAGGGACTCACTTTTCTGCACTGACCTCCAGGTTTCCACTCCCCCATTCAACGCATCTCTCACAGCTCAGCCAGAAACATCCCCTGCATCAAATGCACAAACCTTCACGAGCAAGATGCCCAAAGGATGCCATTGCCTGGAAACACCTGCCTGAGCCCCACAGAAGCCCCGAGGCTGCCAGGGTGCGGGTACACCAAGCTGGGACCCCCAGAAGCTTGCCAGTGACCCTGCTGGAACAAGGAAGGGTGCGAGTCCCAGACCAGGGGTCCCAGGGACCCTGCACGGAGAAGCACCCCAGGAGCCAGCGATGCTGGTCTGCGATGGGGACAGTCCCGTCACACCAGGTGACACCATAAAGCCCTGCAATAACCGATGGGACAGCAACAGGGCTCTACCTGGAAGGCAACCCCTTGGCCTTGACCGTCACAAGCCAAACATACGGGCAGCACAACCTCCTCTGTAAACCTCCTTCCCTGCAGGAGAAGGGGTTAACATATCTTCCCTTTTGCAACTCCTCCCTGGACCAGCCTGGTTCCAGCAGTACTTGAAAACCCACAAGAATCATAGAATCACAGAATCGTTAAGGTTGGAAAAGACCCTTAAGATCATCGAGTCCAACCGTTAACCTAACACTGCCAAGCCCACCACTAAACCATGTCCTCGAGCACCACGTCTACCTGTCTTTTAAATACCCCCAGGGATGGAGACTCAACCACTTCCCTGGGCAGCCTGGGCCAGGGCCTGACAGCCCTTTCGGTGAAGAAGTTTTTCCTAATATCCAACCTAAACTTCTCCTGGCGCAGCTTGAAGAAGAAGAAGAGTTTTGCAGGGCAGTGAGAAACAAGAGAGTCGGGATGCTCACCCAGCAGCAGCATCAGTCCCACAGCCTGCAAAAGGGCTTTAGCGGCACGATTTGCTGATGCCTTTCCAGGCATCTGCTGAAAATAAGAAGGGTCAGACTCTCCCCTGTGTACACGGTGGAGCTGTGTTGGCTTCCCTGGAGCTACCCCAGCTTACACGAGCGATGAGCTGCCTTATAATCCTCCAACCTCTCCGTAGCCATCTGAAAAAAATCTCACCTAAACGTTTCATCCTGAGCTGAGAAATGATTCGACACGCAGGCCTCTGGCTCCCAACCTAAGCAAAGCCGCCCAAATATAAAAAGAAAATGTAATGCACGGTGATCAGAGATCTCCACAGGAAAAACATTAGCCTCGTGGAAAAGCATATTGTTCCTAATACAGAATTTATCAGGCTGACGTATAGATTTTCCTCCACAAAATATGAAACCTGGTTCTGAGAGGCTATTAACTCCGAAGAGATCCATTAAAGACGCCTGTCTGCAAATGGTATTTAAAAGTATTGCATCATCCTAGGTATTGTCATGCTCTTTGGCTATGACTCGACTGCAGGTCACATAGTGAAAACTGCCTCCAAACCCTAAAATTCTTGACGTAAAGAAAATAATAATAATGTTCACCAGCCTAGAACATGGACTTTTCTATCAGCTCCAACCGGAGCCCATAAATATTAATGCATCCATAATTAGCCTTTTTAAATAATGCATCCAAAATTAAACATCAACGTAGTAATAAATCAGTCAGGGCTCTTTGTTGTAGGTTTGTTTGGCGGGGGTTGGGTTTTTTTTTCCCCTCCTGTGTCAGGCATATAATATAAAATGCCAATTCCCTCACCACCTCTTCCCGCTGGACCAAAATGCCGGAGCCCCAACTGGACCGAATCTGATGCCATTTGAACTTAAAAGTCGTCTTTCTCTCATTTAGAAAAATAAAAGTCACATCTGCTTTTTGATTTGCAAAATAATGACATGCAGCCAGCCCGAGCCAAAGCTGAGCTAATGTTATTGAAACCGCACGATGTGAAGGGAGACAAAGCTCATCTCGGGAGTCAAGGTGAGGGAGAAAGTCAAGTTTGCAAACTCTCTCCTCCCTCGCCGGCACACCGCTCCCGGGAGCCGAGACCCGCTCCCTGTGCAAAGAGCAGGCAGGGCAGAAATCCCCGCGGTGCACAAGGTTTGCAGGGGCTCTCTGATGCATCCCCCTCGGAGCTCACTGCAGGTACCCAGCCGGGGTGCCCGCATCCCACCTGCTTTTTCCTGATGAAAGAGGAAAACCCAGCTCATTTGCCGAACAGGCTTTGGAGAAGCCATCTGCAGCAGAGCCCCCCGAGCCAGCCTAGACACTCCGCAAACAGCCGTCCAAAAGAGATCACTCTGCATTTGCTTATCTATAATTACTGATCAGCCGGAGCGCCACCATCCATGGGAAGTTTCTGGCAGGGTAATGAAATCGCTCGCATTCTTGAGCTCCAAATTCTTTGCCCAAACACACCCCAGCATCTTCTCCGACCTTCCCACAGCAGAGCCATCTCCCCGCCACTCCAGCTCACCGTCCGCAGCTCCTCATCAGGAGCTCGCTGTTAGAGGCTTTACACACCCTGCTTAGACAGCACATCAATAACCCGCACCTCCTCTATTTCATTACATGCATATCTCAAACTGCCTAAAAACCCCTATGTGGAGCAGATTTCAAGGCAGTCTGACAAGAAAGCAAATTCACAATTACTTCCAGTTAGGAAATTCTTGGGTAAACACCTCAGGACATGCAGCATATTCCAACCCGTGTTGCGGTAACTTCCCAGCTTGCTCTCCAGCAAGCCTGGGAAGCAGGTACCATTGCAGGAAAACACAGGCTTCTCCTTTTGCATCTCCAAGTCACTCCTATTAACTGTTTCCAGGAATAACAAGATGCTTGGCATTTTCGGTCACATGGATTGCTACAGTCTGCAATGCAGTAATCTCGCTTTTTCTTCCAAAGCTTTGCCAAACCCAAAGCCCTGTTTTTAAGTGACGTTCTGCCCTGATACTACACATTCCCACATGCCCAAAACGAACTGTGGGTGCTCTGGTCACCATCCCAGTTTACAAGGGCAAAAGGAGGAGGTTTCTCACTGCAAATGCCCTTTCCTCTTGCAACACCAGCACCCACAAAGCTGAGATCTCTCTCTCCCAGTCTCACGTTGCCCCACCAATCTCTTCCCAGAGCACTCTCGCGAAGTCCAGGCCACTTACGACTGATGGACGCTGCAGTTGTAGAAAACAAAATCCACAGAGGCAAACTTCTTCCCCGTCTCCTTAGATTTCAGGTAGAGCTTCACCACTCGCTTGTCCCCTGGGAGAGACCCAAGCAGAAAAAGGCGTCAGAAGGGACACAGGGCACGGCCCAGCATTCAGCCCAAGGCTTGCGATGGGCTGCAGGGAGCAGAGCATCACCAGTCAGCCCAGTTTACTAACAAAATCTCCCGAATCTGGCAATCAAAAGAGAGTATTCACCCACCCAGCAGAGCACCAGTACAGCTCTGGGCCCCTACAGCTAACAGCAACCTGCCGTCATGGAGGCAGGTGCCTTGGGTTGTACTGGTGGTCCTGAAGGGGAGCTTAACAGTTCTGGGGTCACCAGAATATCCTAGAGCTCATGGCCACCTACAGCACATCTGCCCAGGAATGGTCCATAGGTGGGAACGAGGCCAGGGTGCCCAGGACCGCTACAGTGTCAGCAAGCAGCTGTGCCCATGGCTTGGAGGAGAGCAAGGACCAGTCCCCCATGAGCAGCAATGTCCTCCTCCTCCCACACCCCGAGAACGCAACTGGGGTCCTGCTCGGGGGCCAGGGATGGCTGTCAGGGGAGGACTGTCCTCCTCCACATCTGGCTGTGGGGCAACAAGGGGGGGAAGGTTTGTCTCAGGCTTTCTTCCCACCCCAGGGAAAAAAAAAAAAAAAGCTCACCGCGGCCCCTGGTGATGGGGATGACGTCCTTGGCAGAGGGAGAGCTGCAGTAGATCTTCCCGTCTTCAATGCGGCTCTCGGACTCAGTGAAGTCTTCGAAGGAGCAGTTGACTCCCGCCGAGAGGTCTGGGACGTTCCAGGCCTGCAGGACCAGCTGGGGAGGAGAGGCAAGAGCATCAACAAGAAAACTAGCAAAAAAAAAGGCTCCCCTGTGTCTGCTATGTGTAAGTCCAGCCAACACAAAAGACCAGGGGTGCGATCCCTCCTCAACCACCCACATGCGGTGGGAAGACCTGCTCCGGGCTTTTGCAAGCGAGCCCCATCCATGGACCTCCCCGCTCAAGCAAGGAGAGAGGATGTAAACGGGTTAAAAGATGGAATGACTCACAGCCTCCCATCCTTTGCCCTCGCTGTACCACAAGCCATTACGCCTCACCTCTACAGAGACCAAGCACAGCGTCGGGCTAAAGAGTGTTTCACGGAAAGGCATCTGCTCCGGCAGAGGCGAGGAGGGGAGGAATCCACCTCTTCCCTCGCAAAGTCATTCCCGGGGTCAGCAGTTCTCACTTTACAAAACGCTTGCCTTATTTCTAATTTGAATTTTTCGCAGCTTCCAGCCATTAATTCTTGTTATGCCTTTCCTTGATAGATTAAAAAGCCCTTTAGTCCCTGATATTTGCTCCTTGTAAAGGCACTTATACTCTGTAATCAAGTCACCTCTTAATCTTCTTTTTGATAAGCTAAGCAGATTGAGCTCTGGAAGTCTCTCACTGCAAGGCATTTTCTCCAGCCTTCAACTCATTTACATGATGTTTACGGGAGGTTTTCAGCCTCCCCCTTTCAAAGCCGGACTCCAGCCCGAGCGCAGCATCCCCGTGTCGACCACACCAGATCTCGGTGCAGCATCCTGCCGTCGGTCAGGGAGATAACCACCCGAGAGTGAAAACGCCGTCCGGCTCCCGGCTTCACCCGAGGCGCACCGAGAGCCCCACAGCAAGGGCTCAGCCCTGGCACCGCTTTCCAGGATGCCGGGCAAATGCCTTTTCCCTCCATGTCTAACTTTAGACTTGGCAATATCAAGCCCCAATTTGTCTGCTAAACCAGTCCCACTCAGACCCAACCGCCCTGAAGGAAATCTCACCCCGTACCAGCCCCAGCACCCTCCGCAGGTCCCATCCGCAGCCATCCCGCATTCATCTCCACATCACCAATGAACGTCAGGCCTGCAGAAGCACTTTCCAAACCGTTTCCATCCAGTGACAATTCCCCTCTGATGGGGACCTTTTGAGATCTGTCACGGAGCCAGTTCTTAATCCACTTAACACGTGCTTTATCAATATTGTATAATGCTAATTTTTAATCAGAACGTTGTGTTGTACCAAGTCAAATGCCTTGTAGAAGCCTAAAGACATCACATCTCCGCAGTCCCTCTTCTAATTCGAGTGATAATTTCACCAAAGAACAAAATGTGGTTTGTTTGACATAAAACCGCATTGGCCGGCATTAATTATATTCCTATCCTTAATTCTTTATCAGTTGTACCCTGCATCAGTTTTTTTCCTTTAGTTTTTCTAAACCTGATGTCAAACTAAGTGGCCTCTGACCATTTGGTCCTTTCTGCATTTGGGAAAAAAAGGAGCACCTTTTCTGTTTCCTGGGCTTTTCTCAACATTCACTTATTTATTATTACAAAGTCATATTATTACAAATATCCACAGGCCACAGAACTCCTCAGCCAACTCTTAGGACTCCTGAGTGCCAGATATCCAGACCTGGCAGTTTTCAAAACTTTATTGCTAGTATATGCTGTTCCGTACTCTCTTCACGGTGCTAATGGCCTGGAAAATACTTCGGGGAAGTCCATCATGCTCTCTGTCTGCGCGGAGAGAGCAGCGAGCTGTGCATCGAAGTCTCATCCCAAAATATCCACTGCAGGCCAGGGTCAGAGACAGGCTATTGAGCTAGACAGATCGCTGGCCTACGAATGGCATCTCTGATGTCGGTGTTTGTATTACGGAGAAATATTTATTGCTCGCTTATGTCTTTTCTGACTAATCATCAGCTGGTTTATCATCTCCATCAATAGGCCAGCCCTCATCAATGCCCTGCACTTTAGTATGTTTTATTTGTCTCTGACCTTTCTTCCCCTTTCTCCCTATTTGTCGTATACTCATTACTTATTTTTAATTGCCGCCTCCCCAGCCATCGCCTCCAGAGGGGCAGGAGGTGGCTGGGGGGCTCAGCGGGCAGCAGAGGTGGCTTACCGGGACCTCCGACATGGTGACCGAGATGTTCTTCGGCTGGACAGTGAGCTGGACGCACTGCCGCAGGTCGGAGGCGAAGCGCTGGGGCTCGTCCGCCCGCTCGCACCGGTCCTTGCGTGAGCATCTGGAGGGGGATGAAACCACCACAGTGAGGAGGAGAAGTGCCCGGGGTCCTGCGCGGCTCTGGGCTGACGCCACACCAGACAGACCCTTTGGCACGGAGGTGATGCCCAGCTAGGGACCTTGGGTGCCTGAGGCCTGAGCGGGAGCTCTGCTTTCCCCTGGTGCCAAGCACTGGGGATTTCTGGGGTCTTTTATCTTCAGCTGTTCTTTTTGGCACAAAGATGCCAAACCCGGGAGCCCATGGGCAGGATGAGCGGGCCCTGATGGCAGCTGCACCACACATGGTGCTTGTGAGCACTGCCTGCGTGCCATGGGAAGAGATGATGGACCCCCTGGACCACTCCATCCCCCCACGGTTCAGGGCCAAAGTCCAGGAGGGGTCTCCCCAAGAAGACCAGTGGTGGGGACGGACACGGTTTACCAATGACAGTTCACCAACCACGGTTCTCAGGAACGATCCTGGGGTACTTACATGTTGTGGAGGACGCACCAGCCACAGTGGGGGTCCCGGGAGCCCAGGCACAGCTCGCAGCTCTCGTACTGCTCGCAGCTCTCCACCGGCACCCGTGTCACCTGCGGGGAACGGGCAGGGAGTGAAGGAGGACGGGCTGCGTGTTTCCCTGCTGTGCCCATGCCTGGACCCCACAGAGACAGACCCAGCACAGATTGACCCGGTCTGTTAGAGAGAAGGCAGCAGCAGGGAGCAGGCTGAGCCCCCCACCATCGCCCACTCCTCTCCGAGGCCCAGGCAGCACATTTGCAGGCAACACCTCCAGCCCAGGGAGGCTTTCAGCCCCACCAAGCTCCTGCCACCGCTGCATCTTTGCAGGGTTGTGGGAGCAGGCTGTGCCGGCTCAGCCTCACACCGGCTCCCGGCGCCGGCCAGGCACCCCATGGCTGCTGCAGCCCTGCTCTGAAAGGGTTACTGGTCCTTTATTAATTGCTCCTCCAGATTTGATTAAAATCCCCTCATTCGCCAAGCCCTTCGAGCTCTGTTACAACTGTTCACTTAATTACTTTCCACCAGCACTCTGATAACGCCGAGCTGTAGTAGGGAAGAAAGCGGGTTTTATTAAGGAGAGGGGAGGAGAAGGGGCGGACAGGGAGGGGGTGCAGAAAGCAGGGAGCTGCCTGCTCACCCGCTGTGAGGAGCCGGCAGTGCCAGGCAGCTGCCCATGCCTCAGTTTCCCCACTGCTCCCACAGGGCAGGACTCACTCATTAATTAAAATTTGCAAACTTCTCTATTGAAGGCTAAATTCGGGGTGCCCTCTCTCCTCCCAGCCCAGCAGGGGATGGGCTCAGCATGATGCCTACAGAGCTGGGATAAGGCTGGCCAAACAGTACCCTCCAGTTTGCATACGGATGAGGATACCTATAGCATTCCCATTTGTTTATCCCCGACATCACTTCAGGCAGATGGTGGCGAGGGGGTCAGCAATGGATCCCCCCCAGGCAGACCCTGCACAGGCGCCTGCCGGCTCCCAGCAACCACGTTGGCCCTTGGGGGAAATCCATGGCCCCCGCATCCACGTCTCCAACATCTCCCCCGCAGCCAGGAGGCTTAGCTGAGCCAGGCCAAGGACAGAAACACGGCCAGGGACAGAAACACAGCCCAGGACAGCTGCACGGAGGAGCCCAAACACAGTTTCTGCCCCTCCTGGAAAGCCGCGTGTTTCCTGCAGCAGAGCAGAAAACAGAGACAGGCGCTGGGAGGAGGAGGGAAAGGGCTCTGCTTTCCCCGCGGGGCTGTCTAGACAAATCCACGGCCCTACTCCAGCATCCTTCCCCCTCCCAAGCCCCTGGGCTGGCGGCCAGGAGACCTGCTACATGCCGAGCTCAGCCATGGTCCCACCCGCGCACACCCCTCCCGGGCAGAGCAGTGGAGATGCTGTGAGATGCAAGCACGCCACATCCCTGCACGGCCGCCCTGCGTCACCCCAGCAGGCACGGTGCACGTCCCCACTGATGCCAGATCCAAAAAGCACCACCGCCATGGCACGAACCTGCTTCACCTGCTCCAATGCAGCCCATGGATGGATGAACTAGCACCTTCAAGCTCTCTGGCAGGTCAGGGATCGTGCAAACAGTTGCAAGGCCAACCAAAACTTCTTATCGTGAGCCCTGACCGCGCTGCCAGGACGGCAGTGCCGGATCTGGATTGTGTCTGTGCCTCTGGTTAGGTCGGCAGGAGCAGAGGCAGGGACCGAGGTGTGCCTGCCGGGGTCTGGGGGCACACAGTCACCTCCACCCCAAGGTGCAAAAGCAACCTCCCCAGAGGAGAAAAAGCCATTTGGAGCAAGGAGCTTCTGCTAACCTGCAAAAACCCTGCTCGGGAGGGGATGGCCAGAGCAGGGAGGAGGTTTATAGCCAGCCCCCTGCAGCAAGGAAGGGTCAGGCAGCCCTCGGTCCCTGGGGACCACTGGGATTTCAAGCAGCTGCTGCAAACAATTAATGCCTGGGGCACAGCCCCAGCAAGGAGAGGAGCAGCAGGGCCACAGGGTCAGTGCCTCGGGGCAGTGGTTTTGCAGAGGAGCAGGGAGGAGCTGCCTCTGTGCCCTGGGACAGGAGTCCCCAGGCAGCTCTGACCCCGGGAAGCAAAGGCCAGACCCCACCAGGGAGCTGCCCAAAAGGCTTCCCAGCACATGGGACTGCAGGCTGGGGCCGCAACGTGGGCTGCCAAGTCAGGAGAGCAGAGGAGCTGCCCTTCCCTCCCCTTACCTGTTTCTCAGTCATGGCGTAGATGTGCTGGCGGTCAGGGCTCAGCACCAGGTCTCGCAGGATGGAGCTGCCCTCGTGGGCCACGACATTCTCGTACTGCAGCGCTTGGTGCTTCCTCTCAGCCGGTAAGTCCACCAGGATCTGCGGGGAGAGCAAGGGGGGTGAGCATGGTCCCACGCACACCTCAGCCCCCACTCAGGGAGTGGGATGGGGAACATGCCCCGTTAGGGAAGCCACCCCTCCATCCCATGCCAGCGTGGCCATGTCACAGCCACCACAGCACAGCAAAGCAGCAGCCGCTCTGCAAACATCCCAACCCTTTCCAAAAGACCAAACTCCAATGTTTTTTCCCTTTTCTGCATTTGTCCCATGTTTATGCTGATGGTGTTCACTTCTCTCCAAGGAGGGAAGCCACAACCATGGTTCTCACGCTGTACCCCCCTACATGCTGCCCTGCTTCCCCCACTGCTGCTCAGCCCCAAAGCCCCTCCAATGCGCAGCATGGCACAGACGAGCGCCCAGCTTGCAGCAAAGCAGCAAACCCCATCTTGCTGCTGCGGTACTGAAAGCAGCCCGCATGCCGCACCGCACCGAGCCCCGGCCGGGCAGGACGCTGCAGGACGCAGGCAGGACTCCCATCTCCCCATCCATCAGAGGAAACACTTGGGCTCATGACCGGGAAAGTCAAGAGGGTCTCAAGGAAGCTGAGGGTCAACAGAGGTTCAGAAAGCGCCTTTGTTCCCTGAGCAGGAACGTGGCAAAGGCTTTAATCCCCTTACGGCTCGCAATTACATTAAAGCTCTTCCTAAGCACACCGGTTTCTGGCTGTACCAGCAATAACCACATCACGAGGCACCATGGGGCTGGAGGCACCCACCGAGCAGGAGCTAAACTCAGCTGCGCTACTTGCCGTAACCTGATTGCCACCTCCACGAGCAAGAGACTCTTCCTGCTAATGCCGTTGCTTGCGATACCCCTGGATTCGGGCTGTCCCCCAGCACAGGGCAGCCTCAGGGGAGATAGCGCCCGCGAAATGGATCCCCCCCCACTGCATGGGGCTAAATCCACTGCTCTGAAGCACCCCCCAAAATGCATCCCACAGCCCTGCCCTGATCATCGCACCCACTCCCGTGGCCTGGCACAGCCATGCCCAAGCCCTTGTGCCCCCCATGGCAGCCGCGCTAGCATCCCGGCCGCCTCGTCCCCCTCCTGTAATAAATCGCCGCCGGCATTTGCATACTTCCCAATCAGGAGGATACGGGCCGGGAAAGCAGGATCCCGGTGTGCAGCTGATTAGCATGGAAATGTATGCGGCTCACAAACAAACCGGGGCCCGTTTAATTAGAGCGGCGCCTTTGATTCACCGCCAGCCTCCTGCATGCACCAGCCCCGGATTATTTTTAGGCAGTTTTACAAAACAAATGTATTTAATTAAGAAAGAGACCCCTGAGCAACCAGAGAGCGACGAGTCCTGCACAGCAGTGAGCAAAGAGGCCACGGCGACAGGGCTTGCAGGGCCAGGCTAACTCTTAGGAGCCCACGGCACAGCCAAAACCCCCTCGTACATCCTGCCACAGGACTGAAGAGCCTTTGCCATAACCCAAACTGGTCCTGGTACCCACCCGCCTTCTCAGCATCCTTTGCCAGACCCCTACATGGACTCTGCTCCCCATCACCCCCGCCCTGGGTACCACTGTGTGCTGGGGAAGCCAGAGATGCCAGAAGCCCATCCTAAAGCGTGCCCTTTTTGGGGGGGTGGTTCTTTCTCTGCTCAGGTCCAGGACCACATTCGCTCCTACTCCAAACATCAGAGGAGATCAAGCCCCAGATACCTGCAGTACAGGGCCATGGGCACCCCCTGCCCTGTGGTACCCCCTGCCCAGCGGTACCCAGCATCACCCCCAGGACCCAGCCCTGCCTCCCCGCATCCTCTCGCAGGTCTCTCCCCTCCTGGCTCTCAGCTTCTCCCCTACAAAGTCCTGTCCAAGCCAGTTCACCAGAGGAGGGTAACAGGGAGCATCCCCCTCCCCAGCAAGGCACTGTCTCCCCTCTTTCCTACAGCAACGTGACAAACACACCTTTCCAACCCTTTTATGGGCCGCAGTTGCGGCGCAGAAGAATCGATATAGTTTTACCCTGGTTCTAAAATAGATCTATGGCTGGATGTCGCGCTGGCAGTAATTTTTAACTAGCGGGGTAATTTCCCCATTACATTATTGCACTGCGCAGTGCTGGGAAAGAGAAAGAGATGTATTAAAAAAAACAACAGACGTGAAGCACTTCCAGTTAATTTGAGGCTCCAGGAAGAACCTAAAAATACTCTCAGTAGTCAAACGGGGCTGAAGCCCAGCCTGCCGCACGTCAGGGTGCTCTGATGGGGGGCACGGGGCCACCCCAGGCATGCACACGCAGGAACCCTTCTCTCTGGCACCTCTCCTCCCCCTAAGGATGCTCTATAGGTGGGTTTGCGATTCCGGAAAATGAAATTTGGAAGGCCTGGCAATCAAATTGTTTTCTAGTTGGCCAAAAGGCAGGGCACGAGGGAGATTTTGAGTTAGCTCGTGTAGGCAAACCCATCCTGCTGCTCCTCCCCAGCATCCGAGATCACTGGCAGACAGACCCCAACATCATCCCACGCCAGGAGAACCCGACTGCCCGCAACGCCTGCTGCTGTGCGGGCAGAGGTGGGAACCTGGCATCAGGGCCTTTACAGCGGGATTAGCCTGATGGGAACCTGCTCATCCCGGCTGGCGGGAAGGGGACGGGCTGTTTGGACCACAACATGGCACATGGGATGCACAAGGTACCTCCCATCTGATCTCTTACAGACGCTGGGAGGGAGGGACCGCTTCCCCCCCGCTCCCTGCACCCGCGGGGTAGGAGAGGATGCGGTTTAATCAGAGCAGCCCCCCTCGGAAACACGCTCCTTCCTGCCCACCCCGCCTGCCTTCCCACCCGGGGGAAAAGACATTTACCAAAAATAAATAAATAAATAAACCTATTAACCTTTCTCCTCATCCTGACGCTGATATAATTACCCAATACTAATAATTACTCGCACTAATTTCTCACTCAGGATTCCTGCCCTCGCTCTCGCCTGCCTCGGGCTGGCTTCGGGCAGCGGCTCGCGGCGCTGCCTCCTGCGAGGGGCTGGCAGGAGCCCCGGGGGACGGCTGGACCCTGGGGCCCTGCCGAGGCGGAGGAGCAGGATCGAGGGTCGGCTTATTGGGCTGCTGCCTCATTAAGTAAATGGAGGAGACCAGAGGCAAGAAATTACAAGCTCCCTGCTGGGGTGAATCATCTCAAAGCAAGCCTGGAGGCTTTCTTCTTCCAGAAATCCACATGCATGCCCTCCCCACCCAAGCGAGGAGCCCACCCCATGGAGCAAGCACCCAGGACAACTTCACTCTGAAGAGGGACAGGTTTCAGACCTGGTCCCTCAGAAGCCAAGCAAGCTGGTGGAGCAGCGCAAGGCCAGGAGATGCAAAGGCATCTCACCTCACCAAGAGGCCCCTCGCCTCCCAGGCCAGCCGTGGAGAACCCCGGCAAAGGAACGATGAGGGAAAGGACGGCATGCAATGCTTCAACCCCCGGGCACCCCGGTGTAATGAGTGACCGCGCACAGCATGCCCTGGCTGGGCAGGGGCAAAGTCCTCCCCCAGGAGGCCCAGAGAGGGTTGCTGGGGATGGTCTCGTCTTGGCTGGAGAAGGCAGTTGCCACCCCATACAGGTTTTGGAGAAGAGCAACATCACCTTGCTAAGAAGCATGCAGTCGTGCAGCGTCACAGCCGGACAACAGCACCAGCGGGTCCTGCTGCTGCCTCGAGTCCAATGCTCCCTCGAAAGCTCAGCTCTCCTTTACAAACCATGATGCTGGAGCATCCAGAAGCTTCTGCAGGGCCCAGGCCCCACCACAGCCAGCGGTAGTGAAGAGCCGCTGCCCTAAGGAGCAGTACAAGACAAGGCTGGGACCTGAAACCCATGTGAAAGCGCCAGGAGGGCAGAGACAGCACATCAGAGGAGGGACGGTTCCTCCCATTGCAGCACGCTTGCTGCCCTGGGGAAGATGCCCTCCAGGCTTGTCCAGATGAAGAGGCACCTCCCTGCTGCCGTAACCGCTGCCCGACTGCTGCTCACCAAACCGCCACAGGGAAAACCTCTCAACATCCTTACGGCCACCAGCAACGGGTGCAAGGCAGAGAGAGGCATCTCCCCAGGGCCACCTTTTGGAAAGACGGCGGTGAGAGGAACGAAGGGCAGTAGCTGTGACCTGGTGGTCACCCAGCGCTGGCAGCGGGTCCGGAGGAGGACGGCAACGGAGGACAGGGCTTTACAGCTCAGCCAGGGACGCCAGGCAGAGAGGGAAGGCAGCCGCAGACATGACAAGGCTGCTTTCGGATTTAACGCGTGTCGGCAGGGGTCTGGCCACAGCCCCGGGGCTGCTGGGGTGGGCCACCAGCTCCCCACAGGACTGAAAACAAGCTCTCGGGGACACACGTGGAGGGTCACCAAGAGACCGGGTCTCACTGCAGGGGACCACCCCCAAGCCCACCGCTGGGAAGAGGGGGCTCTTCACTGCCTCGCAGGCGGTCCCCCCGCGGGGCTCTCCCACCAGCCCTCCATCTCCCCCGCTCCGAAGCTCTCAAGCCCCCATCCTGGGTCCCAAGCGGACCCCTGCAGACCCCTCCTCCGGGCAGGAGAAGTGCTCAGCCACGCTTTGTACTCTTATCTGTACAGGGCTGTGATTAATTCACAGCGGCTGGCAGCAGCTACAAGAGGAGGGCGCTTTTGCCCACCTGCCACACTTCAAAGGCAGGGACTTATCTGCCTGAAACACACGCTGCAGCCTTTTCACGGGGACCCTTTCCAGTTCCACGGGGCTCACGTGGCACTGACGGGCAACGCAAAAGAAAGGCTTATTTACGGGATTGCATTTCAAAGCCTCCCCACTTCCCTCCCAACATTCACTGGGGGAAGCGGAGAGTCCCCCAGCCCCAGGGATGTCCATCGCGGACAGAGACTGAGCAGGGAGGATGAGACGGGGCTGCAAGGAGAGGATGCTGGATCAAGGTCCCTATCCCACCTTCACCCACGCCCTGGTCCCCTCCTGCCCCGTCCTCTTGCCGGTGAGCAGCTCCGTGGCACGTCGCTGAGCTGGGAGGAGGAAAAGGCTTTGACCTGTGCAGAGGGCAGAGCCCAGGACCAAAACCTTCCCCTCCCCATGCCACCGCGCTCACAGCTCAGGCACCACTGAAGCCCCGAGCTCCCGCACCCAAACCAGTGGGTGCGCATCCCGCCTCCACGGGAGCAGGGCCGTGCTAACAACCCCAGCATTCTGCTTTGATTTTGGCACCGTCCGCCCAAAGGGCACAGGGCAGAGCAAATAAAACCAGGAGAGGAGCAGGTCCTGGCAGAGTTGACCCCCAAACCATGGGGCCACCTCCCAAAGGCAATAGAGGACCCACACAGCCCAGCCACGCTGGGGCAGAGGTGACAGCTGCCGGGTAGCGTCAAACAACACCACGACGACGAGCCTACAGCCGGAAAGGGAGTATCCCGTGTCCAGCTGGGGCGGCTGGCGGGGGAAAGGGACCCCCCCTTGGGATGCCAGCCTGCATGGCCCCTCCTGGCATGTGGCCTGGGCTCACCCCGAGGCAGCAGGCAGCATGGGGACGGGGACATCGGCTGCCCCTCCACATGCCTCCCCCCGCCAGCCGTCCCCCGGGGACCAGCAGCACTGGCAGCTGCCACCTGCACACCCCTCTCCGGTTTCCAAAGGAGGGTTAAGGGTTTAAAAATGACGTTCCTGGATCAGCTGCTCCGGGGAGGATGCACACCTCTCCCCCACCCCACGCCGGGAAGGGGCAGGGGCTGCCCAGTGAAATGCGGGTCTGGGAGCAGCTGCAGGGCTGTGGCATCAGCTGTGTCTGGGGGGCACAGCTGATGGGGACGGGGGGCTGGGTGCTGCTGGAGAGGGGGACACCAGTGTGCAAGAGCGGGGAGGAGGCAGTGGCTCTTGCTCCCTCCCACCGTATTGCGGTTACCAAATTTTGGCATCCTGGGGGACAAGGATACGCCTCCAGTTTTGCTCAGGCATCGAAAAAATCGCCACCAGGAGAGCCCCGACCATGCTTTACCAGGGCACGCCGAGCGGCACACCCAGCCGAAAGGGTACAGGCAGCCAGAAGCGAGGGCACAGGCGGGGTTTTGGGGATGCATCTCCCAGAGGCTCACACGTGGGGCTGGGGACAGGACAGCCCTGCAGAAACATCCCAGCTATGCGGGGTGGGCTGGCAGCCGGCACCCTGGCTACCTCCGCTCCCCGCCAGCCGGCCACCCTCCCTGCCGCCCCGCCAGCTGCCTGCGCAGGAATGCACCAGCCGGGCGCAGATCAGACACATGCCTCCTCCCAGACGGGCAGGCAGCTGCCTGCTGCCAGCTGCTCGAACCCGGCATGCCGGGGCCCCGCAGAGGTGGGTACCGTCCTCCCGGCCCCCTCCGCGGGGAGGAGGTTTCGCCAGCCCCTCGCATGGGGCTGGGATGCTCCTGCCTCATCGCTAACCCGCCAAGGGAACAGGGCGAGATGTGCTGCCTGCTTCCATTCAGGGAAACTCATTCATTTTATAAAGATGAATACAAGCAAGGCTTTCATCCTGGGCCCAACATCGCCCTGAGCCGGAGAATATTGGGACTTTAATTATATCAGTATAATAAAGCAAAAAACAAGGAGGTACTTAATCTAAATCAATGCTCACAACAGCAACAAATGCCAGCGACTTGCCGACACTGACAGATATGACACCGGTTAATCTAACCGGTTTTGAAGCCACGTTATTACCAGTGCGTCATCCCCAGGCAGCATCCCAAGCTCGGCCACGCGGGCTGAGGACAGACGCACTCGCTGCACCTCTCCAGGGAGGTGGGCTGGGAATTGCATGAAGGCACTGGGGTTTGCCATAGGAGAGAGGGGGAGGCAGGGGGGCGACCCTGCCCAGCGGGACCCCGAAACACAGCACCACCTTCCCCAAAACTCCTCAGCTGCCTTTTTCTTTCACTCAAACTCATTTCCATCTTTTCCTCTTGTTCAGCCACCCACACGAGCGATGCTCCCCCATGCCGAGTGGGCTCCACAGAGCCGGCCAGACCAGCACCAGCCCACACAGCGTGGCACGGCACGGCATGGCACTGACCGGTCCCTCACCCACCACCTGCAAACCTTCCCAAAACCTCCCCTGAGCAGGTCTGCCCGCATTGCTCCATCAGCACGATGGGGAAGAACAGCCCCACACTCTGCTCCAGTAATTTTGACAGAACTAAAACACTGTCAGAAAAATCTTTTCAATCTTTCTGTACCAAAACGGAACTGCTGGAATGCGGGAGCGAGTGCCAGGGCACCGCGCGGGAGCGGTGCCTTTGCTGGAGTCAAACCCGGGTGCAGGAGGGACCGATGGAGGCAACAAAGCAGGGAGAGGAATTACAAGCATCCCCCATTGGGAGCCACACGGCGTGGACGGGTTAAGGCACTTGTCCTGCTCCCCTCCCAGCAAAGCCCCAGGTCCCGTCACCGTCCCCCACCAGCCCCTGGCCCTGCGGCCGCTCCGGCGGTCTCGAGCCATTGATTTCCCAGCTTTGCCCTTCAAAACTCTCCTGGCTCAGCGCCCGGTTCGTATCGTCTAGTCACTCAGGAGCAAAATATCTCTATTATTATTGCAATTATTTCCCAATCAGCATCACTCAGGGCTGAGGCGGTCGGGGGGGCCCCCCAGCAGGCGAATCGATGGGCAGCCTCTGCCCTGGGGGCTGCTGGGGACAAGGCGGGAGGCACTGGCAGCTGCCAAGCAGCACGGGGAAGAGCGGGCAGAGGACAGGGGAACCCAGGGACCCCTCCGTGCGATGCCGTGGCCCGGCAGGGTGGCAGTCCTCCGTCTCTGTCATCCCTCAACTGAGCAACAGCGATGCAAAATAACCTGTGCACTGAGTGTGCACGCAGCCACCGAACCCGCAAACTCTGGATGCGATGCAAGGGCTTTACCTCCGAGGCGATTCACGGCTGCTAAAGAGAACCGACGGGAGCTCCAGGGCATCCCCGGGGACGGCGCACAGCCGCTGGGGCATCAGTTCCCTGGGGAGGGAGCGATAGAGCACCCCAAAACTACCCCTCCAGCAGCAGGGTGCCCGCACCCGGCTGTGCCCTTTCCAGCGTAAATGCACAGCGAAAGCCCAGTGCCAGCAGACACATCCCTCTCGAGGGAGGGGAGCGCAGGCAGGTAAGCAAGTCCCACTCTTTCTCAAGCCACAGGAAGAGAGGAGGGAGCTGCGGAGGTAGGAAAGCCCAGTAACAGATGAGGAAGGAATTTTAGCCCTGCAAAATGGAAGGTAAGGGCAGAAAAAGCACACAGCAAAATGGGATGGGGACCTTCTCGCTGCATCCCACTGTTCCTCTCCGTGCAGGAAAAAGCCCTGGGTGACAGCAGTGAAGGGCAGAGCACATCAGAGAAATACAGGATTATTTTTTTCCCCGTTTATTAATTACTGTAGGCATCCCAGGCGTCCCTGCAGGCCCTGGGTTCTCTGAAGCCATGGCGATGCGTCACCCTCCCGGCTCCCACAGGACTCAGACTACACGTGACCAGCCTGGGGTGAGTTAATACCTAAACGTCCCAGAGAAGTCCCTGGGAAGAAAGCTCTTGCCTGAAGGACTCAGTACTCAGTTTTCCAAACAAAAGCCATCCCTTCACTGCCAAGGCACCAGCTCCTCCAAGGAGATCGCATCCTTCTGTCCCATGGGGACCAGCCCAGACCCTTGGCTACCACTCTCCTGCGATGCACAGCCCATCGCCCTGGCTGGTGAGCAGAACAGACCCAGAGCCACCATCCCCAGCCCCTCCACAGCTTAGAAGTTGCTATTTCTCCTGCAAATCTAAAGCACCATGTATTTTCCTCCTAGCAATGCTCCTTAGCTCAACAGGGCGGCACAAGTCCCCCTCCCCGAGCCTTGGCACTCTTCTGGCCATGCAACCAGACCAAGACAACCCCAACACGAATGCCAAGGGCTTGTCCCACCACCTTCACCCTCCTGGTCGCTTGGGACATGCCTACGGCCAGAGGCTCAAATCCCCGCTGCCTGCCAGCAGCAATGGGGATGCTCCCCTTTCCCGATCTCCATCAGGGGATCCCAAAAGGCAGGGAGGAGGCAGCAGGGCTTTGCCGGGGATGCGGCAAGGAGGAAGGACAGGCTCCCGGGGCTGCGGCACAGCTGGAGATCAGCTGGATCCTTCCTCCCCCCTCAGCTCCAGGAAAATAGCTGTTTCCTTCCTGGTCCCTAAAACAACACAGCAGCAGGAGAGGAGCTGCCCGAGGACAAGGCAGGGGCCATCAGCCTTGCAAAGAGAGGAGGCAGCGGCAGGAAAAGCCCATGCAGGGGAGGCTGTGGAGGGACGGACCCCGAGGGGAAGGGCTGCTTCAGGGTCCCCCTGCAGCCGGGTCCCCTCCCACCCCAGCACCCACACCAGCAGCCCCACGCACAAATTCCACACCAGCCAAGCCCCCGTTTTGGTGGGGGCAGCCCTCCCAGGCTGCTCTGCGGGGCACCATGGCTTGCATTTGGATTTATCCAACCCTCAGACTTCCCGCTGGAGCCCTGCATCCCACAGCATAACCCCACAAACTCCAAAGCCTTCTGCAAGCCCATCTCAGCAGCTCCCAATTCACCCAGCTCCGGCCACATAACTGCACCAGCCGTCACTTCCACGATGTACAAACCAAAAGCCATTTGCTGCAGCAATACATTGCAGCAAGGGGGATATTATAGGAACTAAACCTGCTGCCCGTTCACCTCCACCCACGGAGAAGGACAACACTGACTGCACAGGGGGATTCGGCTTCACCCATTTAACACTGGCTTTCATCCCTTCCTACCGATCAGGCCTCTTGTTACCACAGCTCTGGGCTGTCCTGGTGTGTTATCTCCATGGACAAATCACACTGGACTGGCCAGGAAAAGCTGATAAGCAATAAATGATCAGGGTCTAAATATTGCAGGGCACAGTGACAACATTAAATATTAACACCCAGCACAGGCAGCAGGACTGGACATGCAGAGTCTCTTAAAAATTCAATGCCAAAATCATACATCGCAAGATATACTTCATAGGAATGTAACCCGGGGTATCAGGAGGAGGCAGAAAGTTACAGCCATGCTTTTTTAAAAATTTTTTTCTTTTTAGATCAACATCTCCACTATTGACACGTCACGATCAAAACTCCAGGCTCTGCCTTTCCTCCCGAAACAGTCCCTGCTCCAAACATAAGCACCTCCAAGATTAGAGGGGAAATCTTCCACCGCTCCGCACTCGGTGTTCCCGGCGATAACAGCCAGCTAAGCCTGGCTTCGGGCTCAGCGCGATGGAGAGCGCCTGCAAATATTTTGCTTCAAATACACTCAGACCCTCTTGCTCGCTCTACCTTGAGCTCTTGATGTGTTTGCTAAAATTCCCTGCTCTCACCTTTTGTTTGCATTTTAAGGCTTTGTTCCCACACCCTGAACCTCTGGCCCTCCTACAGCACCTGCAACCCCGAGAGCCGCATCCCTGGCTACACTATACCCTTCTCCGCGTCTCCGTAAAGCCAGGGGAAACCTATGGGGCCACAGCTCCCCACTGTGCAGAACCTGGAGTGATGAAAAACACTTCTCTGCAGTGGGCTCTCCATTCAGAAAATTAGGCTCTTCAGTCTGCGGATAGGAGCAATTTCGAAGGAGAGATTGAGAAGATTTAAATATAGAGATTGCTTTCCCCAAGGATGCTGCTCGAGATATTTAAGAGCTCAGATTTTACACGGCGTGGATTTCCTTTGGCACCGATGCAGAACTCCCTGCCCTGCTTCCCCAGGCAGCGATCCCTTCTTCAGGCTGTCGGGGAGCGCCAGGTCCCGTCAGCTAACGCGGAGCACGACGGCGACCGCAGGGCTCGCTCGGGAGGTAAACTGGGGTGCAGGGGGGGTGGAGCCCACCTGGAGCTTTCCAGGTGCGACAGCACCCAGCCACAAACTGTTGTAACCCTGGCTTTTGCAGGTCCGTGTGATGGGAAATGAAAAGCCCAGCTAATTCTAAATAAAGGACCCCTGGGCAGGCGAGGCTGCTCCCCGAAAGCCCAGCTCTTGCCAAGACCAGAGCACACGCCGCATTCAAACCCAAGTTCTGAGAAGATCTTTGAGGAACACCTGCCGCCCTCCCCACCATCCCCACCGCCGCCAGAGGACCTCAAGCAGAGCTGCCACCCGCCGCGACTTGCCGACACCGTGGCCAAGGAGCTGCTCCCAGCCGGGGATGCAGGTCGGCACCCAGCAGCCCGGCAAGAGACGGGCAAGCAGCAAGCGCGGTCGGACCTCACCGGCCCGATGCTGGAGAGAGAGGAGATGGGGATGGGCAGACAGCCCCCGGATAAACAGCTTTATCCCAAGATGCAACCCTGGCAGGCACCCATCGCATGCCTGAATATCTGTAGAGGGAGGCCAAGGGGTGGGAAATGATGTTAATTAAAGTTTTAATTACTGTAACCAAACGAGTAGTATAATTACTTTATTCTCACAGAGACTTCAAACTGATTAAGGACCACGTGCGCAATCTTCGGGTTGATGTGGTTTTTAATTAAACGTGCCGTCAAAGACAGTGAGAGGGGTGGGCAGGACGATGGCTCAGCCCTGTCTGCTCCTGCCTGGACCCCCCCGGAGACCTCATGCCAGGAGGGAGCCCAGGCTGGCAGAGACACGAAGGTCAAGAGCAGCAACTAGTGCCAAAGGCCGAAGGTAGCTGCTTTGGGAAGACCAGAGTCAAGGGGATGCACACAGGTGTCTGAAAGCAGAAGCTCCTCTCCTATACATCGGCCCTCAGCTTCACATTCCCCCAAAGCATCTACCTTTACAAACATCTCCAAAACAACCCCGCACGGGCCCCGAAAATATTAATGAACTGGTGCTGCCAACTGGAGGGAATGATTAAAAAACAATTTTGCAAAGGTATCCTTTTCAAATAATAATAATACTAAAAGACAAAGCAGTAGAAATTAAATTCCCAGTCCCCTACCTCAAATAAATAGTATCAGAATTTGAAATGAGACATAATTACCCCGGCAAGGTTAAAGCCGCTAATGCACGCGGAATACAGAATCACCATCCATCATAATCATATCTCGTATCACAGCCATTATTTATAATTAGGAGGCACGGTTTAAAAAACACATAAAGACGCCCATGCAATGCAGTAATTCTTCTGTTATTGCTCCTGGAGGGCCAATCCTGCTCTGACTTGCGGAGTCCAGGATCAGGCAAAAGTAATTCCCCAAAAAAGCCCAAAAGTCATTCCCAAAAAGCTCCTTGCCGGGAATGGAAACCCACCTCAGCCCACCTGCGAGCCCTGCCTAAGCGCCGGGCTGGCGGCAGTAGGACACAGCCGGGCTGTGCTGGCTCTCTCCCAGCCATGTCAAACCCAAGCAGGCTCACAAGACATCCACCTAGTCCTTCTCTCTTAACTACACTGAATCTGTATTTTTTTTCCCCAAAAGCCAGAGCAGGAAGAGCAATGCTGAGCAGACACCAGAGCCACAACCCGGCTCAGCAAGGCGATGGCCAGCCTGCTGGGCTTTGCCTAGGCTTTCTCACCCACTGGGTGGTGTGTTACCTATTTTTAAAACCACAGAACGAGTTACAGCAAAAGCTGGGGAAACCAAAAGCTAGCCCCAAAGCTGCTGAAAGCTGCCTTCCTTTGAAGCACGGGCTTTGCAGGCTGCCCCCATGTCCCAGTGAAATATTAACAAGCTCCCAGCAAAGCAGGAGGAAATTACACTAAATAGATTCTGGGGAAGGCCGCAGATGGCGGTGCCTACACGGCACAGCCCAGCTCTTGGGGTACCCACTTCCAAATCCCTTCTCCTCCCAGCAGAGAGGAGCAGTGAGTCTGCAGCCCCATGGGGATGTGCAGTAGCTCCAGCACTGAAGCCAGAGCAAAGCCCTTGCACAGAAACGCACAAAACACCGGGACGCGGTGTGGTATGCAGCTGGTTTGGAGCCCCAGGAGTCTGGGAGAGGTGGTTTTGCACCCTTTGGTGAAAATTAGAAAGCAACAGCGGTTGGAGAGGGTGTCCTGGGGACACAGAGCTGTGATGGCAGAGGCTACAGCAAAAGCCCAGGGATGAGACCGTGGAAAGGACAGACACACGCAAGCACACATGTGTGTAAATCTAAGCTACAGTGGGTTTGGAGAGGGAAAAGCAAGCTGGGATAAGCACAGGGGAGAGCTGAGGCACAGCCAGAGAGGCACAAGTCCCCAGCAGAAGCAGCCCCGAAAAGGAGCTCAGCCCCACCACTGGCTGCAAGCGGCCCAAGGGAAAGAGCCAAAGCCGGCTCGCCCCACCAGTCTCATGACTCTTACTCACAAGCAGAGCTGCACTTTCTCAGAAGTTTCATTAAGCTGTAAAACAAGAAAAAAATAAGGGGCGGGGGGGCAGGAATCAAAAAAGCCAGCTCGCAGACGCACGTACTCATGAAGGCTGAAGCAAACGCAGCGAAACACCAGCCGGAGTTTCCAGCCAGGGTCCCCGCACCAGAGGTGCCGCGCTCCTGCGGCACGAGAGGACAACGGCGCAGGGAGCAGCTGGCAGGGGGGCACATCCAGAGAGAGGGGCTCTGTGCAGAGCAGCACCAAGCTGCTGCCACCACGGAAGCGGGGGGATGAAGCTTTTGGGGGTTCAGCTCTCCTGGGCAGGTTGCCTTCTCGCATGGTGGGTACCAGCCTATGCACCCCATCGCTCTGACCTCCAGGGCTGCACACAGGGGATGCAGGGCATCTCTTGGGCTTGCCCTGAGCATTTTCCAGCTCCTCCTCTATTTCAGACAGCCAGCGCACTGCCCTATGTGCCAAGGATCAGGCTAGTCTTGCAGGATCAGATAAGTTTGGGGAGGACCACCTCGGGATGCCGGAGAGGGACTGGTCCCCACGGGGCTACGGAGGAGGAGCACCGCAAAGCCAAAGGGGACTGGGTCATCCCCCCACAGCCAGTGCCTCCCCAGGCCCTGAAATGGCCATCAGCACCTTGCCGGGCTCTGGCTGCCATCCTTCAGCCGTCTCAGCCCTGATGGCGCATGCCAGAAGGATTTCTAACATCAGCGGCGGCAAGTTTACCGCAACCAAAAGGAGCAGAGAGAGGAGGAGGTGCTTCGCAGGATCGGGCAGAGGATCACTATTTGCCCTTCCAAGTGAAAACTAATCCCCCCTTCCCCCTTTTTATCCCATTGAAAACTTGACAGAACCTCCTAGCGCTTTGCAGTTGAAATTGGCAGGTCTTAAATTAATTGACTGCAATTTTACACAACAACATGTTTAGCTGCGAGCTGGCCTGCAGCCCGCTTGGCTCGCCACCGCTCCCCAGACACTTTTCAAGCAACCTCCAAAACTTCATAACACATCTAAGGCGAGGCGAGCAGGCTGCCAACGTGACCCGCTCCCTGCCAAAAACCAGCCCTGCCTCCCCGCGCCCCAGCCCCGACCCTGCTCCAGCTCCTCCGCTGTTTTCCCCCACTCTCGTTAATGGCTTGTTAAATTATTCTCATCATCTCCGAGGATTTTTGCTCCTCCAAACGGCGAGGAGCATGGGGCAGGCTGGGTTACGGGCCCGCTGCTTTGCCATGGAAACAGCAGCAACGGGACCGATGCACGCAACAGGGGCAAGAAAAGTCAGGGTTTTTTTCTTATTTCAATCCATCCTGACGCATTCCTGCTCTCCTTCCGCTTAATACCCCAAAGGACGGCTTTCGCTTTGGGCTTCGACGACGCAGTGGCAATTCTGCAATGTCCCCATCCGGGGCTGGGTGCCTGGGGTAATGCAAAAACACACAACCCCAGCGCCCAGGAACGAGACGGTGCCTGCAACCCACCTCCAACCCACCCAAAAAACAACCGCCCTTTTCTTAGGGGAGAGCCTGAGCCGGCATCGCCGCTCGCATAGAGCCTGCCTGCAACCCAGCCCCCAAAACGCGGGGCTGGTCCTGCCCGGTCCCGGCTCAAGGTCTCCGAGCCTCCCCGCGAGCTCCCGCGAGATGCTGCCGCCGCCTCGGCCAAGCGCGAGCCCCAGCGATGAGTCAGCCCCGGCTCCCAGCCCTAATCTAATCCCGTCCCCGGTGCCGGGCGCCTTTCCAGGGCATGTCCACAACATGAAAGGCGCGCTCTCGCCGCGCTGCCGGGTCGAGAGCCGGAGGAGGAGAGGGGAGGATTGCTCCGGCTCTGCCTAGGACTTGGGTCGAGCAGCTGATGCTCTGCGAAAGCCAAACTGGGGGTGGGTTGTTTGTGTGATTTCATTGCTTGAACAAACAGAAACATCCTGTATGTGATTAAGAGCCTTTATGAAAAACACACCAGCGCTGGGTCCCGCAGCTGGGGCCGAAGGTACGGCTGCGGCTGGAAGGCAGCGCGCAGCAGGGCTCGGCCGCGCTGGGGTGAGCAGAGCTCCGAGGCAGATTCACACAGCCACAGCATCCCAGGGACGTTTCAGGCCATGCACGGAGACAGACATCCCCCACTAGGAAATCATCTCCCCCACAAAATGTCATTTTTTTCATGCAAACCTCCCCAAGCCCTCACTTGCTCTATGGAGCAAGAGGCACAGCAGCGTTACCAACAGCCCACGAGCCACAAACGATGGCTGCATGGGGAGAGGCAGCCAAGGCGCTAACATCGCTCTGAAGCATTAATTCTTTCCTTTATCACCTTCTGCCCCAGGATATCAAAGTACTCCGCACACACCTATAGCTTGCTCCTCCTTTTGGCTGCTGGCATTGCCATCCGCAGATGGCACGGAGGAGAAAGGGGCAGCGCAGGCAGGGGAAGCAAACGGACCACAGTCCCCACCGCCGAAAAAGGGAGGACTCCAGCTCCTGCCGAAAACCGGGACTTGCCTGGACTCGTGCGGCCGTCACCTCTGCAGCCCCTGCCCTCCGCTCCGGCAGAGCTGCCTCTGGGGAACCGCGCCAAGAAAACACATGCTTTTGTTTAACGAGCACAGGCTGAGGGAGGAAAAAGAGCTCTTAAACATTACACACACCCCAAAAAAAATAAAATTGAAGTTTTGAAGTTGTTTCTCTTTGGCAAGGTTCAAAATAGGGCAAGGTTTTTGTTTTTGCTGGGAGGCTTTAAAAAAAAAAAGTATTTCATCCAAACCATCCTTGAAACATTCTTGACATTTATTACCATAAACTTTTCCTCCAATTAATTGCTTCTATACAACTATCATTTTCCTGATGAAAAACATCACCAGAAACTCGCGAGCCATTAAAAAAATGCTCTCTCTCTCTCTGTCTCTCTGTTTCTCCCTGCTCACGAGCACAAACAGAATTAGGGAGGTTAGGGGGGTCAGAAACAACAGTTTTGACTCAACAGCCTTGGCCGGCGAGAGCTGCCACCCGCGGCAGGGACGCCTAGGGCAAGACTCGGAGCTCACCAGATGCTTGGAAAAATACCCCGGCTCCGCAGGTACGCGGTACCACCTCCAGTGCTGACTCAGAAATGCACACTGGGCCAAGTCTCAGCCAAAAAATGTTCTCAGCGATTTAGGCTGGGTTTATAGGCAAGGCTTTTGCAGCATGGCGATGAAGATGCTCGTGCAAGCACTGCAGCACACGGGAGGGGGGGAAATGAAGCCAAGCAGAGGTTAGCGGAGATGCTCCCATCCCAGGAGGGAGGCACCGAAAGCCACCTGGGCAGATATGGTGTCAGGGAGGACCAGAGCTGTTCGTGTGTTCCTTAATTGCTTCCATTTCCAAAATGAAGCCCAGGTCTTGTTTCAGCAGCCCAGGCGAGCAAGCGTCAGGCAGAAAGGCATCCCCGACTACGGTCTGGAAGGATGAGGCTGCGGAGGGGAAGGCAAGCCGTGATGCTGGACTCCACGAAGGAGCACAGAGGAAGCCCCTCCACGGCTCCCCACCCCTCCTTAAGCTGGTAGGATGCTGTCGCTCTCCACCGCTGGGATCAGCGGCTGAAGGGAGGACGAGGCGCAGGGGGATGCGCTCGAGGCACCTCGAGCAGCGCACGCCATGGGGACCGCGGGTGGCAGGTGCCATCCCAGCCATGCCAGCCCCCACATAGCCTCCGGCCAGAAACGTTGACACTGCCATACAACTGAGTTACCGCCGTTTAAGGAGCCCTCCTGCAGATGAGCGGTGGTACCACATCGTCACGCAGCGTGCCCTTAGTCACTGAGATGAACCACGCTTCGAACCTCGAGCAAGCACATTTCTCCCCCCTATTCCCTCCTCCTCCATCCCCACACCAAAGGTAGCAATTTTGCCCCCCCTAAAACAAGAAGCGACCAGAGAACGAAGCCAAAGCTCACAAAACTGAGAGCCCAGCCATCCCACTTCCCTGCAGCATCGAAGCCAACTCATCCCACTGGGAGGAGAACCCAGGCATCCCATTCCCAGGTTATTTGCTCCAGCCCCAGGCTCGCGCTTTCCCACCAGCAGATTCGCGGGGGGGAAGGAGAGGCAGGAAGGAAACCCCCAGCTGAGACGGGGAGTGCTTATCTCACCTGCTAGAAGAGAAACACATCTTTAATTTTAAACGTTGAGTGTAAAAACAGATCCCTCGAGGCTCATAAACATACCAGAAAGAGAAGGAGAGTAACACCAAGAAACCCTGGGGAAATAAACGGAGAATTCAATTTGGGAAGTTCCCATCCCTCGCGCAGGGCGGGAATCAGCTGGCACAAGCCATGCAGGAGAGGTGTAGTTTTGAGCTTTTTGGGTTTTTTTAAAGGATTTTGCTCATTTCTCACAAATATCATCAAATGCATCACCCCCCCAAGGAAACCAAGCACCGTGGCAGTCAGCCCAACCCCATCCAGCATCGCCATCCGGGGGGCAGAGGCTGCTCCCCTCCCTCTCCTGCAAAAGCTGCCGGTACGGAGCGCGCCGTGGGAGCCCGCTGCCTGCACCCCCCAGCCGTGCCTGCCGCCCCCGAGGTCCTGCGCCCTGGCCTCCTCATCGGGGCCGCGGAGCCTTTCTGCGTGGCTGCGTACATACCAGCCTCGCTAAGACACCCGTTTTCCATAGCTAATTACAGGCGCAGTCACCCTGGCCAAGGCGCAGGCCTATTTTTGGAAGCTTTTAAAGAAAAATAAATACATATATATATATACACACACATCAAAACTGCATCATATTTTTACTCCATGAATTTTTTCAGTTGCATTTTGCTCAACAGCTGCCAGTTAATTTTTGACCGCCGTCAATGGAAAGCAAAAAGCCAGGGGAGCCAGGGAACAGCCGGGCGCTGACCCAGCCTCCGAGACCAGCAGACCTGCTGCCTTCACAGCTTCCAGGACCGCAAACTACTCTACAAACCTCAAGCTTGCCCGTGAGCACCCCTGCTGAGCCCAAAATACACTCTAGGAAAGATTTTGCTGCATCTTTCAGTGGAAATTTTGCTTTAAGTCCTGGTTGGGAAGAGCATCACCAGTGACACAAGTTTGGTGGAGCTCAGGTTTTGGCAGGGGAGGACTGGGGGGACGCAAGAGGGCTGAGGAAGACTTCTGCAAATGAGAAAAGCCCTGCTGGAGACACACGGATGCCATCTCCTTCGGAGTGGGAAACGGGACCTCCCGGTCCCGTTTCCCACTCCGAAGGAGACAGCATCCCTGTGCCTCCAGCTCCCTCTCCCCCAAGCTTTACCGGAGAACAGCTCACAGCAAAATCATCCACATGTACATTTAAAATCGTCCCTTCATCCGCCACTGCCCCAGCTCCCACCCACGCAGCTCAAGCGGTCCGTCACATCCTGCAAGGACACCAAGTTGGCCCCAAAAAGGCAAGGAAGCCCCTTACCTCTGCAGCCGCCCGGCCGAGCGAGCAGCATTGCCAGTGTTAAGCCTCCAGCTACTGCAGCACCAGGTTTGTTCTGCAGATGCCGACACATAATTAAGATCTACCGGGCTCTGTCAATCACTGAGGGGAAAGAAACGGCAGGGAAACCTCCCCTGGGACACGGCAGAAGCCTACGCGTTACTGGTGCCAGGGTGCCCGAGGGATGCTGGTGGGGTGGCACAAATCCAATCCACCCCTGGAGCAAGCAGCCAGGCTCTCCACCCTCCAAACTGCCTCTTCTCACCTGCTTTGTGAACCGTAACCCCCCCAAAGACAAGCCTGTGCTCTCCCAGCACAGCATCGCTCCTAACGCTCGCTAAGATCCAGCACAAGGAAATGGCTCCTCTCCCCACTCCGCCTGCTGCCTGCCCTTGCCAAGCGGCATCCCCAGGACCAGCAGGGACAAGAGGTCTCCAGGAGCAGCTGGAGACCAGCAGCAAGGATGGCCAGGAGCCCTTCGCCTGGACCCATCCATTGCCAAACCCTCCTCTGGTGCCCAGCCCTGGGGGGCAATTCCCTGGCCCTGCCCTCAGCAAAAGGCCCCCCCAGCAGGGACCCCCCTGCTAAGGGGGCTGGGGGTGTAAAGGGACCTTCCTGGGGCTCCAGGCAAAGGGAGGAAAGGACCAGGGAAAGAAGAGCCAGCAGAGAGCAAACCTCCTCCTGCCCCAAAACACTCCCATTAACCCTTCCCCTCCCAGCCGAATCACAGACCTTGGACCCACCGGCTCTCAGCCCGCACCGCCGCAGCTTTGGGGAGCAGGACGGGAAAGCTGCACCCCAAGAGCACACAGAGCCTGGGGAGCAGCAGGACAACCCCCCCCTTATCCCCAGAGCATCAACCTTTCCCCGGGACTGCCCGGCGGGATGGAGCGGCATCCCCGCTACCTCGGAGCTGCGCACAGCCGTGCTAGCGCACAAATTGCTTCATTAAATTTCATCGCATTAAGCCAGTTTCATGAATTTAACATTGTCCCCGGACTATTGTTTGCCTGAAAATTAAATTACAGCAACATTTGTTGTTTCAACGAGTCTGTCAGTCAGGGACAGGGCCAGAGGAGGGGATGCAGGTGCAGGCGGGTGATGCCATTTCGGCAGCGGGACTCCTCCGGGTGCGTGGCTCCGATGAAGGTGGGAAACGCAGCCGTGGCTTCCTTCACGGGGGAGGGAGAAGGTAAGAATTAAGCTTAATGCGCTGTTTCAACCCAAGCCAACCACGCCAGATACAGAGAGGCGAGCCAAGCTGCCCGGGAAGGGAAAGCACCGCCGTTTTGGAGCGGATAAAGGCTCCGACCAGTCCCAGCAGCCACTGGCCGGCACAGCAGAGCACCATCCCGTACCCCTCCGGGCTGCACGGACCCTGGCGACGTCCGCATGAGGAGCTCAGCGCAGCAGTCCGGGGCTTTTTGATCTTTCCAGATTACAAAGCTTTGCCGCGTACAGGAACACTGAAAAATTTCTCATTTATTCTTCCTTTTCCCTTGAGCAGCTCCTCTCTGCAGTATCAGAAACAAAGGTGACAACCTTTTGCTTTGTAAAGAAAACCGTCAAGTGAAGCGGACTATAAATAGCACCCAAAACTGACCCGCATCCCCAGCCGAGGGGAATGAAATGAAGACGAGTGAACGAACAGCTTCAAGGTCAGAGAGACTATTTTTTTTCCCTTTGTTCAAGGTCTGGTAATTTTTATCCACGCAGGAGAGCAATACAAAATACATCATTAGGGTTGTAGCTAATAAAAACCACGCGGGTTTTTTCAGCCGGGCGTTGTTTCCTTCACCCGTACGGGGATTACGGCGGGAGGGAGATGCTTCCCCCAGCAGCAGCTCTACCGGCACGACCCCTCCCTGCATCCCCGCACCAAGCGCCCCGGCCGTGCCAGACCTGTCCCGGCACAAAGCAACCAACCGATGCTGCCCTCAAGAGCACGAAGCATGGCAAAATTAAAGCGCTATCAGATCATCCTGCCTTTCTCCACGAGGCTGTAGGGATGCTCCCCACCACCATGGCCCGTTCTCCGTCTGCAGAGAGCCGGCTTGTCACATGGCGCTGGCTCTCTTCCTTCTCTCCAGCTGCTAAATGGCATTAAAAGAACTAAGCATCCATTAAATAAAACTTTCCCACTATTGCTTCCCATGTAGACAATTGCTCTTGCTGCCACAGGGAGGTTTTGCGTCGGCGGCTGGTCCATGGGTGCACAAAGAGTGGGGAGGTGCCAGAATGGGCTCTGGTACAGCATGGGCCACCCAGGGAAAGCGCCTGGGGGCCCCAAAATCCAGCACCAAACCCCGAATGATGGCACTCCCCCTGCCCATCACGTCCCTTGCTGCATCGCCCTGCAGCCCCCTCCAGTCTCAACCCAATTGCAATGCTAAGGAAAGGCGGGGGGGGTATGGGGAAATTTCCTAGCTTGGAAGCAGCTGGGGGGGATGCAGGGAGGTTTATTCAGTGCAAAGCCCTTCAACACAGTTCCTCCGAGGTGAGATACGGGGCCCACCAAGGGCAGGAGAGGAAGAATGTGGGGCTGGTGTGCAGCAGCCAGAGCTATTTTGAGCACTGGTGGGGGAGGAGAGATAAAAGAGAAAGGCAAAATGGAGGAAAAAAGCAAGAAGGGGAAATGTTTCCATTCTGGGTAGAAAGAGAATGAAAAGTGGATGCGGTACTTGCGGTCCATCCCATGGACTCGGGGCTTTGATGATGCCCCTCCTGCCCCTGCCTGAGATGCTCTGTCCTGCTATACCGCCCAGCTCTGCCCACCAGCCTGCTCCGGTTCACCCTCAGCCACGCGGCTGCGTCCAGTCGAGGGATGAAAGCAAGAACCCATCGAACTCATTTCATCACAAAGCGCCATCACGTAAAATGCTAAGCATCCTCCTTATTGTGGTGGCCTAAGCCAGGATGAGCACGCACACCCCCAAGGCTAGGAGACCCCTTTCCCCAGTCGGGCAGCATGTCTAACCCCAGTGCCGCAGCTCCGGCTCTGCCGTCCTTTGACGAGCAGAGCTCCCAGGTATTTGCTCATCCGCGAGGCACGGCAGGATTGCGAGCACAGCCCTGATGCCCGGGTTTGTTTGCCCTGTATCACGCAGGCTAAGCATGATCCAGGCAAGATGCAGGCTGAGCACCCCGGTCCCACCCTGGGTGCTTCTTGGGTACTCGATGGGGTGGGGTTTAACTCCAGTCCCACACCCCGCCACCCAACAAGGTCAGAAACAGGGGTGCAGTCCCAGGGGTCTGCATCCTTACCACCACCCAGCGCCTGCCCCGGCTCCTCCATCTCCATGTTTCACCCCACAATGCTGATCCCATGGGGCACCTTCCTGCTGCCTTCCCCGTCAGTACCAGCCTGCCATTAGCATCCATTCTACTCCTCCATTTCAGAAAAGCCCATAATTAACAAGGGCAGGGGATAACGGAGGCCAAACAGCAGCTCTTCCGAGCAGCCTGGGGCTGAGCACCATCCCTGCCTGGACCTGCAGCAGCGACAAATGACCCCCGCATGTATCAAAGCCTCGAAGATGGATGACAGGTTCCAGCGGCCACCAAGGGGTGGCTGGCGTCCACGTCCTCCATCCCAACGTGCCATACCGCACCTCCACCTCCCTCTTGATTTATGACGGATTTTCCTCCCAGTCTTGTAGGGGAGGACCAGGGAGGTCAGCCCACGGGGGCTGGGGATGGCTGACCTTCCCCGCTGTCACCTGAGGCAGTGCTGGGACACACAGAGACCCAGACAACATCGAAACCAGCTTGGCCCCTGTTGCACATGCATCTCCCTCCTCCAGAATCCTCCCTCCTCCAGCAGGCCGTGGGCGAAGGGCAAATCCCCCAGGCACCATTAATCTGGGCTAATGGGGCTGCACAAAGGCGAGGCAGGACA
Source organism: Platalea leucorodia (assembly GCF_965183815.1). Classification (NCBI taxonomy): domain Eukaryota; kingdom Metazoa; phylum Chordata; class Aves; order Pelecaniformes; family Threskiornithidae; genus Platalea; species Platalea leucorodia. The sequence continues at coordinate 3,359,496 of NC_138831.1, read as the reverse complement.
CCAGCACTGCCCCTTCCCACCCAGGCGTACCCACAGCCCCTGCCTCCCAAACCGCATGAGCCGCAGAGCTCCCTTGTCCTCCCTCTTCTCCCCTGCCTTTGGTGGGAGGTCGGGGCTATTCTCCCACCTGAAAAGCCAAAATTAGTCAGTGTTCAAGCCTGTGAATAGACACAATGGCTCCAACAGGAGGGACCCAACAGAGCTGGGGCCTCCCAGCTCATTTCCATCTCAATCAGGTGGCTTTTCACCCTGCCCCATCCCCATGGGGCCACCGCAGAGGTCCCCAGCAAGAGGCGAGGTCCAAAGCAAGAGTCGCACTCCCGCTCTTCCCAGCAGAATAGGGGTCACAGGCAGGGGCCACAGCCCCGCATTCGGGGGCAGAGAGACGCAGAAGGAAATGCTCAGCAGCTTCATGCTTCACCAAGCAAACCAACCCCGCCGGCCGGGAGGCAAAACCCGGTGCTCGCTGCCGGCACTGCATGTCCCCAGCAACGGGCATGTCCACACATCCCTTTTCCTAACACAGGCCCCCAGCAACTCTCACCCAGAGGTTTAGGGGGGCTCAGTGACCCCACCAACAACCCCAAGGCATCGCTCTTCTGCCTTGCTCTCCCAGCACTGCTGAGCCACAGCCACCACTGCCTTACCCAGCTCCACAACGACAAGGGCAGGACCAGCGACAGCATGCAGGCACGAACCTGCAGGCTCTTGCTTTTTCTTTTCCCAGCCCTATTTCCACCCTATTTCCAGGGTGGCAGCCCCTGCCAGGGCACAGGATGGTCTGCAGGGACCTCTGCAAAGGTGATGCTGCGGTGTTTGGCTGGTACAGACCTGTCAGCTTCTGAGCACGCCCCACGGGGCAGCACGAGCCGACTCAGGGGGTTGCCAAGAGGTGTTTTGCCCTCAAACCCCTTTTGCAGGGTGACTACAGAAGCCAGGTTCGCACCCAGCAGCCCTTTTGAAGACGCAGGGTCTTAGGGATCCACCTCCATCCCTGAGCCTCCTCCAGCTTCTGCAACACGCTGCTCCCCAAAAGTCACCTTGCCCCGACAACAGCAAAGCCCGGCAGTGATGCTGCCTTACCCATCGGCGGCTCCATGGCAGCCGGAGTGGGCTGATGGATTGGGGTTAGGCGGCGCGATGCTTGCGGGCGCCCAGCGCCGGAGCCAGGGAGAGGCGAGACGTGCACCGTCAGCGCTTTCGGCAGGGAAGGTTGGAGCAGGGCTGGCTGCTGCTGCTTCCCTGGCTGGCCGGGCGCCAGGCTCCCAGCCCTCGCTCACCTGCTGGCTTTGTGTGGAGAGCAGAGCAGATGGAGGGGGGAAAAAAAAGAGGGTTATGGCTTCTGAGTCAAAAAGCCTGGGGGCACGGGGGGTGGAGGGAGTGGGGTTTGGGTCGAGGGAGCCCCCTGACACCTCCTCTCCCTCCCTGAGGCTGCGCGAGCATGCTGGAGCATCCCTCAGAGAGCCAGGAGCATGGAAACGCTCAGCCCCATCCATCCCGCACGAGGCAGGAGCCCGAACCCCGGCGGTGTCCCCCTCCAGGAGTCACTCGAGGACGGAGCTGGCAGCTGTCTGCAGCCCCGGCCCCGCCGCCCCGGCCGGTCCCGGAGGCCAACGGTTCACGATGAATTTCTAATTGTTTCCTCCAACAATGAGACATCCTGTTCGGAGCCAGGCGGCTCAACAAAGCCCGACGCAGGCGAGCAGGGCCCCTTCCTGCTGAGCAGGAGCGAGGCGATGCCGAGCGCTCCCCGCCACAAGCGGGGGGCCGGGGAAGGCTCCACCGCCCCCTCCCCACCACCCGATCCACTTAACACGCCAGCTCTCCAGCCTCCACCTTGATTAAAACAGCTTAACGACTCCGCTGAGAGCTCTCGAGGGGGCGGGGAGCCGACGAGAGGTATTTGATGGATTCACTTTGGCAACCGTCGGCTACCTTGTCATGTCAATAAAATTATTGCCATTGATCGGGGAGAGGCGCGGACGCATGCTCCGAGGAGCGGATCTCCCTCCCGGGGCTGGGCGCAGGCGCCCACGGGGGCTGTGTGCATCGCAGGGAGGGGGCGAGGGGTCCCCAGGGAATGGGATGGGATGGGGACGGAGCAGGAGAGGGCAGAGGGAAGAGGCAGGAGGAACAAAAGGCCCTTGTGCCGGGCAGCCAGCTGGGGAGAGGCAGCAACACGGGCAGGAGAGAGGATTTCCAGGGGCTGCGATGGGGTCGATGCTTGGGGAGTCCTCAAGGGTCGCCAGCTGACACTGCTGGGGCCAGGGCAGGCTTCACGCCCCAAATCTGCCCCCCCCAAAAAGCCTGTTGAGGTGCAGGCAGTAAGCAGGGTAGCCGGCAGCGGGGTCACAAGGGGGGCCGAGCCCTCCCGCGTGCTCCGGGAGCCGGATTTCACGCGCCGAGACACAAAGGGGCCCTTTTGAGCCGGAGCCGCTTACCCTGAGCGCTGAGCAGAGGGTGACGCGAAAGGACCCGCGGGGACGGGGACCGGCAGAGCAGGCAGGGAGCCTGACGGCTTCTCCTTCCAGCTCACGTGGACCGCGACTGGGTCGTGCCTCACACTCCAGAGGCCAACTCACGGGGGCTTTTGTTATGGGAAGAGAGCCAGCAGGCAACAGGGAAATTCCCAAAAAGCCCCCAGTCAGCAGCTCCCCTTCCCCACAGCACCTATTTTCAGCTCATATTGCCCAGACACACACCAAGGGTTGCAAATGCACTGAAGCATCCTTCTCCAAAGCTTTAAGACAAGCCTACACAAAGGGGGTGCTTCCCCCTTTGTGCCAAATCTGGCCCCCCAAAGCACCCCATCTCCCTGCCCTTGGCAGGACAAGGGGCTGCAGGGGAGCCCCTCAACCCTCCCCAGGACAGGAGCACCGCGTCCCGTTGTGTAGGGATGGGGATGACCCACTTAGCGTGAAGAGGTTATTTATTATTATTATTAAAGTGGAGAAACCAAAGAAGCCAGACGTGGGGCCAGTTCAGCTGTGCTTTCCGTGGGAGAGAATAAACAAGCTGCGGCAAGCTCGAGCCCTGGGGGGGGAGCAGATTCCCGACGGAGACATGTCTTGATGTGTTCACGCCCGAGGCCAGCCGGTTTCAGGACAGGGCAGGGAGCTGCAGAGATTACGGTGGTGACTGGGCAGCCAGATAATCCTCCAAAAAATGAGAGCTCGGCTGGCTGCGAGGGATGTGTGGTCCGATGTTATCCTGGCTGGGATGCACTGGCTGCACCACCCCACAACCAAGCCCACCTTCGGGATCTCCAGTGCCTGGAGCCCAGGTGGTGCTGGCTATCTCCTGCAGGGCTGCGGCAGGAGGGACAGCTCGCAGCCTCCTTGCTCTGCAGCAGCCAGAGGGACAGCAATGGGCAGGGAGCCACCAGCTGCTTCGCTCACCCCCCCCAAAAATAACCAGGAGGCACCCAAAACTGGGTCAACCCACAAGGGCCACACGGGAGCTCAGCGGAGCCCTAAGGCGGTGCCTTGTTTGCATAACGAAGAGCAGATGGCAAGCTAACAAGGGCAGCCCGGTCTCTGCGCTGCACTTCCCAGGATGCCCCACCGCCCCATCTCCGAGCCGCCAGCCCAGCACGGTGCTGTTACTGGGACGGGGTTGCACCATCAGCACATCCCCTCCAGCACTGCCCTCCTTCCCTCTCTCCATACAACACTTCAAGCACACCCAAAATCGAGTCTTTGGCACACACAGGTTAAGAGGCGACTACGGGTGCAGAATCAGCCGTGCCTTTCCAGCACGTGGCTGAGCACTCCCATTGCAATTACACACACAGCTTTCTGTCCACCCAAAAAATGGGAAAGACAACCCTGGGAAAACCACGACCACCCAATACAAAGATTGTCAAGCAAGGTCAGGTGGCTTCCAGGAAAGAGCCAAGCATTAGGAAGCAAGCCTCGCTTCCCTTGCGTAAATATCCCCTGGACATCCCCACCGCAGCGTGCTCGTGGCTCATGCCCCCGTATCACTTCCCCATCCACAGCCCCCTCAGACCGCAGGGTGCAAGGCCGGGTCCCTGACGCACCAGCGCGGGAGCGCGGAGGAAGCGGCTCACCGCCAGCCCCAGCAGCCCCAGAAGTCATCCCCGCATTGCTCACCCGGGCAGCGGCAGCAATGCCCCAGGCACCCCAATCCCATGACTGCTGGCACAGACGACAGCGAGCACGTGGGGCTGAGGGCTTTCCAAGCCTGGCTCCTCCACATAACTTGGGGCCAGCCAAAGATAACCGCTTGCCTGGTAACCCTGCGGGGACAAGCTGAGAGCGGGCTGCCATGGGCTTTGCTGCTGCGACCTGCTCAGCATCCCAGGGGGTCCTGTATCTCCATCCACCCCGGTGCTGCCCCATCCCAGCCCACAGCCAGTTTTGCAAATCTGACATTGTTTGCAGTATCCTTCTACCCCCCCGAAAGTAGGGTCTCCCTGCAGCTGCGGTGGCAGCAGGTGCTGCCCAGCACCCCGGCCTCACGGCGGCAACTGTTGGCGGCAGGGCCGGGGAGAGGCTGCAGGGCAGCCAGAGGCTCGCGTGGCTTTTTTGGGGGGGGACAAAGGGAGGCTCTGTCTGCACGCAACAGCCTGGACAAATGCTGGGCATGGGAGCTGCCATCCAAGGAAAATCCAGACGCGGCAGTGACTCTGCCCTGACCTTACCCCAGCCCAGATGGTGAGATCGGTGCCCCCTCAGCAGAGCAGCATCCATTCCAGGGCTCCTGGGGATGGGGGGGGAGCACCCAGCTGTCGGCACAGCCCTCCCTCCCCAAAGGAGATGCCGGGGGTGCCAGCAAGGGCAGGGGGGACCGGCAGAAGGGCAGAGAAGCCACCAGGCTGTGCCAAGCCTAGCGCAGGTGCTTGCCAAGGGGACGGTGGGAAACGCCAACGGTTTAAAAGCAGAGGGATTGCGGTCGCTGCTGAGGAATGCACCCCTCCTGCAGCCACTGCCTGGGGGAGCCACCTTGGCCACGCTGCTGTACCCCTGCCAGGCATCCCATCCCCTGGTTGGGGACAGGTCAGCACCATGCGGGGACACATCAGGAGCCCCTCTCTCACACTCCCCAGGCAGGGGGGGAGCCCTCCCCTCCCTCCAGCCCTGCCAGCAGCCAGGCAGCAGGATCAGGTGGCTGCTGAGGCAGCATTTTGCCGGGCCGGCCAGGCAGGGGCTGCCGCAGAAAGGCTGGGCCGCCCACCCCAAGGTCACAGCAGGGGACGACGGGGGGACCTGGCAGCACAGGGCTCGGAGCCTGCAAAGTGCTCCCACACTGCCATCGGAGAGCTCTGCGACCCCAAAGGTTTTGGGGGCTCCAGGCAGGACGAGTCTACAAAACCTGCCCATCATCCCCATGCTGGGACAGGACCGAGACCCACCTCTCTGTTCCCCATGGAGCTCCTGCTCCATGTCCTCGTGTCCTGCAGGGCCAGAGAGCCAGACCAGCTCTTTGGGGCACCGAGTTTAGAAACCAGCAAAAAGAAAGCTGGGGAAAGCCCTGCAGGAGAGGAGGATGCTCAAACCACACCTGGGCTCCAAGTCCTGGCCTCAGCCATGACTTTGCAGCATGCAGCCTGCACCCCAGCCAGGCACCCACCCTAAATTGCCACTTGAAAGTGGCTCTGAAGGTGCAAAGACCAGAAAAACACTGAAAAAAGGAGGGAGAGGAAAAAACAAATCTGCTGTGTAAAAAGCAACTGCCAGCCCCCCTAGATAAATAAGGAGCTAGAGGTGTAACATTTTCCCCGTGGCTTTGTGAACCCTCCTCCCAATGTGCCCCTTCCTTCCCATCCCCACTTAAAACCTCCCATCTGGAGCCCAGCGTCAGGAGAAGCCGCCAGCAACGCGACACCGGTCCCTCCGGATCCCTCATCGATCCGGAAGGGAGGATGAGCTGCCTCCGTCAGCTCCCCGCAGCCCTGCTCAGCCCTCGCCATGCCCCCCTCCCCGAGCGCTGCAGAAAGCCAAGCAGAGGATGCGGGGCTGGAGAGGACCACCAGCATCCCGCCCCCCACCCCAACACATGCTGCCCATGTTCCCCCTGCCCCTAAACGCGCTGCTAATAGGCAGGGTTGCAGGCAGGTCGGGCGCCCAGAGGGAACACGGGCAGGGTGAGCGGGATGTATAGGGACTATTGCCCACAACAGCACCCTGCTCCTGGTTCCTGCCAGGGAGGTCACCCTGCCTCCTTCAGGGAACCCTGACCAGCACAGATCAGGAGAAGCAGCAAAAATGCAGGGTGCTGTGCCCAGGATGGGGTGCTGAAGCACCTCGCAAGCCACAGAGCAACAGGCCGGACCCCCCGTCCAAGCCCTGGTCCTCCTGCCCCGGCAGGGACCATACCAGGACCTTCACGCTGCCTTTCCCTGGCTGAGGATGCAGTTAATGCAAGCTGTGTTTATACAGGGCATGTACAGCTGTAATTATAGGCACGATGTTATGATAACAGGAAATCCGTGCCCTGTGGAGATGCAGTCAGAGAAAGGCACGCACGGAGCTATTTGCTAATTGCCACCAACAAACAGCCTTTTGTGCCGTGGCGGGGTACGGGAAGAGAAGTCTGCCCCGCGCCGGGCTGGAGCCATCAGCACCCACCTCCGCCTACTCTGCCCAGGTCAATGGCAAAGCCGTACGGACCCAGACAGACAGAACCCACCCCATGGCAGCTACAGGGCAAAGCCACCTGCCCTGAGACACAAGGGGACGGGCTCTGATCCACCAGCGGCCAGGACTCAACTTCCCTAGGTTATAACCCTTCCAAAAGACAGAGGTTTTGGTTGGTAGAGAAGAGCAAGGGGAAATTGCCCCTCACTGGCCCTTTGCACATTACCCCCAATGTATCAAGTCATGCTATAATGGAGGCACAGCCCTACCTGCACCCCCAAAGGGCCGGCGAGGCAAGCGGTCATCCCTCCCCATCAGCATCACTGAGGGCTTTCCTACCTTTTTGATCTTCCCACTCCGCGTGCCCGCAAAGACGACGGTTTGTCCTCTGTAGTCGTAGGCCGCCACCGAGGTCATCCCATCCTCCTTATCCACAAAGAGCGGGGTCCCCTCGATGGTGACGGTCCCGCCCAGCGGCTGGTTAAAATCCTGGCCGCAGAAATTGTCGTCGATCTGCAGCGGCTGTTGGAAGAAAACAGAGGAGAGATGAGCTTTTTGCCAAGGCCTTGACATGCTGGACCTCCCAGATGGCCATCAGCCATCTCCCACCTTCACCCCATCGGCTACAGCAACTTCGGCAGCCCCATCCCTTGTCCCTCCTGCTCCAGCCATCCCACCTCACCAGCCAAGGGAAGGGATGAGCTGATGCTTCCCTAAAATTCCCTACGCGCTGACGTAAGGCACTTAGGACACAATCCAAGGCATGCAGCCCCTCTATGCATCTGAACAAGCTTTGCAGACCAAGACCAAGGCTCTCAGTACTCTGCATCTTACAGAGCAGCACTTACAAACCCAGCGGGAGCCAGCGCAGCATCCCTACTCCCCCTCCATCCCCGCCGCTGCCATCTCAGACACGTGGGATGCCAGCACGAGCTCCCCAGCACACACACGCTCCTCTCCTCCTCACCCCGGCGCTGACTTCAAAAAGAAAATGGCTTAGCAGTAAGGCAGGAGGGGCCGAATCCTGTGCCCGAGCCTTCCCCCAGAGACAAAACATTTCCCAGCCAAGGCTGTGCCAAGACAAACGGGTCAAGGCTCCTGAAAGAGCCTCACTTCACATAGCAGAGCCTCCAGCAAAAACGCTACCCACCTGCCAGCTCTGTTCCTCCTCCCACAGGAACGTCTTCGGGAAATCCCCGCATTTTTTTCGTGCTGCCTTGCCCCAGACAAGGCGCCTGGCTCAGCCAGCTGCCTCCTCGGTTCAGCACTCGCCCGCAGGTCTGGGAGAAGCTTTTGCAAGCTCTGCCCGGGCAGAGGCAGGGCTGCAGCGGCTCCTCTCTGCCCTCGGGGCTGTGATGGCAGGGACCTCTGGCGAGGACAGTCATGCCAACGGGCAAGGCAAAGCCAGAGGGATGCCGCCCGTGAAACGCGGGATGCAGGCAGGGGAGCGGGACCAGGACCAGCTCCACAGCGCTCGCCCCCTCCATCGAGCATCCTCACCACATCGCCCTGACCTGCTGAGCAGGACAACAGACCCTGGCCATGGGTATCCGGCCTGGGGGGCACATGGGCCTCCCGGAGGTCCCACACTAGGCAGTGGCCTCACACGGTCGCACAGCACCAGCAACATCCACCCCCAGCAGCCCCCGGCCCGTCCCAGGCAGCGAGGGGCTCTGGGCAAATCCCCAAGGGTGGCAGTGAGCCTGGGTGCAGGAGGTTAGGGCAGCGAGGCAGGCACGGCTGACTGGGAGGCAGCCTGCTCCAGCCACAGGATTTTTCTGCTTCACAAGGTTCCTTACGTAACTTTGAATTTAAAGGGGAGAGAGGTTTTTTGGCAAGCAGCGGCCTCCAAATGCATGCCAGTCCCCAAGAGGTTTTAAATCCATACAGCATGTGCACGGAGCATATGGGAAAATGCTGAGCTCCCGAGCTCCACGTACGCAAGGGCAGTACATAGCTCCGCGATTCCCACTCACCACTGCCCGGGAAGCGAGGGTCAGCCCGGACCGGCTGCCACCAGCAACCCGCGGTCACCCACGGGGAGGAGGCGCTTTCCCGTGCCCCGGCGCAACGCACTCGCAGCCACAACGCCTTCAGCCTCCCACAGCCACGGCCAGGCTGCTCGCCTTCCTCGCCGTGCCGCCATGCCAGCCCCAAGGCCCGCGGTCCCGCTCCCGGCTGCAGCGGGGACTCTGCACCGTGCCAGCCTCCCAGCGCGGGAGGACCGGGAATGATGCCAGCCGGTCACGTTCGGCCTCCCCGGGCGGTGTGGGAATGCTGGGCTGCTTCCTCAGTTACTCTAACTTCTGTTTTTGCCGGGTGCCTGAGTTAGTGTACAGCCAAAGACAGCCTCCCTTCCCCATCTGACCTTTGCTCATCCTTCCCTAAACTGGGGGAACTCCTACAGCCAGGTGCAAGAGATGTGGGGATCCCCAAAACAGGAACGCGGGGCATCAGGCGCCTCTGCAGCCACAGAAAAAGGCGGGGAGGGGGAATTAGGACCTCTCCACCCATCCTCTGAATCCCAGCCTTGCAAGCGCCCTCTCCTATCCCTCGGCCACCACACGCACTAAGCATCCTCCTCTGCATCACCAGGCTAGAGATTTTAAAACAGCAGATCCAAGAAACTGATCTTCCCAAAACCATGGAGCGAGACAAAAGCGATGCTCCAGCCGATACCCAGCTCCCATCCGGATACCTGGGATCCTTCAAGCGCTTTGCTGGGAAAAAAACACTCTCTGGCCCCGACAGCCCCTCCGACCCGGTGAAGCATCCCAGCACCTCCCACCCAACGGCCAGCAGAAGCAGAGGGGTTAAGGGCAATGCCATGAAGGTATTTAAGCCCTGGCAAGCCCTGGGTGCAGTTTCTGCTCTCTCCACATTCAATCTGCAGCTTCCCCAACCCCTTGGCTGCTGAATATGCAAGAGGAGAGATGTTTACAGTGTTTACTCCTCTCTGCTTTGTCTCAACAAACTCTCTGGGAAACGACAAATACAGCTGCGCTCCGGGACCACGAGGAGCGCCCGCCGCTGCCGCGATGCCGACACCACCTCGATAAATAATTACGCCGACAATTAGCTCATTAACAGCAAACTGCCTCGTTAGGAAAGCGCAGGCAGGCAGCACGGCGAGGTCGGGCCAAGGGCAGCGGTACAGGGGTTATGGCACCAACCAACATCCCTGGTGGATGCGGGATACGGGGAGAGGCGAGGCGGAGGGATGGAGGGACGGAAGGACGGAAGGACAGAGGGACAGCTGTCCCCCAGCCGGTGCCGGCAGGGACCGACACGCACCACAGCACGCAAGGGCCAGTGACCTTGCAGCGTTTCAGCTTGCAGATGCTGGGATCTGCAGGAGGCATCGAGCTCTGCCCGCTCTCCCATTTGCACGGGTGTTTGCAGGGACTGTGACCTCAGCCCATTGCAAGGGGGGGTTGTTTGCTTTGGGAGGTTGGGAGTATTTTTTATTTATTATTATTATTTTTCTTTTGTTTTTATTTCAGTGCTTTCCTTTGGCACCCTTCTCGGCTGCCCCTGGCCCCCACACACCCCAGGCCCCCACCTCTGCGGCACTGCAGCCTTCGCCTCTCTCCCAGCACTATCCCTCCTCCCCAAAACAGGATCAGGAAACTCGGATTTCCCGGGGGAAGCGGCCTGCCGGAGCGGGGAAAGCAGGCCCGCAGCACCGAGCGAGCAGGAGCAGGCCGTCTCCTTGATGTGCCTTGTCTCATTGCCTCCCTTCAAGCCCACTTACGAAAGCAATGAGGGAGCAGACAGCAGAGGCGAGGCTCGTGCAGCTCAGCGTTATTAATTAGCCAGTAATTCGCCAGTTAACACCATTACAGGCACACTCCATCCCCCCGTGCCCCTCCAGGGGCTGCCATGGAGGATGCAGGGGACATGAAGAGCCAGGGAGGAGGCTGCAGGAGTCAGGGACCAAGTGCTAGGCTGGGATGCCAGGCTTTTTGCATGTTCATCACTGCCCAGGAATAATCCCAGCGTGGTAATTTATTAACATCTGCATTTCTCTGGCTGTCCCTGGGAAGGATCTGGCTTATCCCAGCCCAGTTTGGGCCAGTTTGTCACCAGCCATCGCCCTGTGCCAGCAGGCTGGGCAGCAAGCCCCACTAAGGACTCAAAACTCATTTTCCCCCCTGGGTGATGCTGCTGGCTGTGGGCACTGGCTCTGCCCACGCTGCCAGCCTGGGGGTCGAGGACTCCGGGAACCCCGAATCGTTCCCTGCTGCAACATCTCCACTGCAGCTCCAACTTGCTGCCCTCTCCCAGCCCTGCTCCATCAGACCCTCGTCCCCCATGAACGGGGGGACAGGCGTGCTGGGGAGACGCACTGAGCATATCTGGCCACAGGCACGCAGACCTCAGTCCTTGCACTGCACAGCAACAGCAAAGAGCCGAGCTACACAACACCGAACCCCTCTTCAGTGAAACACCACGAGCAGCAAAACCTCTGGACAGGCTCAGGAGTGATTTAGGCAGCGAGGCTGGCGCAGGAGAATGGACCTGACAGTCCCACAAAGTGCCTTTGCCATGCATGCGAGTCCGTGCACGGGTCTGAGCATGCCAGCACAAGGGGTGTCACTCCCTTTCCCGCTGCCGGATCGCTGGATCCCAGAAGGGGAGAAACAGGAGACAGGAATTTGCTCCGCTCGCCAGCACTGGGAAGGAACCGCTAACATCTCCCGAGCTGGCTGCCAAGCCTGGCGGCCTCTCCTCCTGGCTCCGGCACCGGCTCCAGAGAATCAGAGCTGCCCTGCAGCGCTGGGGGATGAGCATCCTTCAGCCCCGCGCTGCTCAAAGTCTGGGAACAGGGCATCGGCACAGCCTCCTCCAGCATGGACCAGCCTCAGCCCCTTGCCACCGCAAAGGAGCGGAGCGAGAACTCCTGGGACATTTTCCATAGGGAAGGGGTGTAAATCCCAAGCAACTACTGACTTAAGCAATGACATTCTGCCTCCTTAAAAATAAAAAAAACAACATGCCCTTTATTTTCTGGCTAGCCCTCACCACCAAGAGATCCGTCACTGCCACAACCCACCCCAGAGGTGGCTGCATTTTATTAGGGGCACTGAGATGCCTGCCAGGAGGAGGTTACATGCTCCACGGGGTCTGGTTTGGCTTGTGCTCGGCACAGCGGGGGCTGAGGGCTTGACTCATGATCCAGCCGTGCCTTTCTGGGCTCTGCTCGGCAGCTGGAGGCAGACGGGGACAGAAAACACCACCTGGCTCCCCTGGGGAAGAGCGGCACCCCCCAACCCAACCCATTCAAAAGCAGGAGCCGCCCCATCCCGGCACGCATCCTTCCACCCTGCAAGAGCCATGTCTGCAGGACCCAAAGAGCACCTCAAGATCCACCTGTTCATGCCAGCTGGCCACCAGGTAGCGATCCCAGGACCCTCCTAGCACGAAACCCCCCCAAAGGGGTCAGAGCCCCCTCCCCAAACCCGGGGGGCACAGTGCTGCTGTGGGGTGCCGGGGGAGGCAAGCCGGGAGTGCAGGATGAAGCGGCGAGCATCTCCTCCGCCGGAGCCGGCAGCTGCGCAACCCAACAGGCAGCAGTGTAATGATTTCATCATTTTCCAGCAAAATTGAATTAGTTCAAAGCCAAAATCTGATTTGCGAGCCCAGCGCTCTTGACAGCAAACCCTTTACTTTGTCAGGCAGCTGTTAGCTGTCTCCTCCGGAGCTGCGGGGAGGACGGTGGGAGGGAAGGCAGGACTGCTCTGCAGGGACCCCCTGCCCACCTGCCTGCACCACCAGGCACCCAAAACCCTGCTCGGGCAGGGCTAGGGGCTTGGTGACGGGTGCCGAGCACCAGCAAGCGGGGCTGGGGAGAGGTGGGCAATAGCAGGGGTGTCGGGACCTCCACCAGACCCTCCCAAATGCGGACACTGGCACCCCAAAACCCCTCTCTGCCAGTTATCTGACCCTGCCTGGGGACTACCCAGCCCAGCTTGGTGATGCCCAGTGTAAGACCTCCCCGCCACCCAGAGCCGTAGCCTCCTTGCAACCACTCGTAGTTTATAACATTGCCTGGAAAAAAATCCAGCAATAGTAATAGTTCAGCTGGAAAACAAACCCAGCAAGCCAAGCGGGGAGGTCCCCTGTTCCCCACCACGCACAGGGCCCACACAGAGCAGCTGAGCCACAAGCAGGGGCCAGACGTGCCCATGTGGGCACCAGGCAGGAGGACACATCTCTGGGGACAGAGGGGAGCGCTCCCTCGGTTGGGAATTGCTGCTCTGGGATGCCAGCGCTCACCTCCTGCACTTCTGCATGACAGTTTGCACTGGCCACACTCAAAACCCACCTCACTGACAGCGCCTTGTGCCCTGTGTCCTCTCCAGCACCTCATGGAGAGGACGTAGTCTCTCCATGCTGAGCATGACCAACTTCTACCAGGACCGCCAACCTCCCCGCCTCCCTCCATCAGATCTGTGCTCCCTGTCCCCCACATCCTAATGCCCCCAACACCTTCCGCTCGGCCACCACCAAGCCCCAGGTGAGACGACACTCACAAATTCACGTGTGCCATCTGCGAGGGACTCCCCACCAGAGCCACAGCAGATGCCCTAAGGACTGAGCATCCCAGCCCCCCCTCCCAGCTCACTGACACCCCCCAAATCCACAGGGCAGGGGAACCAGAAGCAGGCACCTGCATTGGCACAGGGCCCCTTGCTTGGGGCTCTCCATGTGCACCAATGCAACCCAAACCCAGATACTTGTCCCGCACCGAAGCCGTGATCTCCGCGAGGAATGCTACCGAGCAAGCCGAGCACCCAGCCCTAAAGGCACCAGTCCTCCCACTGGAAAAACACAGCTCAGGTCACTGGGAAAAGTTCAGCCAGAGAGCACCACCAGGAGCCAGAAACAGCCTGGCTTGGGTAGAGACAAGCAGGAACTTACCGAGTTGATGCAGCCCAGCTCCTTATTCAAGAGCCAGGGCAGCGAGAGTTTCCCTTCCCCTCTGTAGCATGACTGGATACGCTCCTTGATCTTATCCTTGATCTTCTTCAACGTGAAGAGGCAGAGCACAGACTCCTTGGGAGGCTTAACCCTGTTTTTCTGGCCCTGGGAGAAGATGGTGAAGAGGATATCCTCCCGCTCCGAGATGCCCAGGTACTTGGCCAAAGCCTTGCCAGGCTTGGTCAGGTAGGCGTCCTGGATCAGGCGGTACTCGATGCCGTCCTGCACGCAGCCGATGGGGAACTCCACATAGGAGTAGAACTTGGGGTCATCCACACAGAGGCGGACAATCTTGGAGGTGAAAAACTGCTCCCCGGTGGAGTCTGGCGAGGTGAGCTGGGTGTCCAGCTGCAGGGTCAGGTAGTAAACAAACTGCTCACTGCTGAAGCTGTAGATGTAGTAGATGTCGAAAGTGGGGAACTTGGAGAGCGTATCCGAGGGGATTTTGAGCTGGGAGGAGACAAACTCGTCCTGGTAGACAAAGCCAAACATCTCCGCGTTCTCCTCGTTGGCCATCAGCTTGCGGCTGGAAAGGGTGGGGAAGTACTCCGACTTCCCGTCAATGGGCGTCCCAATGAAGAGCTTGTTCTGCCCGTTCAGCACCTCGATGATGACCCCAGACATGGTGCCCGACTCGTTGACGCTGGAGAGGTAGTGCTCCTTGCGGTGGTGGGGCTCACCCAACTTGAAGAGATCGTCCAACCGCAGGAACTGGCAAATACCCTGGGAGGCACTGCCGCAAGCGATCAGCCGGTTCCCCGAGTAGTCCACCAGCAGCAGTTTGTTCACGTTGTTGGTGGTGACCAGCCCGTGCGGGCAGGACTGAACGCTGGGCGGAGGGTAACACTTCTCATTGTCCTCCACGGGTCCCGTCACGTGGGTCCGCAGGAGCGTGAGGTTATTGGAGAGCTTGTAGATCCGATTGACAGCCCCCACGTAGACCTCCCCGGTTTTGTTGTGGACCACCAAGTGTGTCAAGCTCCAGTCTGTAACCGGGAAAGTCCTAAACGGAGACTTGGGGCTGCCTTCCGCCAGCGGTAGCCAGGTGCTCCCCAAGAGCAGTAAGGTCCAAACGTTGATGGACAAGTGGTGCTTGAGCCAAAGAAGCCACATTGCAGCAGCCTCACATCCAGCCGAGGCCATGCCCAAACCCAGCCACAAAATAAATAGAAACAAACCCAAACTAGAGGGATGAGGGAGGGAGGAGGAGCTAACGGGACACAGTCTCCTCTGCTTCCGCTGCGCTCGGCATTCAGGGCATCCTGGGCACAGCCAGTTCGGTCAGCCCTAGAGGGAGAAAGACAAGAAGAGCGGGGTTAGGAGGCTTTCCTGCATGGTGTCAAGCCTGTTCCACCCCACCCAGCAGAGGCTCCGCCGCTTCGCGCTTTTCTAGCAGGCAGCCTAATAAAACGTCCCCCACCACCTCCTGCCCCGGAGGAAGACGCGTCCCCAGTGCAGGGACCAAGGGAGCCTGCGGGATGCTAAGGCCAACCCCACCTGGTCGCACACCACGTCCCAACCAAGGAGCTGCCATATGCTTTGTCTCACCATCCCAGCCTCTGCCACCATCCAGCAGCCCCCTTCGAGGGGCAGCACCCTGCCCTCGCCCCCACCCAAGCCCCCTCGGGAAGAGCAGCAGCCGTTCGGGCGTGCCTGCAGCCGCTGGCTGCACCAGACCAGCACGTCCCCGCAGGCAGCGGCCTGGTGATGCACGCCAGCACACCTACCGCATACAAACGCCTTGGCAGGGCGTAGCTGGCCCTGACCTGCTTTTACGACCACCAGCAGCACTGAAGTGATAGCCGGGGATGGCTGCTAACAAGCCTCGAGAGAAGCCCCCAGCCTGCTGCCCCTGCTCCGCTCCACCGCGGCACTGGGAGTGGATGCAAAAACCCAGTTTGCAGCAGCACAGCCTAAGCCCCTACACAGAGGAGGATCTCAAAAGCACCTTTAAAAGGAGCTGCGAGAGCCGAGAGCCCTGGCGCACTGCCTGCCTTCCCTGCCACCTGCCTGCCTGACAAACCCCAGGAGGGCCATGGGCAGGAGGAGGTGGGGGGGAGCAAGCGGGCACGGCAAGGAGAACCACATCCTTCTGGCATTTATATGCATTAAGAAACGCAGGGCCAGCCATCAGGCAGTTGGCTTGAGAGGCTCCGGAGGGACGAGGAGGCACACGCAGGGAGGACGGAGAGCTCTGCACGCTGCTGTGCCACGGCTGGGGCTCGCCAACATGGAACAGCAAAGCAGCAGGGAGCCAGCCAAAAACCCCACACCAGTGTGACCTTTGCACCCACGGCAGTGGGGAGGAGATGGCCACAGGTAGCCGATGCAGACAGCTCTGCCCTCCGTGTCTGCTCACCAGCCCCTCAGTTACACCCCCCCTCTGTCTTCTCCATCCCCCCGCACAGGCACGAGCACCCCTGGGCTAACCTGGGGCTGTGCAAACCCCCCACAGCCCGTCCCACTGACACCGTCACGGCCCGTCCACCCAGGGTGGGACCATCGCTCCCAAGGTCCGCAGCCAGGACATGAGCTCAGCCCTCAGCTCCCCACCCCAGCCGCCGCAGATAAGCCGCTCCGAAAGTGAGTGGAGGACGAGAGCCTCCCTCTCCTTATCGCCCATCTCTGACTCAGCCCAGGATAACCCGCAGGAGGATCCGCGCCAGGGAGTGGCGCGGGTAGGAAATATGGCCCGCGGTGACTGCGCGGCTCTGCCGGCATCCCAGACCGGGCAGGGTGTCACCAGAGGGCAGCCGGCTGCACAACGCCGTAACGGCAGGGCTGCGTGGGGCCGAATGGCTACCCCAGATCTCGGCAGCCTGCTCTTAGCAGGGCTGTGGGACCTGCCAGCCAGGCCCCACGCAAACCTTGGGGGGCTGCATCGTCACCAGGCCAGCGGCTGGGCCATACCAGTACCCCAACATCCCATATAGCATCCTTCAATTCTGCTGCCCCCTTCCCAAGCCACGGACCAGCCAGGGAGAGGTCTGAGGGAAGGGAGAGGCTTCTTCCCCCTTCTCCCGCTACCAATGAACATGAAACCCCCCTCTCCCTTCCCAGGGCAAGCCTTGGCTGGGCCCCCGGCGCTTTGGGCAAAGCTTCTGCACCACTTCCAAACCCTCTCTGCAGATCTCACCACCCTGCTCCCTTCTGCCCCCCAACACATCCACCTCCAAGGCAACAGCCTCAAGGGAGGTTTGGGCAACAGCGTATGAGCAACGCTGAGACCAAAGCCAGGTGCCACAAAGCTCTGTGGGTGTGAAGACAACCTAAGCCCGAAGCCACCAGCCCTGGAAATCATCCCCATGGTCCTAATTCCTACCACCTTTTCCAACATTGGGAGCCTCCTAGCAAAGAGCATGCAGCCACACCACTGCCAGGGCGAGCACGATCCCGGGGACAGCCACGCTGCCCAGCATCTTCGCTTTTTGGGAGGTTTCCCACCCCAAGAAGCCAGCATGGCTCTCACCAAGCCGCTGCGAACCGTGCGGCTGAGCCCCTCCAGGAACAGCGTGGCCGGCTCCCTCACAAGGAGATCACCATCGACACGAAACCCACATGCCAGCGACACGAAAAAAAAAAGAAAGAAAGAAAGAAAGAGGAGCCGGGAAGGCGGTGGAGGTGAAAGTGGGAGCTCGGTGCAGCGTGGGGATGCCAGCCAGAGCATCGCCCTGCTGGTACGGGTGAGGGGGGCAGGGAAGCCACTTTCTGAGTGTGTTTCTATGATTCATCGCTTCTATTTCAGGGAGCGGGAGATCTGGAGGTCGGGCTGCTGCCACAAAGCAGGGCTAGAAAGCCCAACAGGAGATTCCCAAATTAATGCAGGGAACTGCTACTCAGGAGCTGGAACGAGAGCAAAGCGAGGCAGAGCTGGGGCGAGCAGAGAGACGACACTGCAGAGCTCCTCCGAGATTTCTGCTCCTAAATATACATTAGCAGCAACATCTCGTCCTAGTGCCCTGACGCCAGCGGGGCTTTTGTCCAGTCCTGCTTACAACCATTGCAGCGATTATTAAAAAAAAAAAAAAAAAAACAGCAGGAAAGGTTAGCTTGTGTGATTTCTTCAGGATTAAATGATCTGGGTACCTGAGACTCGGATCAAATTAAAGTGGGGTCCAGCCCCGCAGCGGTGAGGGCAGCAGGCAGCCCTGCACCAGAGCACAGGCGCCTGCATGGCCCCAGCTCCCTGCCCGCGGGAGCAGCCGGGGAGGAGCGGCGCAGGGGCCAAAGGGCATCTCCCTCCCGTCACACCGCCTCCAGCACTCCTGGAGAGGTCACGGTACAGCTAACGGCAGGGCAGCTCCTCCGCCGGCACACACTTCAAACCGCACCGCACCACCCAAATCCCACGGCGCTGTGCCCAAGTAACACCTCGCCCTGGGGAGGACCCAGCCCAGGACCACCACACCAGTGCTGCCGGGAAGCCAGACACCGCGCACACCGCCACCATGGTCCCAAAGCATGGAAAACCCCGAGCAGACAGCCTGGAGCCAAGCCCAGCCCTGAAATGAGCTGCAATAAAATAACACACCCCAGCCTGGAAGCACGCGTGCCAGCCGGGAGAGCAGGACCAAAAATACACCCCGTTAGACTGCCCGATGCAGTGCAGAGCATCCCAGAGAGCATCCCCGTGCAGGGCTGGCTCACCCCACAGTGGGGCCACGCCACCGGCGAGACAGCACCACAGGCTTGTGTTTGTCTTCCATGCACACACAGATATAGATAGATAGATATATACACAAACATATAACAGGAAACCTGCCGTCAGAAACAAAGCCGGTGAAGCAATCGCGCAAGCACCAAATCCGCCCCAGCCCCTTTCATCCCACGCCAGAAAGGACATTTGCTCATGGTTTTACCTCGAAAGTGGCCACCCTGAGATGGTCACGGCTGCTGCATGGCCTGGATGGGGCTGCCCGCCTTGCCGCGGTGAACACTCACGTACCCCAACTTCAAAACAGCCTTTCATCAAAAAGCCATCGGCTTGCCCTGCAAATGCCTGCATCCCACTTGCTCGCTGCTAAAGAGGTGGCAAGGGGCTGCAGCATTCATCTCCCGAGGCTGCGGGCTTCCCCGTCCCGCAGCGCGGCCAGAAACCTGGGTTTGGGATGGGAGATCACGCTTTGAGAAAATAATCACCACTTTTGATAGCGCAAAGCAGGAGCACTGGGATGGAAAAACTAACCTTAAAAGGCAAAGACTGGACAGAGTATTAAGGACCAGCTCTCCACTCATCCAGGCAGCGAATCCAGAGCACTGACGGATGCCGAGTCAGCACGGGCAGCTAGGCTGCGAAGCTCAGCCCTTGCGGAAACAGCCAAAGCTGGGGTTTAAAACATGCCGATGAGCACAGAGGTGCACATCTGGCACCCGCAGACCCGCTTGCCATCCCCACTCCTGCATCGCCAAGACCCCAGCGGGCTCACATCGCCGCTGCTGCTCGCCGCCACCATCACACAGACCCCAGGAGGAGCGCCGCAGGGGTCCCAGGCGGGCCTGCATCCCCAGGGCTAGGGAAAGCATCGTTTGTCTTGGAGAGAAGCCGCTCTCGAGCAGTGGGACTAGGCTGCAAACTGCCCCAAGAGCTTTACAGCCTTGCACTTTGCAAGGGAGGCTGGAAGAGTGAAGCAATGGGATTGAAAACCCCCATATAACCGACCCCGGAAAGGGGAAATGGCATTTAATGGGTCTTTACCTGCAATCTCTCCAAGTCACTTGCTGCTCTCAGCAATAGGAAACAGTCTGAGAAGGAACCGGCTCCATTTTCAAACACGCGAGCTGCTAGGCTGCCAGCAGTTAGCAAAGCGGGGAGAGGGGAGATTATCCGGGGGAGAGAAAAGCCCGCAGGCCACAGGAGAGTCAGCCTCACCATACAGCTGGTGTATTTTTAGGTTCTTCTGCCTGGGAAAAGCCTTGCAACAATGAGGAAAGGCTGGTGGTGGTACCGAGTTAGAGCTGCACTACATATGCAATCGTCTGCAACAGAGCTAAACTTTAACTCCTTCCTTCACCACACACAGTCATTAAAAACTATTTGGCTGGGGTCTCTCCCTAGCCAGCGAGTTAAAACATTACAAATCTTATCTACCTGGCTCGAACCACACCCTGACGAAATCAATGCCAAGCTCTGAAGCCGCCCTGCTCCAGTCTCCATTACTATCAGGAGTATCTTTAGCATCTTCAGTTTCCTCCCAGGATCCTAACATCGCCCGGGCAGGGGCCGAGGACCCCTCCTGCCCCATCACCGCAGCGCACGTGGGCACAGCAGCTTCCACTCCTGCCCTGCAAGGATCTTCTGGGCAAGGAATTCAATCTCTTCTGTCCTAAGAAACACGACAAGGAGAAGCAGCCACCTACTGCCTGAGGGCTTCAAGAAGCAGCTTGACCCTCAGCAAAAAGGGGCATAAAAGAACAAGTAGCAAGGAAATTAAATAGCATTTCTCAAGCGTGCAATTCCCCTTCCCCAGTCCACCACAAGAAGTCACGTCACACCAAGGAGAACAGCTCTGGAGCCACCACGTGCTCTCACCATCAAGAGACTGCACGCTGCCCTGCAGAGAGCCGTTCCCAAAGAGGCTCACGAGCATTTCAGAGACGGAAACACAGGCTTCCCCCAACCACAAGGGCCCAAGGCAAACAGGCACGCAAGGACAGTCTCAGCGGGTCCTGCCAGGACTGCTCATCCCTGCTACAGAAACCAAGCATGGACCGGGACCTTACAGCTGTTCTCCACCTCCATTCAGCTGTGCTAGAAGTGCAAGCCGACGGCTGTCCTTTGCATTATTCTCACAACTCATCTAGCTATTGAAGTCTCTATAGGGACCATATAAGGTCTGCCAAGAGGCTTTCTATACGCAGCCCACAAGCTGGACGTGTACTTCCCAGGAGGACAGTGCACCCCGTCCTTCCCTTGAGCTCCTGCAGCCAAGGGAGTAATATAAAGACCTGGACCGACCGATGCCTGGGATGGAGACCAACGCACAGCCCGCGGCTGACAATCCGCAGGGGACAGAGCCTGCTGCATCCCAGTCCTGCTTCAGGAAGCATGGCCATCAACACACATGGTGCAAAACACCTCACCCCAAACCCCTCTGCGCCTCTCGCCATGCTGCAGACCATGACCCAAGGCGCCAGGACCCCAGCTACGGGACTGTGTCTTCCTGCTACCAACACCAGGCCAGCTCAAGGCTTCACACCCCAGACTGATGTGAATTTTACCACCTCGATCAGGACCACTTAACAACATTTTGTCCCCAGTTTCAGAGCAAAGTCCAGACCAAGTCCCCTGAAGGCCACCTTCCACCTTGGCTTTGGCCCATGCACGCCAGACCCTGGTTCTCACACCCCATTGCCCCATGCAAATGTCCCGAAAACCAGCCCAAGGTCACCTTGGTCCAGCTGGACCTGCAGAGAGCCAGAAGGTCACCCACAAGCTAGGTCTCCCAACAGCCAGCAGAGAAGTCCAAGGAGAGGTCCTCTGGTCACTGCTGCCCTTCCCTTGTCTGATCTCACTCCCTGTGGTATGCCACACATCGCTCCTCGCTCCCCAACCCACGGCTCCACATCCTTCACCAGGACAGGGCAGCCACAAACACAATCCGATGACCTGACCCTCCCCAGATCAATGCACCTCTTCCAGCCCGGCTCTGCAGGGAGGACTTTCCCCTCTCCGACACGCACACACACACCTCCGCAGCTCCCAACCGCCTCTGCAAGGCCAGCGGGAGAGCTGCGCTTCCCCCAGATCTCCGAACGAACATGGGAGCTCCCGCTTTGCAATGACGCGCTGGCACAGGAGGATTCCCGGGTGCTGGACCCCCTCTGCTCCCAGCAAAGGGAGGTCGCTCCGAAGCTGGCTTAATCCTGGCTGAGCTGAAATTCCCATGCTTCCGCCTGGCCCCGTGCTGACACCAGCGCTTGTGTCATCACGTGGCGAGCTGAGCACGACTGCCGCCAGAGTTAGGTCTGACTAAAAAAAGACCACAAAACTTCTCCAAATGAGGTTTCACCAGCTAAACCCCAAGCTGTGCCTGCCTTTCCTTCCCCCCAGACCTCCTGTCCTTCCCTCTTTCCCATCCCAGCCGTGCTGCCCTGAGCGCCGCTGCCGGAATCGGCTCAGGTCCCAGCTCCGCTTCCCCCGTGGATGTCCCAGCTCAGCACGGCCCCACTTGCCCAAGGTGGAGCAGACCCAGGAGCAGCAAGTCAGCCCGAGGGCTAGCAGAGCCTCGCTCGGCTGCGGAACGGGCAGAGAGGGGAAGAGCCCGAAAGCCTCCCCACAGCAACACCACCACAGGGGACACTGCTCCGAGAGACTAACGGGGGCTTCCTTTGCAGCAGGACGGGTGCAGGGCATCTGATAAAAACGGAGGCACGGCACGCACCGTGGCAGGGGCTGTGCCTGCGCTCTGCCCTCCGGCTGGCAGTGCCGCCCCGATCAGCGGCACCGGCACAGCTCCCCGCTCCGGTTGCCTGTGGCAAAGGGGTCTTACCCAGCCGACCTGGGCAGAGCAAATTGCAAAGCGTGAGCGCAGAACTGCCCAAGAGGCGGTGGCTGGGACAGAGAGCAGAGCAGTGCTGCTTCTCTCCCTGCAGATCCTGGTTGCAGCTCCAACCCACGCTGGACACAGGCGTGCTGCTATGGCCTGATGCTATGCACAAGGGGCCAAGACCCCGACGGGCGTTAGCATAACGGATCTACTTATTCGCCGTAAAACCGAGAGGACGCAGCTGCCTGCCTGTACTGGGAGGGCTGTCCAAGCACCTCTGCCAAAAATCCACTTTCTGCTAACGAAGGTGGCTGGATGGCAGCTCCAGCGAGTGCTGTCACCCCACAGAGGGCCAGAGAGCCGCGCAAGGCACTCCCGGTGAGCCAAAAGACGTCCTGCTCGGAGTCCCGGTGCAAGCTGGTGCGCACCCCTGGCACCCATGCATCCCTCCCTCCCGCCTCTCACCCACGCAGGCACGAGGCCATGCAGAGCAGGACCTCTCTTCCACCCGTGCCGGCAGGCCCGCGGGCACCACCGCCGTGCCGATAATAAGGAATAATAACGGGTGTCGGTGAAAGCCCAGGCTGCCGGCAGCGTCACAGGCTCGGCGGCGGCTCTCCCTCGGAAGCGGCGTTGCCTTCCTGCCTTCCTCCTCCCCCATTTCTTCCCGATGACATCAGCCTGAAAAACAGGTTCTTGACTTCAGAAGGGCTCATCTGGCCGATTCTGGTCCCGCCGGAGAGGGGAGAGCCCCCCGTGACTCCAGGAAGGATGCAGCCACCCAGGAGCCGGACCCCGAGATAAGCAGCGGCAGGCAGGCAGGCTGGGCATGCCAGCACTTCTAGGAATAAAAACCACCGAGGAGGAAATGGGGGTGGAGGGAGTGCGACGCTGTGGCGCTGGGGAACAGATTTGAAATGTTTTACAGAGGCCTCGGCAGCTGTAAGCTTGAGCTTGGGCTCACATCCCGGCTCTGCCACTGCTCAGGTACGGGGTGGACCGACCCACCCAACGCGAAAGCCAAAACCCAGGGCCGGCTCCTGGCCCCCTTTGGCTCCCAGAGACCGACAGCAAGTCCTCAAGCTGGCCAAAATGACAAGACAGGACTTAACACCGCCCAGCAAAGCTTTCCGAGGGCTGGACTTGGACCAGCGGGGAACATGATTCTGTGAAACATCCTGCCCACCGTCCCAGCTCGAAGATTATTTTTAAACTCCTCCTAAAATATTTTTGGGTTTTCCTCTTCCCCTGTTGAAACTAACAGTCTGCACAGGAAGAGCGAAGCAGCCGCCTGTACACAGACCACGGCCGCACGCACAAAGCAAACAACTTATGGCCATTATAATTACCTGCGATGTTATCGGCAGCTCTGACAGGGCTGGCATTCGCAGAAGGAAATGTGATTTTCACATCGTGTCATTCGAAACGCAAGACCAGCCTTCCTCCCACCCTGCCCAAGAGGTCAGCCACCAGCAGCGCCCACTCACGCCGAGACGACGTGAACGGGGGGAACAACCCCTGGACACGGGGCTACATCACGCAGGAATTTTTCTTCCCCCCAACACAAGCACCGACGGGAATCTGCCTCTCCTCTCGCCAGGGATTTACCTTCTGCAAGAGCCTGAATATTTTGACATGCAAGCAGTTGCTTAACTAAGCACGTAAAGCAAAGGGACTCGTGGGGATCCTACAACGACATCAAGATTTGCCGGGATGCCGGGGTAGCGACGGTCTGCGATAGCAGAGGATCGGGCCCCGGACGCGACCGTCGCTACCCCGGCATCCCGGGAGGGCGAGCATCCCAGCTGGCTTCCTGGTAATGGTGGGAAACCAGCCCCGCTCCTAACCCCTCATGTGCCGGACCACGGCTCTGCTACACCAAACTCCCAAGAAAATGCGAATCGCTCAACATTTATCAGTTCAAAACACCCGTGCAATTAGCAAGGGTTTTTTTTTCCTCCCTCCAGTATAATTATATACATTTTAATGCAATTACCACCCCTGTATTTTGTACATTAAACAGTAGGCAACTGAAGGAAGAGAAGAGGCTTTCTTTTTCTTGGCTTCGCCTTTCTGAAAATAATAGTATGTTGCAAAACAGCTCCGGCAGAAGGGCTTATCTCTACCGGAGAAAGAAGGGGAGCAGATGGAAAATGGGAAGGAGGGATGTCCCGAAGGGAAAGCAGAGATTGCAGTGCCCCTCCACGCTGCCCTCGCCCTCCAGTCCCTACACGTACCTAGACCTGGAAACTGTCCTCGATACCAGGGGCAGGACTTGGAAACAGCCTCAGCCTCTGTCCTCCACCGCCGACAGAAAGAAAAACCAAATCAAGCAAATGGTCATCAGTTACTCAACTCCCGAAGCTGGGGTCATTAGCCAGATTAAAGTTCCTGAGCTCCGGCCGGCAGCACGGATAGCAAAGTACAGCTAAACTGCCCAAATTGGATTACTACCGCTCCCGGGTCTCCGTGCCAAGTTGGCCAGCGGATTGCGGGATGCTCAAGACGGGGAGGCAGGCACCGAGCCCCAGGGCTGATCCGCAGGCTGCTGGGGAGGAGGAGGAGAAATGGGGAGGAGATAGCCTCCGCACAGCGGGTCCCCCAGAGCCCTGCAGCCCATCCCTGGCATCCTTGTCGTGCTCTCACCCTGGGCACTTTCTCCAGCGAAAGCCCTTGCAAGCTCAGCTCAAGGAGCAAAGAGGATATCGCGCCGTGGCTCACACCGGGCCCCAGATCCACCCCAGCGATAACAAATCTCTGCGGTTCAGGCGGCTCAAAAGGGTCTTGGCCCCTGGGCACAGACCATCACACAGCAGCCCACAGGGCAGGGGGGGGACTCAGCTCCCAGCACCATAAGGACAGGAGGGTCACCCAAAATAATCCACCTTACGCCACGCAAAGAGGCTTCAAAGCAGAAAGGAGCAAAAGCATTTGTAGAGTGCGAGCCCAACAGTCTGGACGTGGAGTTTTTCTCCAGACTCAAACATCTCGGCACATCGGCAACAAGGAGGAGGTTTGCCAAGCCTTGGCTAAAGGGAAAATAAACTTTTAAATGTTTTTAATTCAGGGTTTTAAGTGGTGGCTTCCACTTGGAACAAAGGCTGGAGGCAGCCGCGAACACGGGATGCTCAGAGAAGCAGTGCAAACAAGGACACCGCCCCATGCCCGGCCACGCTCCCGACAAGCTGGTGGGAAGACGTGTTTTGGCTACACAACACACCGAGCACAGGGGAGACAAGCCATGTCTGCCCGTGCCTGGCATGGAAACCATCCAGATTTATTTATTAGCTGGAGCTTTTCTCCTCCATGATGCACAAGATGTTTGCTCAAACTTGGCTTCCGAGCATTGGCCGCGTTGAGGTATCTACATGGCTCCCGTGCTGCATCCGTGGCCAGGACTAAGAGGGGCATGGCTGAGGCTGCAGGTCAGAGACTTTGTCAGAGCACACGTGTTCTCCCCACATACCACCTATCTGTGGTGCGATGTTCCCCATAGCGCTGCCCAGAACGTGTCGTGGGCTACAACCAGAGAAGGTGGTAGTTGTCTCCAGCCTGAAGCCAAACCAGCCACCCCAGCGCTGGACGGTGGCAAACACTCGCTCCTGCCCATTCTGCATGGAGCCACAGCGCTCAGCACCTTGCTGGGAAAAGGGGCCCCAGCCCAAACCCAGGAGAGGTGAGGGATCACGAGCCACACTGAATCAAGCCCCCCATCACTCGTGATTCCCAGCCCTTGTCCCCAGGACCTTCCTCCACATGCACGGCAGCTCCCCAGCCCAGCACTGGCCAGGAGCCCTCTGCCCACTGGTTTCTTCCATACAGCACAAAAGTGCCCAACGACACAATCTGGAAGGGGCATCAACAGATCACAGAAAGCAACAACCCAAGGTCTCCATGCAGGAGAGACCACCCCCCGAGGTATATCCCACCAGCCCAGGTCAACACCAAATCTGAGCTTGCAAGCAGCAAGGATGGCACACGGGCACGGGGGTGACCCACGCCCCCCTTCCCATTGCCACACAGAGGGATGGCAGCACCCGCGCTGCCCTGCCTCTTCCAAGGTCCACCTTCCTCCCGCCGTGCCGAAAAACACGACCGACCCCTCGCTGCGGACACAAATGACCGCAGCACCGAAACACCCTACACGGAGAGGCGGTCACAACAAAGCCCCGCGGGACTCGGCAGAAGCCCGATGCTGTGGGCAGGCTCCCCTCGGTTTGCAGGGAGCTGGCAGCACGAGCACCGGGCTCTTCTGCTCGGAAATTCCCAGCTCGGGGCCAAGTCCGGCTCTCGCCGGTGGTTAGTGCTACAACCGGAGCAAGGCAGGCAGCAACAAAGGCCCTGACCCGTGCTCAGCCCAGAGAATAAACACGTACAAGTTTCCTTCATTAAGCCTGATCCCAGGGCCGGATCCTTCCCTTTGTTCAACGGATGTCAAACGTGGCAAACCCACCAAAATAAATTGCCCGGCGTGACATTTACACCCGGGGAGCAGGGCAGGGGCCGGCCCCGGCTGCTGCCGGGATGGAGGAGGGGAGGCAGCCCTGCCAGCACGCAGCAGCGTCGCTTTTATTACCCTCTTCCATTTCGGCTGCGCAAAGCTCCGGCGAAACAACGCTCGCCCAGAGCTGCCGGCGCGGCCCTCGGCCCCGTCTCCGCTGGAGTTCGGAGTTTGTTTATCTCTCGCAGGGCCCTCTGCCTCGCAGGGGAAAAGGGCTTTGTGTTCGGAGAGGCGCAAGTGCTCTTCTCCACGGCTCCGTGCACAGCCTGAGCGTGCACGAAGGTGGATGCCTCCGCTTCGCTGCAAATCCAATGCATCTATTAAAAAGAAACATAAGCCAAGAAGGGAAAACTCTCGCCAGTGCCGCTATCGCCGTGCTAACAAAAACACCACCGAAACCTTAATCTTCAGGATACCAGCTGCAGAAAGCCCAGCCACCCCACGGAGCCGGAGCCAGCCAGCCCCCGGCGCTGCCTCCCCGCAGCCCCTCGGGAAGCAGCGCATCCAGGCTCGCCGCTCTCGGAGGAGCGGCACCGGCAGCCGAAGCCGCGGGCGGATGGGGAGCACCGGCTCACACGCCCGATCGGGTATTTTGAATCCAAACTTCCTTACCAGCCTTCCTTACGGCCCCGTGCCGCCGCGCCGCTGCCAACACCGGCATCCACCGGCACCAGCAGACCGCGCCGCGGCGAGCAGGAAGAAGCAAAAACCCCTCGCAGCCGCTTAAGAAATTATCCGTGCATCCTCCCAGAGGCTTCTGCCCTGCTGCTTTTCCTTGGCTTCTCCACCTTTCCATCCCGTTCGGTCACCAGTGTCTTGAGAGACAGACATGGAGTCACTCATTTTACCCACTGAGTACATACAAAAGACCCTGAGATTGTTCAGGAAGCAATTAGCCGCAGTTCAGAGGAAAATGGTGTTTTCAAATGGATAACCTTTGATGTAGTCAATAGCCTCGGCTCCTCTTTTTTTTCTTTTTTTTTTTTTTTCTCTTGCAGCCGCACACAAAAGAAATAACCACACACACAAAAAAAAAAAAAAAATCTAGTAAAAGACTGGTAATTCCCCCCAACACAGCCCTCGCTCAGCAAAAAGGGGTTTTCTCGCCAGCCGGAGGAAAAGCAGCTTCGGGAAGGCAGCTCATCTGCCCAACTTTTCTCCCCTCCGTGTCCCAGAGCACAGGAGAAGGATCATGAATATTCATCCCCCCCGTTAGCAGGTTCTGCTTTTGTTTTGTCCTCCCCAAAGCAGGAGGCAGGGGGGAGCTAACAAGTGAGGTTAATGCCTGTCTTTTCTCTCCCATCCATCTCCTCTTTAACCAGTGACCTTCACGTTAAGCCCTGTTTACACACCAGCCCCCCTCCCCTGGCTCCCCCCAACCCGGCGCTCGGCCAGGGGCAGGAGGAAGAATTTCCCCACAAGGAGGACAAGGGAGAAGAAGGGATTCCGGGATTTATTTCAGCATGCCACAGAGATTTTGCAAATCCCTCCCCGCTCGCACGCCAGAGCTGCCGTGTGCGTTCGCAGGGCAGAAATGGGAAAGGCAGAGGGGTAAGGGACGCCAAATGTGCGGCCAGCCAGCTTTATTTGCCACCTTCCACGTTAATATCGGAGGTGGCAGGCACGCACTGGCACGCAGCCCCGCACGCAGGTATCGCAGCCTCCCACGCCTTGGTCGGAGAGGTGCCCAGGCGCTGCGCTGCAAAACTACAACACGATCATAATAGTAACGATTATACCGAGGGCGACGGCAGCCATCCCACGGGGTGCCCTGCCTCGCTGGGCAAAGCCACCCCGTTCTGCCAGCATCCCCCCGGCATCCCTCCGCCGGCTGCTGGGGAACGGGAAGCACGGGGGGAACGGCGGCTCTGCGGGTTTTGGGGCGAGCCCAGGCTGGATGCCGCACCCCGGCGGGATGCGGGGATGCAAGAGCGGGGATGCGAAGCAGCGAGGATGTGAGAACGGACGCGGGGATGTGAAGCAGCGAGGATGCGGGGCAGCAGGAGGCGGGGATGGCAGCGGGGATGCGGGGCACCGAGGATGCGGGGATGGCAGCGGGGATGCGGGGCACCGAGGATGCGGGGATGGCAGCGGGGATGCGGGGCACCGAGGATGCGGGGACCCGAGGCAGGGACCCGAGGCAGGGACCCGAGGCAGGGCGGCCGGGAAAGGCTGCGCCCCGCTCACGTCTCCAGCGGTGCCGGAGCCAGGCGGGCAGCGGGCGGCGGGCTCCCCGCGGTGCGGCACTGGGGAAGCCAAGCCCGCCGAGAGCCGGGGCGGGCTGCGGGAGGGAAGGAGGGAGAGGGGCGGCCGGCCCCGCCGCCGCGCCGGGCAGGGAGGCAGCCCCGGCCCCGGCACCCCCGCGGGACCGCCCGCCCCGGCCCGAGCAGCCCGGAGCAGGGAGGCGGCCCCCGCCCGGTCCAGCCCGCACCTGCACGGTCCCCGGCGCCCCACCGCGAACCCCCCCGGGGCCGTGGGGTGGATCAAGAACAAGGCTCGGTCCCCGGCGGGTTTTCGTCCCCCCGCGGGAGGCGGTTCCCGCGGCCGCGCTCCCGGAGCCGCGGGGCGCAATGCGGGCTGGCCCCGGGCGGCAGCAGCGCGGCGCCGGCCCGGCCCAGCCCAGCCCAGCCCGGCCTCCGCGGCCCCTCCGCGCCCCCCGACGGGCCGCCGCTGCCCTGCCCGGCCCCGCACCGCTTCCCCGCCACCGCCGCCGCCTATTTTTGGGGGGGGGGCGATCAAACCAAATCCGCGTCTTTTTAACGACCCAACCCACCGGGCGCGGAAAGGCAGGCGCCGCGCCCGTGGAGGAAAGTTGCAACCGGGTTACTCACGGCTCCGCTCCCCGCTCGCCTCCGCCGTGCCAGCCATAACCGCATTCCACACCGAGCCGCCCGCCGGGCCCCCTCCGCCGCCGCCGCCGCCTCCTCCGCCGCCGCCGCCGCCCGCCCCCGCCGCCGCCGCCGCCCGGGGCTCCGCGCCCTCCGCGCCCGCCTCGCTCGCGCCGCCGCCGCCGCCGCCGCTGCCCCGCATGAATGGGACGGCGGCGCGAGGCCCCGACGGAACGCCCGCCCGCCGCGCGCCCCCGCCGCCCCGCGCGCGCACGCACGCACGCGCACGCCCGCCCGCACCGGCGGCGCGAGGGAGAGGGGAGTGGCCCCATGCCGCCTGCAGGGGGCGCCCAAGGGGAGGGGAGGGGGCGAGGGGGCGGGGCCTCCCCGCCCACCGCCTGCCCTTAAAAGGGCGATGCGGCGCCGGAGGCGGAGCTCTTAAAGAGGCCACGGCGGTGGTGGGGACCGAGCGCCCCCCCGCACCAGCGGCGGGCTGCGGGGACCGGGACCCGGACCGGGACCCACCTGAGGGCGGAGCAGCGCGGAGGGTCCTCCTCGGCCTCCCCCCCGCAGCCCACGGCAGCACTTCCTTGCGTAAGGATGTCCATTCAGCATCTTCCCACTGGCACCGCATCTGCTCCGCCTAAAAATAAAATTACAAAGGGGAAAAAAAATAATAAAAGCCATAAAAAAATATTAACTGGGGGGGGGCTGAGGTGATAATTTGTCTTTTTTTAAGCACGCTCAGTGCTGGCCACTCTTGTCACCTTCGTTCCCCACCCTTTCGCCCTCCCATTTGCTTTTCCCTCTCCCCATGCCAGCCGTGGCTTCCCTTCCCGCAGGCAGCGGGGCTCCCCTGCCTGCCCCTGCCTGCCCCTGCCTGCCCCCAGCACAGCACACCCCCGTGCAACGGGGTCCTGCGTGTTTCCGTAGGTCCTGCAGAAATGCTCCATCATCTCTCAGCTGGGAAGGGACCTTTGTAAAGATAAATACAACATGTGTAATCAGGACCTCCACCGATTTCATGAGCGCCCTTTGGGATGGACGTGGCAGGGAGCAGCTCCATCCAGGCCTGCTCACCAGGAGATGGAGCTGCAGATGGTTATGGTTCACCAGGGGCCACCCCTCCGTGGGCAACCAGCGCGAGGTGGCTTGTTCACCCAGGTTGTCAACCGGCCAGATCTTCATCCCCACCGGCTCTCAGCACCGGGACACACGTTGCCCTTTAGATGGGGACGCGCGGTTGGAGTTTGGGAGTTGTCCCTACCCGTGATGGAAGGCGTGTGCTCACCTCGCGTGCGCAGACCTCCTCCGCCGGCACCCCGGCAGGCGTGCCTGCCTCTGCCTGGGCCGGGCTGCCAGCCCCTGCGCCGCTCCTTGCCACGGCTGGCGGGAGGAACCGAATCCCAAAGCCGCGGAGAGCGGGAAGCCGCCTTCGGCAAGAGCAGCACAGAGACCACTGCAGGTCCTCCGGGAGAGGAGAGTGGGGGCTCCTGGTGAACCCTAAGCACCTGAACGGAGAAGGAAAGGGGCCGTCAGAGGCTTCAGCAAGGGTAGGAAGGAGGATGGGACAGAAAATAAGAGATTTGGCTGAGCACAACAGCGGAGGTGCTCTTTCCTTCCTCCGCACCTTCAGCACCTCAATGCTCACACCTTGCTCAAAGCCCGCCCGAGAGCGAAGGTGACGTCCCTGCGACTGGGACAACAGGTCCCTTCCGACACAAACAGGGTTTGCTCCCCAGTTATCCCCCCGCTCTGCCCTGCCAGCATCCATCTCCGGCAGGCTGGGAGGAGCCGGGAACAGGCGCATCCCCCGGGGATGTCGGTGCCTGCCATTCTCCCACCTCTTGTTGTGCACAGACACACATGGGGCCCAGACTTAAAAGCTTTTGAGACGGAGGAGAAGAAATCGCTGAGCTCTGCCGGCAGGGAAGTGACTGAGGTTTGGATCACTTCCCCCATATTGAGAGAAACGCTTCTCTTTTTTTTTTCTTTTTTTCTTCCTCCAAGAGACTAGATTTAGTGAATTCCTTTCACATTAAAACTTGTCAGGTATTCATATCCAAAGAGGCTGCTGCTGGGGTCTCTCAGGGGAGTTACCGAGACAGAGAAACCTCTTAAACATATAAAGAAGAAGGGAGAGATATTCAGGCAATCTCCCACCACTGCTTTTAAATCTGCTCTCTCCCAGGACCGGTGCACAGGCACCTGGGTCTCAGGGCTGCCGTCTCCTGTGCAGAGGCAGGAGGAGAGGGATGAATCCTTCTTCCCCAGGGCAGGACCGAGCGATGCAGCGGCACCTACCCCTGGGCCACCGCTGCCGTTCCCCCGTCCCCCTGCTCAGCACCGGTGGGAAGGAAACCGGAGCGATTTATTTGTGCTGAAAGATGGATTTCAAGATCCAGCCAGCATCGAGGGAAACCAAGGTGGTGGAGCTGAGAAAAGAGCGGGCGTCCCGGCTGCGGGTGCACCGCCAGCCCCCTCCTGAGCCACCAAGGAGGGTCCAGCCCCGAGAGAGGGGAATAAAAAAAAGACAGCAAGAAAACCCAAGCATCCCCCATGCCAGGAGCCCAGCGCAGGGTCAGGGAGGGACCTGGCCGGGGAGCATCCCGGGTTTGTACCGGGTAGGACGCAGCCCCAGGCTCACGGTGACCCAAGGGCTCACACAGCCGGTCCCATGGCTCATCCAGCACCGTGCCCGCAGGCACTGGGACACGCTTGTCACTCACATGGCTTCCCCCCGGGTCTGGCCACCTCACCCCCGCAGAGAGACCCTTGTTATCTCAGGAAGCCTGGCCTTTTATCCTGCTTCCCATGGGGCTTTAATTGCTCTGTTCATTCCCCAGCCTCCTTGAGCATCCTCACCCCCCTTCCCTGACAAACCCCGAAGGCTGACAGCCCGGCCGTGCCCCGAGGACAGCCGGCTTGAGTGGCACCTCAAAGGCGCTGGAAAGCTCCGAGCTCAGCGGGGCGCTGGGATGAAGGACTGGAGGCAGAAGATGGCTCCGGTGGCAGCTGGACCCAAAGCCCAGAGGTGAGGGGTTCACCCGGCTCCTTCTCGTTATGCTAAAAGCTGACTCAGCACTTCTTACCCACAACTTTGACCAAAACTACATTGAAAGACAATCTGTTCTCGGTGTGTCTGGTGCGCTTTCCCTACGTTACCGAAGAGACCGAGGGGCATTTTGTTCTCTAAAAGCAGCCTGACAACTACTTTGTAAAAAAGAAACTAATTGGGAGAGGATCAGGCTGCTGGAGAGAGCCCGGAGAGATGGGGAGGCTCTCCTGCTCAGCTCACTGGGTTAACCCAGTCCGAGTGGTGAGGGGCTAAAAACAATCAGCTAAATTCATGAGTTTTCAACTGTTCACAGTTTCTGCCTGCTAAAAATTTCTGGTAAAAGGCGGACTCCTGCACGGTGTGCCCAGGTCCTCAAGCACACGCCACCTCCCTTGGTTATCGCCCACGGACCATCGCAAGACGGACCCCCCCGAGAAACCGCAACCACGGTTTAAACCCCCTGCGCCGAACAGCGACGGGTAGGGATGAGAGAAACCCCGCGGCCTCAGCCCAGAGGCCTTTTGGGCTGTGAAATCTGGCTGGCCCAAAGAACAGCCTGCAACCCCAACGTGGGCTTTGGGGACCTTCACACCCAAACTCCGCAGCTCAGCTCTGCCCAGCCGGTCCCAGGGCACCCTCCGAAAGGGCAGGGGCTCCGGGAGGAGATCAGCTCTCACCAGATGTCAGCAATGGTTTTTTTTCCCTCCTCCCATCCTTGCAGACGTCTTTGCTAATCAAGACCCAGGAACAGACCGGCTGGGGAGGCAGCGCTGGGTCCGACCAGAGGATTTGTCAAAGTTTTCCAGGCAGCGTCAGCAGCTCTTTAAGCTTCTTGACAGCCAGGATAACAAACTGTGTCTGCGGAGCTCTGGGGATCCAGGGTGAAATTAAAACGGGTAATGAATAGAGCCATTTTTCAGGGGATCGCAGCTGCAGAGGCAAGCGGGGCCAGCGGGCAAAAGGTGCTGAAGAGGCACATGGGGAAGGGACCCGGGGTGGCACCGGGGCTGTCACCAGGGCGGCGTGCGTTTCTGGCTCTGCCCGAGAAGGAAAGCACTTTGCTGCCTGCCAGCCTGGCTTTTACCCTGCGCCTGCTGCTACGGGCGCCCTCCGGAGCGGTGGGGTCTGCCAAGCATCCCTGGCCAGCGGCCCCTTCCTCTGCCCCGCTGTGCTTATGTTCCTTAAAATGGGGAATTTTCTGTTAGAGGCCTCGGTGGGCAGGCAGCGGCGCTGGTAATTACAGCAAGAAGCTCCCAGGGCCAGGGCTGGGAGGGAAGGGGTCTGCACACAAAGTGGGTCGCCTCGAAAAGGATCGGGAGGAAGAGGGGTCTGGGAGCCTCCCTGTTTCCCCAGCCTGTCACGCTGGCAGCGATGCGCCCTTTGGTTTGGGAAGAGGTTTGGTGGGATGGGCGCTGGGAGCTGCGGTCGTGGGAGACGCCCTGGAGGACCCTGCCAGGTCTGTAACGGGAGGTCTGGGCATCAGCGCCAGCACATGGGACCCCGGGGAAGACACACAGCCGCCATGGGAGAGGACGGACACCCGCTGGGACGGCTCACTCTGCTCTTCTCAAAGCTGATCCCCAGCTCCCAAAAGACTTGCCTCTCCCCATGACTGCATATCCACCAGCCACGCGTGCACCAGCCCTTCCCCAACGGGCAGGGAGGTCCTGCAGAGAGCCCCCCTGGCCATACCTGCACCGGCTGAGCTCCTTCCCGGCTCCTTCATCCCTCGGCCTCGTGACTCACAACGGCGCTTAATTAGCAGGAAGCCTGATGCAGACACCTGTCAACTCCTCCGAGACAACCAGCATTTCACGTTAGCTGCCCCGGGGCTGTTCGGCAGGAACAGCTCGCTCTCTGTATTGATATTCTTTCATCTCAGCCTATTTTCCAAGCCGTCAAGCTGCCGTCTCAACCCTCCCAGGCCCGGCAGTGCTGAGGAAAGTGGCCTCGTGTCCGTCAGCTCCTGGACTCCGATCCCACCTTTGCAGGGGCTCAGGAGCACTGGAACTGCTTTGTGCTTCCCCCCGGCAGCCCCAGGGCTCCCCGCCAAGGGAATCAGGCAGCCCTTGCTGAGCCAAATCCCGGTGTCCCCGCACCGCATGCACCATACGCAGACTTTGCGTCAGGGCAACTTTGAAGGTAGGAAAGAAATTCACTGCCCGACTCCCCAGCTCTGCAGAGAGTCTCCGAGATGTGGACCTCGGCCACCGTGGATGTGGCATCACCGCCCTGGCCGTGGCACAGGGACGCCCACCCCACCTGGAGCCACGGTGGTAGCCAGTGGAGGCTATATGGCTGTTTTGATTTATTGCAGCCGGCAGAAGGGCACGGTGCCATCACCAGCCTGTTTAGTGCCTGGGGCATTCTGTGACGCAGCGGTGTGCCGTGGCTGCTGTGCCGGTGTTACCTGGGGTGGGCCGAGGCTCGTGGCCAGTCTTGCAGAGACGGGAAAAGACAGGGCAATTGACCCGATGGTTCCAATTGAGGTATAAAGAGGTTCCCTGTTAATTGCAAAAGGTGTTAACTCTGAAACCTAATGGTTGAGAGCTGAATAGCAACCTGAGGTCAGTGCTCACCACCTTGGCTGGCCTGTCACCAGCTGGAACCAAGCAGAGCATCCCTCCTGGGGAAACGCCACGTTCTTCAGAGCGTCCCTCCATCCCCTCTCCGCCATAGCCCACCGCACTGCTGCTTACTCCCGCCTGCCCCGTACCTTCCCTCGCCAGGGCCAGCTGAGGACCCCTTTCAAGGAGCAGATTCGCCTCCTCCCTCACCATCAGGATGACATGTGTCATCATCCGCTTCCCAAAGGCTTTCTGGTCCTCCACCAGTGCCAGGAGGAGAGATGCTGTGCTCAGAATGCGTAGGGACAAGAGGGGGTTGCAGTGGTCTAAGAGCATCCCCCCTCCATTTCATGCTTGGGGAGAAGCCAGAAAATGACACAATTAAGACCCGATGATGCATCCATCAGCCAGACTGAACCCCAGGCCATAGATGCCCCTACTTCTAGGGGCCAGGCTCCATCCCCAGCCTGGCTGTTTCCCCCACGACTCAAGTCAGTGGAAAGATCAACACCAAATCCTTCGGCGGCTCAGAAATTCACCTTCGTCACATGGAACAAGTGGGTGGCCATGAGACACCAAGGAGTCCCTTCCCTTTCTCCAGTGCCCATGTAAAATTAAAACGGACAAGGAAGAAGCTGCTGTAAATAATGCATCTGTGGTGCACTACACGGCTTCGGGAGCACATATTCATTGTCTAGTCTTATTTAAAGAAACCCAGCCCTGCCTGTGTCATTAAAAATGCATCCTGGTTTCAGCTTCATCCCATATACACCCAGCACCGTGAAGCAGGTGGCTCGGTGGCTTTTTTTCATGCTTTCCCACTCTCAGCTGGTCCCAGGCAGCCCCATGCTGGTACGAGCGAGGCCTCCGGGTCACATGAAAAATTCACGCACTTGGCATCAGGCGGTTTCCATCCCTATGCTCCCTGCTCCTCCCTCGCACCTGGGCCTGAGGAGCCGCTCTCTGCCGCTGCCTCCCAGACAGCGGCGTCCTCCGAGCTAATAAAGGATGCTAACGACTCCAGTCTGGCCACAGCATCAATCCCACCGCTTTCCCATCCTGCTGCCTTCTCCTCACCTCCCTCTGGCCCATCTTAATTCTCCCCGACACGTTCTCCTTGCTCGCACCCTGCACCTCCTCCCCACCCACAGCCCCACGCTGCGGGGTTCACCGGCTCTTGACCGGGTGTTAATGGCCGGCAGGAGCCGAGCCCGCAGGGAAGCGGTTTCCCTACAGCATCCTCCTGCCTCGCCGGAGACAGCAGCGAGGAGCTGGGCCCCTCAGGACCCGCAGGCTGCAGCGGCGCGTTTGCTCTTCATTTTCATTCCAGGGACACGGTGCCCGAGGCTGACGTCTTGCACGGCTCCTGGTAGGCACCGGAGGGGATTTAATTTGCCCTTGGTG
The DNA here is from genome assembly GCF_965183815.1 of Platalea leucorodia. NCBI lineage: Eukaryota > Metazoa > Chordata > Aves > Pelecaniformes > Threskiornithidae > Platalea > Platalea leucorodia. The sequence goes on along the minus strand of NC_138831.1, from coordinate 3,323,066 downwards.
CTCTGGAAATGGTGGCTGGGGATGAGGAGGAGAGGCTGGACCCAAGGCTGGGGGTGAGAAGTGGCTGAAATTCGCCACGTGCTGTTCAACAGCCAGGCGGCCACAAGCCCAAACACCTCTGTACTGGGGCAGCGCTTCAGATAACACGGCTGAAGCAATGGCAGCTCATTAATGACAAAGATCCACCGCTGGCGGGCTGAGCCGAGGCAGGGCGGTAGGAGCAGGGCTGCGCGCAGGGTGGCAAGGAGGGCAGCCACGAGAGCGCTGCACCAAGGGCATCGCCCGCGGGGATGGTGTGGGACCTGCAATGCTCGGGAACAACCTGCGTGGCACTTTGCTGCAGAAGCCCTGAGCCACTCCAGAAACTCCCAAATCGCCTGCCCTGGGCTACCATAGGATTGAACATAGGTGGGCACCTCCAGAGGCCCACCAGCCAGCCCGGGCACAGCAGAGGCTCTGCAGGGAGGCAGGGGGAAACCCAGGGGGATTCCAGCCCCAGCCAGTGCTCTCACCCCTTAGCCAGGCCACGACCAACGTATCTGCACCCCGACCAAAGGCAGAGACACCAAATCACGCTCAGCCCATCTCTGCCTGGCGGAGGGAGCACGTGCCCGACCACAAGCGCGTGTGAGACCACAGCAAAGCCTGGGTCAGAGGCGTTATTCACAGCTTATGACATTTATCCCTGCTTGCTGCTCACTGCCTCCTCCTCTCTGGGAAGCGCTGAGCCGGCGGCCGGCCGGAGGCAAACCGCGGGGTGGGATAAGCTGGCAGCATCGCTCGGACACGCGGACACCCACCCACAGCCCTGCACACGCAGCCTGCGCCCGCCCGGGCACCCGCCTGGATCCTCCGCAACCCCCCGCGGAGGAGCTCCTCCAGAGACACTGCAAGAAAACCTGGGAGATAACACATGCCTGCGACATTAGCAATTAAGGAACATTAATTATAATAATAATAATTATCACAAAATAGCATTTTTATGGCACAATATTATGCTGAAGGATTTACAACATACTGAATCATGAAGTTCGTAATTAAAGTTATTTTAGTTTCTAATTTTGCTTTAATTCTATTCCAATAAAAGATGTGATAAATATACCTTAAAAAAACCCACAGAAACCATTACTTAAGACAATTTCCCTATACAGGGATGCTATATTGCAGCACAGAGATCCCTTGAGGAGCATCACAAACCTCGTCGAGGAAGAAGCGTCCGGCCCTGGGAAATACGGAGCTCCCGCAAGCCTCGCCCCGGGGCAGCAGGGCGTTTGCAGCCTGCAATGCATCCACAGCCTCTTGGCTTTTGCTTCCCGGCCACGAGACCTCCTGAGATGGTTTTGTAAGTCACCACCATGTTTCTGCAGCTGGTGGGACGGGAGGGACGGGAGAGCCTGGTATCCAGCTCCCCGGGAGAAGCCAAGCTGGGTTGATTCCTCACGCTGCTGCCAGAGGAGGCCTGGCATCACCACTACGTGTGTAACACGGCCCGGACGGAGCAGGGATGTTTCGCTCTGGCTCCAACTTTAGTCCATGCACCTATAACAGTGGGTAGGAAAGAGAGAGCAAAGACCCAAATCCCAGTCTTCCCGACCTTGGAGATCTCCTTTTCCCTCCACCCCCCCCAACTTTTTTTCCATGAGAAAAATATTGATTGACTAAAGACATTTTACAGGGAAAAAAACCAAACCAACCTGCAATTGTTTTGATGAAAGTTCATCACCACAGTAAGAAAAGGAAAAAAAAAAGGACAGGGAAATTATTTAGACGTGGTCAAAGATCTATGTCTTGGAAGAGATATTACCATTGTAAAAGGATGTTTCAGTTCCATTTTGTGAATAAACTCCATAATATTAACAAAGCCAAACTCAGAATCCAAGGGTTGACGCTTGCCACAGAAGCCCGCTCCGACCGCCCCGTTGCACAGGAATTTCGAGTAACAAGTGTATCCCCCCGCTGTGGAGCAAGATACCTTTTGAAATCTCAGGTTCTCCCCCCAAACAAACAAGCCCAGCCTCCACTTTGCTGGACCTGCACCGTAACCCAGCGGGACCCGCGCAGGCCGCCGGGCTCGTGCCGGTTCCGCCATCCCCGCCTCGATGCCTCGCTGCGTTGGGAGACACGGGGCCACCTTCGGAGGGTCTGAGCCCCCCTCGCCTGGGAGCTGTGCCCCGCTCTCACTGCCGACGCCAAACGGCACGAGAGGAGGGAAGGGAAAAAGAGGAGCTGATGGGCTTGAGAAGCCCTTTGCCTCCAAACCCCCCAACACCGTCCCCATGGCCCAGGCAGCCCTGGCTGTGTCCCAGCCAAAAGCCACCACGGGGTGTGAGCAGCTGAAGGTCCGTCACGTCCATCCCTCAAGAGCCGGCATGGGCCCAGCTGCCACATTGCTGTCCCACGGTGGCAATAGTCATTTGATTTGAAAGCCGGAGGACGTGCCACATCTCCATGCCCGCGGTGCCATTAAGGAGCCCCTCCGCATGACCCCGAGGGGCTGTGCTGTGGTCTAACGCCGGAGCAACTCATCACACTGATGGAGCAGCCGCAGGGCAAGGCTGGCAGCCCTCTCCCCTCCCCAGCTTCCCCTTAGCTCTGCCCCTGCCCAAAGCGGGCAGCGCAGCCGACTGCCTCCGTGCCCAGCCTGCAGCCCCGCTCCTCCGGGAGCCTCCCCGGGACTTAACTTCTTCATAATGAATTTAAGTGCCTCTGTGCATTGTGCTGCCCACCAGGGCCTCCTCGCCACAGATTGCCCACCTCGCTGCGGACGCAGGGAGCATTACGAGCGGGTCTGGGAGACGCTAGGTCTTGGCTCCCTGACAGCCCGTAACTGATGGCTGGTTTGGAAGGCAGCTGGGGCAGTGCCGATTCCCAGAAAAGCAGCGGGTCTGCCGGCGGGCAATCCTGGCACCCACGCTCCTAGACAGAGAGGGACCCAGCCTCGGCTGGGAGGGAGATGGGAGTCCCCCAAAAGCAGAGCAGGGGTGTGTGTTTGATGGAAGGGTGGGGGCTTTAACTAAAAGAGGGACCTATATTACTAGCAAGGCTTTTAATTGATTCTGGGAGAGTGATTTCTAAATTATATCCTGACGCATACACCGCAATCAATAAATGCATTAAAGCAGAAGGAGCCTGCAAGCCCTTCGGTTGTGCTGCTCCACGCCAGCCCCGCAGCCCGTACCCCGCTCCGTGCCCCGCGGGGGCTGCGGAGGGATCCCCCGCGTGCAGCGGGGCCGGGTGCCGCAGCAGCTCAGGATGTGTCCCCATGGAGCATCCCTCCCCGAGCAGGTCTCCCGAGGCCCAGGAGGGAAGCAGGCACCCCAAAATGCTGATTTCTTTGAGGTCACACCACGGTTTGGTGGCAGAGACAGAAAAAACCTCACTCTACCGCACCAGGCTGGAGCTCCCACTGCAGCCTTGAGCTCCTCCTCTGACCCTGCTCCCCATCTCCCGGCTACTTCTTACAAACTTATTTGATCTGGAAAACCAAGAGTGACGCAGCGTGGTTCTTTCCATAAGGACGTGCCAGAAATCCTGAAAAGCTCGGCTGCCCGCCTATTTTGGGATGACAGATTTAGGAAAGGGTTCACCATCCTTAGGAAGGGGTTCAGTGATTTGAAGAAGCCGCCTGGAAGTTGCCACTCTCCGTGCACGCTCCCCTGGCACATCCCCGCTGCCCGAAGGGAGAGCTGGGAGCTGGAAAAACAAAAGCAAATACAAACACTTCAGCCTATTTATAAAAAAAGTTTACAAAATGATGAGTGAAAGACAGCTAATGATGCATCGTATGGTTAGTGCCAGGGAAAATGCTCTAAATTAAAGTCCTCAAATATGAAAAGAATCAACATTTAATAAGACAGTTAATGTATGTTATTTAAATGTCACTTCATTATTAAAAGTGTATATTTTTTGAGGTTTAATAACCATGTAATTGAGGCATCTTTTCTATAGTTAAACCTTGGCAAATATGTTTTTCATAATTAGCTGGTATTTATTTAACATGCAATAACCATCCCATTAAATTTAATGACTTCAATTAATAGGTACAGAGGGGCCTTTTTTAATGTCAATATGTATTCTTAAGGACGGCTCCCGACGCGGTGCCGCGAAGAAGCTTGGCTGCCTGGGGGTGACCGGAGAGGGCAGGAGCCTGAGCGGAGCCCGGGGGCTTTGCTGGCCCCATCGCAGGCTCGGGGACCCCGGGGAGCCCGCGGCCGGGGAGGGGGTGCTGCGTGCCCCGGCCGGGGCTCGGCACGCACAAGGAGGGGGATGGCAGCGGGGACCCCAGCCCATCCGTGCCGGGCACCTCCTGCCCCCGCCAGCCCCACCACCGGGTCCGAGGAGCAAAGCCGAAGGGCAAACTTCGCCGGGGCGGTGAAGCAGGAGAGGCTCAGCCCGATGCAGCTGTGGCTGAGCCTTGTAGCCCAAATTAGCGAGCAGCGCAGGGTAAATTAACTCCTGTAACAAACCATCCAGTACAGAGTTATTAAGCGGCTTGTAATAAAGCCTGGCACAACTCTGCGCACGCTGCAACCGCTGGGCTCCGGGCTGTAAAACCCTACACCGTTAGGGAGGAAACCTCCACCATGCAGGTAGGCACCACCTCCGCTGCCCCAGCACCTCCCCGGCCCGCGGCAGGGGCTTTGCCGACGCCTCCCAGATGCCTGCACCCCCAGGGGCTCTCCCCGCTCCCCCAGCCCTGGCAGGACCCCCAAACGCCTCTCCTCCATCCTTCGGGCCCCTGCTCTCCCCATGGACCTCACCCACACGCCGGGGGACTTGGACGTGCCTGAAGGCAGATGTGCCCGAGGAGCTGAGCGGGGAAGAGCGCGCGTTTCCCCGTGTAGCAACCGGGGAAGCGTGCTCGGGAGCACAGAGCAAACCCCTCGGAAAGCAATTACTGCTCACGAGAAGCGGCACGCTAGAAACACATCACCTTTCTGACGGAGCTGCGGCAGCCGGCCCCGGGGCAGGCTGCAAGCGAGGCGTTCCCCCAGGGACCCCGAAACACCGATGGCCAAGGCCAGCAGCCAGCACGGTCCCCTGGCCTGCCCCGTGTGCAGCTGGGGGGACCCCAGTGCTCCCCAGTGCCCTGTGGCCACCCACCCATCCCTGAGGCCATCTCACCTGAGGATGTGATGCTGGCTGCGGGCATCAGGTCAAGTTGGGTCCTCCCGCCTTGCAAACCGGTGAGGTGACACTGGAAGGGCTCACTGCAGCCAGGGGACCCCGGGGAGGCGGCAGCTCCATTTTTCCAGTTGTCCTGAGCCAGGAGACTGCTCAGGAAACACCAGGTCCTTGAAGGCAAAGGATTATAGGTTGGGCTTGTACCTCTGGCCAGGCCGGCCTGGGTTCAGGGTGACTTGGCTCACCCTAAGGCAGAGATCCAGCTCTAGCAGAGCCCACATCCCCAGAAATACCCAGCACATGGCCCTGGGGCTTTCCTTCCACTCCTGACTTCTCCCTGCCCCTTCCAGTCCTTTCATGGCAGCACAGCCGGGGCCGCAGGGCAACCACCATCTCACCGCCTCGGTGTCCCTGGCACCTCCTTCCCCAGCTAAAACCCTCTGAGACCGTTTCCAGGGGACAGCCAAAATGCACCAAGGATGGAGCAGACTGGGGAAGCATATGTCCCCACATATTTCCCCAGGCACGGAGTGAGGTGCCAGCAGTGCCACTGGCCTCCGCCGGGCAAGACACCGGCTGCCTGTGCTCTCCTGCCCCGCAGGCAGCGAGGTAGCAAGGCTTAGCAGCGATCAGTGAATGCCATTTAATTGCAGCATCGGTAATTAAGGGATCCCATCGGTTGCTCCAAGGCCACCACAAGCTGGCTGCAGCCATCTGCTCCCCTTGCCCAGGGACCCTGGCGCCCGCAGGGATGGCGAGAGGGGCACAGTGATTCCTGGGGCTGGGGGCTGGGCAGGAGGGCTCCCACCCCGCTGCCCTCCTACCTGCGGCTCAGCTGGGGCAGCGTGGCCAGGATGGGGAGCGGAGCCGATGGGGTTATTTAGCACCTCAACCCAGGCACAGGTGCCTGGTGGTGAAGCTGCCAACCTGCAAACAGCCGCCCGCACCGACATGGCCATAAATTACCCGCGGAGCCGCCGGGGACCGGCGCCGGAGGGGAGGCGGTGGTGGCACACGGCCCCGCGCAGGAGCGATCCATCCTCGTTAGCAGCCCGACAGGGAGAGGGGCTTGCGGGGCGTGCGGCGCAGGGTGGCTGCTCCTGCAGCGGGGCTCGCTCCTCCGGCACCGCTGCCCGCTCCCGCACTCCTCCATTTGTACCCCTCCTTCCCCAGCGTCCTCCTCTCCGTGCAACTCCCCCTTCTCTCGTCCTCCCCCTGCCCTCTCTCACCCTTGTCTCCTCCTGCCTCGCTCCATCCTTTCTTCCTACCTCTCCCTCCAGTGCCCCGCTCCAAAGATGCTCCTGCAGCGCTGCTCCCATCCCCAAAGCAGGGGTGAGGCTGGTCCCTGCCCGCCACGCTCGGCTCCCGGAGGGTGCCCGCCAGCCCTTGCAAAGAGGCGGCCGCGGGGACTTGGGCACCCTGTGCCGCAGCCTCGGCCACCGACCTCCTGGCTTTCCAGGGAAGGTGATGAAACCAAGAGGTGCCAAACCAAAAGGCCACCGCCAGAGCCCGGACCCGCCCTGCTGCACCCCAGCCCTCGGGGACACGAGGCTCGCCGGGCAAGGGCAGAGCGCAGCCAGGGCAGCCCAGCAACGCTGCGCGGGGATGTGTCACCCACAGCGTGACATCCCCGAAGCGAGCAAATGCCGCTTCTCGCACAGCAGATGGCAAATCCTACAGCAGGGAGGGGAAGCAGGGTGCCCATCAGCACCCCCAGCTATCACCTTAACTCTGCACCTCCCTTTTCAGGGCTGGGAGCCAGCAGCGGGCTCCCAGGCTCTCCCCTCCGCCACCCTCCTCTCCCCAGCTCCAGACGTCCCCAAGGAACCCCCGGGGCCAGGGACCAACCTCCGCCGCCTGCCCCCAGCCCCCTGCCCCCTGCTCCATCAGCCACCGCTCCAGAAGGAAGCATCGAGCTGAAGCAAATAAGGACCTTGATTTTTAAACAAAATAATAATTCTAGAATAAATAAATAAATAACAAGCCCAAGCACAAGTCTGCTTTTAAATTCAAATGTGCAATATGGCCCAGAGCCTCGGAGCCAGAAGGAAACTACAGATTTGGGCAAGGAAACAGGGAATATTTCACTTCAGCTCAGTCCAAGCCGTCATGATTTACACAGCAGCGAGGGCGGTGGGGAGAGCGCTGCTCCCCGGGGGCTCTGCAGCTCCGGCAAGCGGCCCCCTGCCCGCCGCCCCCGGGCTGCTGGCCCCGGACCTAAAAAGTTTCTCCAGGCTCTCAAATCCCGCATCAGCTCCCCGTCACGTCCCGCCAGCTCCGCTTCAGGGCCGCGGCTGTGCCAGGGCAGGGTGTTCTCTCCGGGCTCCTGTTCAATCCTCCAGTGCCCACGGGCGCAGCGCACTCCCGCCCCGCCGGGGCCCAGGACCCTCCAGCCCAAGCGGGGCGCAGAGCAGAATGGCGCCCAAGCTGAGCTTAACCCCCAGCCCCTGCTCGGGGGCTGTTTGGGATCACAGAAACGCCGGTGGCCGCAGCGGCTGCCATCCAGCTCGGGCTGGCGTTTGCACCGGGCAACAACGCCAGGACTGTGGCCGCGTCCTGGCGAGGATGCTCCCACCGCCGGCGGGGGCTGCAGCCCCCACCCTGTCCCAGGGCAGCGGACGAGCCCCTGAGCCCCCGAGCCCCCAAGCCCCCGGGCAGCGCCCAGCCAGCAGCGGCGGTCAGGTCCTGGCCCTTGGGCCGCTGGGCTAACGCACCTGCCCCGGGGGCCCAGAGCCGGGATTCACGTCCCCTGCGGGTCACAAGTGACACGAGTCCGGACAGGCCTCAGCCCATATCCCGCCGCTGGGCGCAGCCGGGCTTTCACCTCTGCCGCACCGGGCAGACGGCGCCTGCTCTGGGATGCTCACAGCGATGCCTCTCGGCTTTCGGCAAGCGCAGAGCCCCGCCGAGGCCGGGGCCCGGGAGCAGCGCCCGGTCCCCCCGGGGCTTCCCCGGCCCCGAGCCGGGCGGCGGCACCGGCAGAAGCGCGGACCGACAGTGCCACCTTGTGCCGCCTGCCAGAAGGGATGCCCGGCCCCGCCGCCCGCCCAGCGGCCCCCAGCCCCACGGAGGGGACCCCAGCCCCACGGAGCGGCCCCCAGCCCCACGGAGGGGACCCCAGCCCCACGGAGCCGCCCCCCAGCCCCACGGAGCGGCCCCCCAGCCCCACGGAGCGGCCCCCCAGCCCCACGGAGCGGCGGGCGCCCGGCGGCCGCAGGGCCGAGGCCGGGGTGGGCGCACCGCACCCCTCGGGGCACAGGGCGGCGGGGGCCTGGCCCAGGGGACCCTGTGCCGAGGGAAGCGATGGGGAGGGGACAGCGAGCCCAGAGCACGGGGACAACCCCAATAAAGCCCCAGCCCTGCTTTTCCACCCCCACCAGGTGCGTTACCCCCACGGCAGCCCCGCACCTACGCAGGGGTGCGAGGGTGAGGCGGGAACGGGCATAAGGCAACGGCCATGCCCACGGCTGCGTCCCAAATGCAGGAGCTGCAGGAGCCTGTGCCCAAAAACCAGAGACCACGACGCACAGGGACGTCCCGAGAAGAAACCCCATGGCCCTGCCCGGGGAGCTTCAGGGCTGCTGGTGGGGCTGTGGAGAGGAGCCCTCCCCAAAAACAGCGGGAGCCCTCCACGCACAGTCCAGATTCCCCTAAAAACATGGGGGGCAAGATGGCACGGCATCACCTCGGTGCAAAAAGAGCAAAGGTGGGGCTGCAGGGCCGGCTCCTGGGCGGTGTGAAGGCGCCTGGGAGGTGTCAGGGACAGCTTGTCACCGTGTCACCCCATCCCCATGTACAGCTGCTGGGGCACGGCGGCCCTGACGCAGGGACGGAGGGGCTGCAAAGGCCGGGGGCAACGCCGTGACCTCATCCCCCACGTCCCCGTGGCCCACGCGCGTCCTCCGAGGGCGAGGGAGGGGGGAACCAACTGCGGGGCGGGGGGAAAATCTGCTTCACAAATTACCGTTCGCACCAAATGTCCCTTCTTATCAAGACTGGACGGGTATTCAATTTTTCTCTTCAAACGCCTGCTTTCTGAAATGGTAATAGAATTTCAAATCTAGGGGAAAAGGGAGGGGAAAAACTGAATATGCAAGGATTAACAATGAGAGAGAGAGACAAAGGAAGAAATTATACCAAAAAATATAGTCGAAGCCTTTGCAGGAATTAATTAAATACAAATATAAAGAGAAAATTAACAGTCTCATGCTTAGGAGGGGGGAGAAAAGGGATATTTTGTGAGTTTAATTAACCTTTTTTTGCGAAGAACAATGAAGAGGAAGGGGGAAGGGAGGGAGGGGAGAGCAAAGACTCCTAATTGTTTTGCCTTGAAGGAGGCGATTACAGGAGCCGGCCGGGTCGGGGGCCGCCCACGCGGGTTTGGGGCGCGTGGGTCCGTGCCGGGGCTGCGTGCGTGTAACAACTGGTTTGTTGGCCCTAACTGGTAGTAGGTGGGGAGGAGCAAAGGCAGAGCTGGGCAGCGCCATGGGGAGGGAGAGAGCATTGGGCATCGGTGGGCAAAGGCTGGTGGCCACAGTGGCCGGCAGGGCTGCGAGACGACCTCCGTCCCCGCGCTCCCAAATGTCTTGTTTGGTATCTGCAGTGCTCGGAGGCGTCAGGCACGGAGGGGCAGCTGGGGGTAGGATGGGGTTTTGGAGCAGCTGGATGCCAAATTAACCATCTTTGTCACCGGTGTCCCCTCCTGGGGAAAGCGGGGGAGCCAGGCAGTGACGGCAGGATGCAAAGCGACAGGACAAGGAAAGGCAAGGCGATGGCAGCGCTAGCAGGAGCCCCTGCCTGCCGCGTCCTTGCCACCCCGGTGCCACTCTGCTGCCCGTGCGGGAGCAGTTTGACCACAGCAGGGACTCCAAAAGAGGGGAAGGGGACCAAGCCAGACCTGGGCAGCAGGAGCTCTGGCAACTTTAGCAGCAGGCCAACATCGTGCCCGGCTGTAAGGAGCAGCACAGTGCTCCCTCTGGGCTGCGGGCCCTGCCGGAGAGCCGGGCTTACAGCCGCAAGCCCCACAATAACATTTATGGCAACTCACATACCACCAGCGACCGGCAGCGATAGAAACGGGCCACTCAATGCCCCACGGGCCGCTCAATTAAGGGGCGATGAACAGCACCGTTCTCCTCCTCTGGGCCTCGGCGCTGGGGCTGCTCGGGGGCAGCGGCTCCCTGGAGGGAAGCGCGGAGCTTCGGGGCCGAGGTGCTGCCTGCACCGGGCGGCCGCGAGCCGGCAGCGCGACGGGTTCCCCTGCGCCTTTCACTCCTTCCTTTCGACACCTCGGTGCCACGAGGTTCGGAGCGGGACCTGTCTCCCTCTAACCCCCAGCCGGGTGACGCAGAGATTTCCCGAGGACTCATCACACATAACGGGCCACCACCCATGGCGATGCCCTCTGCACCACAAGCTTTCCCAGACACGTGCAAAGCCCCCTCCTCTCCCTCCACCCCCCTCACCCCGATTATACCCCCATCCATCACATACGCGCTCGGGTGGGCGATGGAGGAGCCGGGGTCTGCACTCCCGGACGAGGCCGCAGGCAGCAGGGCTGGCTTTCCAGGCGGGGTCGGCTGAGCTGAAGCCCGGTTTCCACTGGGTGACAGAGGGAGAAATTCATCGTTCCCAGGCGGGAGGCTCCCGAACGGCACAAGCTGAAGACCCGGACCTCCGCGTGGGACTGGGCCTGCCGGCACGGCATCGCCCAGAAGGACGCACACGCGGGCTACGGATTACCCGGGAACCGGGACGAGGTGGTTAATAAGCGAAAACCAACACCAGCAAGCGTTTATTTAACAAACGTGGCTCCTTATCTGTCCGGGAATAGATTGCAAAATTATTCAAGAGTCTTCAGTGTAAATTATTCTCGGTATAAGGATTGTTTAAATTGCAAGCTGGAAATATTACTGTGAAGTGTACAAGGTATGTGGTAAATTATGTAACCAATTTATGTAATTTATAAATTGAGTTACATAAATTAGCTACACAAGGTACGGCGTGAATGTCAAATTGTATACTCAATTGTCAAAATAATAGCTCAGCATCAGATTAGTTTGAGGATTAATCCAGACAGTACAAAGTCTGGATGTTACAAATAAATATAAATATCAAACTGTATACTAACAGCTCAAACTAGAAAGTTATTGGCATTAATAAAGTGCAGCCACTCAATTACTTGTCGGAGGGGGGGAATGAGGCAGAGTCGGCAGGATGGGTTTGCTTCTCAGTTCGCAGAGACGTTCCCGTAGTCAGTGCCCTGCAAAGCGCTGTAGGAAGGGCAGAAACTCCCCGAGCCTTCTCCAGAAGTTGATGGCTCACCCCTGGGGTCAGGAATATCTCCATCAACAGCAAGGGGCTACAAAATCACCGCTGACTTGGCGATTAAGAAGTTTAAACTAAGGGCACCGTTACGCTACTTAATTCACTGCACGTAGGGCCAGGAATATGGAAAAGTCCGTCAATTTATTGCACAGCTCTGAGACTCACCTGCCATTGCGCGCTAACCCAAGTTTTCAGGACTCGGAGGACCCTTCGGAAACCAGAACCAAGGCTGTTCGTGTTCCCCGAGTTAACAAAGGTACATTTCAACCGCTTCTTTCCCATGAGCATTTCCCCTCCGCTCCCATGAGCTACTCAACCCCAGGTTCAGCACGGGCAAGACAACCCTGGGCCAGGCACGGCCCTTTTGGACACGGGGACACCATGAGATGAAAGGTCTTGCAGTCTTCAAGCAGAGCCTTGACAGAACTTGAAAACCTGGGAAGGGTTTTGGGGAGGATACGTGGGGATTTGGAGCAACAAGAGGAAATATGACAGACTGGCTTATAAATTACTTCACCTAAAATCTAAGGCTGGAGGGAAATCACTGCGTTGGACCAGGAGAAGCAAGGAGAGCCAGGAGCTCTCCCGGGGAGCCGCGCTCGCAGGGTGGCCCCGTGGGCACTGCGGGCAGCAGCAGGGCTTTTTGCTCCACTGTCCACGTTCTCAATGGATGCTGAAGGCTTCCAGCTTTCAGAACTTTTCACCTTGTACTCCTTATTAAAATCTAATTTTCTTTCAAGTCGAGAATGGCAAAATTCCGCTCTCCTGAGAACAGCTGTGATTACGTTGTCATCTACTTGCCCAGGGGTGCTGCAAGGTCTGCGGCAGCGTCAGAGCATCAGCTTCCAGTCCCAGGGGTGCCTAGAAAGCGACCTAGAGCACGATTCTCTGAGTACAACTTACGAAAACCTCCCCGTTAATGGGTGTGCTTGGTTTTCCCAGAGAGCCGAGTTTGGACCTCCCAAGCAATCCCGCGAGCTAAGCGCTGGTGCGCAGCGACCAAGGTCACGGTCAGAAGGATGACACGGATCACCTTAAAAATACGGCATGCACACGGGTCTCATTTTTCTGTGCAATTCCTTGCACCGTTGAACGGAGATTTTTACCCAGCAGCAGAACCACACCAACACACCTGGCCCATCGGGCACAAAGGATTTCCTTTCTCCTGATGCCACACTTGTATACCGTCACCTTGACATTGGGTTCCTACCAGCTATATAGATCTAACCCCATCCGTTGGCTGCAAATAGCCTCGAATAAAGCTACTTGAGTTTATATCAGCAACAAGCAATGCAGGACCACCTGCAGCCTCCAAAGAGGACATCTGGTTTGTTCTTTGAGGAGCTGAAGAACCAGACCCTGCTGTCTGAGGGTGCTTCCAAGAAGATTATCAGCTTAGACTCTGAGGCATGATTTCTCTTCTCTATCTGCTTGGCCACAGACTAAATCGCGACCCTTCCCTTCAGACGGCACAGTTCGTTTTTCCTGGCGACGGGGAGGTCAGGCCAACCAGCGGCCGGGGGGGACCGACAGCTGGCACTGAGGTCTCGTGGCTGGCTTTCATTAGGATGTTAGGGAAAGCAGCCATGGAGTATATTGAATATATTACTGTGGATATTCCATTTTCTAAACTGCCCTCCAGCCTGGGAACGTATACTTCAGGGTACCAGAAGGCACTATATAAAATAATTCGAATGTAGTCTTGAAATAAATGGACGAGCATTTTCTCTCTTTGTAACCTCTTTAAGATCCCACAGCACTGCACGAGCACCCGATTTAAGTTCGGAACAAACCCAGCACGCAGGTAAGCCTACCGGTCTCCACTGATGCTCTGTTTGGACAACCCCGTCCGCCTTCCCACCACGGAGCCCTGAGATGCGGTCGCAGAGCCGTGCTTGGGAGCAGGCGCGAACCTCACGGCAAAGGGCGGCTTCGGATACCTGCAACGTGCCTGGGGGCCAGGCTCAGCCTGCGCAGCCATCACAGATGCACAGCGCTGATCCATTCAATCCAATAAATTGCAAGCCGAGGAAGTTATCCTTAGCTGGCAACAGCGCGCTGGAAGCTAAGGAGTAGAGGGAAAAAGTCCCAACACAAAGAAGGCTTGCAAAAGAAAAACACGTAAATAAGGGTTAAAGGGACTATGAAGGCTGTTTCATTGAAGCAGCCCATAAAGAGCAATTTCTCTGCCTTTTGTAAGCTTTTATTTTGGCTGATATGATTTAAGCTAAATCCTGAACTGGCATTTCCCCCCCGTCTTGTTAAGAGCCACAGAGCTTCGTTGCAGTCACCAGCCAGACTTCTTCGGCAGCTGAAAGGCTACTGAAGGAAAAGTAAAGAATTAATTTTTAAAAAGCCGTGCTCGCACACAGCTTCATTAAATGACAAAAAGTCAGATCTCTCCCTTGGTTCAGCCGCTCAGAGGGGGAATGCACGGCAGCACTGGCAGAGTTCCTGTTTACTTGTTTTATGATGGTTGTAACGAGGAACCCATTAAATTAATAGCCATGCTTTATTTTTAATGTTATGTTTAGCTAATCCTGACTTACAGTGGCACTCCCCATTCACAGAAAATAAAAAAATAAATTAAAAAAAAAATATCAAACTCACAATGATGATGGACTCCATCACCGAGAGAGCAGACACGGAGGGATGTTCAAGAGGTCGTAGGAGGGAAAAAATACACCCTTCTCATTCCTTCTGAGGGAGCGCCACTCGTCCCTCAGCTGGTGCTCGTTACAGAAATTAGCTCAGGCAGTTCAAGGACTAAATAATACAAAACTGATCTAAAGCCGTAAGGAGAAAAAAAAAAGCGCCAGACAGACCCATTCCAACTCCGCGAGCACCTCGGCACCAGGTGCCGCAACGCAGAGACCCTCCCGCCCTGCCCCTGCGAGCAAGGAACGCCTCGGGGGGCTCAGCGGCGGGCGGCCGAGCGCTGGCGTGCCGCCGGCCCCCCTCGGCCCCAGCAGATATTCTCCTTACCTCTCAGGCTGGAGTTATCCACCCACGCGCTTCCGAGTACGTGCACCCAGGTTAATGATGCAACGGGGTCAAAACGAGCCGTCTTAGATCTGAGGTGGATCTTGGGAACAGCAGCCCTTCAAGTTGCTTGTTCAGCGATGCTGGAGAGCTTGAGCAGCTCTGCCCCCTGCTCGGGAAGGAGGCTCAGGCACAGACGGGCACGCAGAGGGCACGGCTGGAGCGTGCGGCCCGGGCACCGAGCGCTTTCAGCCGTATCGCCCACCAACGCCGGCGAGGGCCGACCAAGGGCGAGCGCACGCCGTTAGCGATAGCCGCAGCAGGAGCGCGCTGGATCAGGGACAAGCAGTTCAAGCGTGCTCACCAGGTCCACCCCCCGCTGCCGGGCACCGCAGCCCCGCGAGAGCGGCAGGCGGAGAGACCCCGAGCACACAGCTCTCGGAAGAGAGCTGCTGCAGAGCGGGTACAACTCAGGTAAAACAAGCCCTTTTTGTTACAGAAGAAACTGGGAAGGACCACATGCGGAGAACCCAGGAGGACTCCGAGTTTCCAGCGCGATGCTCGGAAAGCTACGACCCACGGCAAGGCTGAACGGCCCTCCGATAGCTGCTCCTTGCCCTCGGTCATTTCCCACTTGGCAGTCTGGGTGACCCAATAGTCTTTCCTCGTCTTAAACAGTAAAGATAACTTTTTTTTTAAATTCTGTAGCGAAGGAAGTAGGAAATACATCGGACTGAACTGCATGCACCAGTTTGCCATAAACGTTACCAGTAGATGGGAATGAAGACAACTTACTCTGCAACTGTCAATCCACTATTAACTCAGTGTTCAAAAAGGATTTTGAAATTAAAGCTTTAAGGGATCCATACGAAGGTGAGCAGACGCTAACTCCTCAAAAAGAGCCACGTGAACTGAAGGGCTTTGCCTGGGCTCATGCTAATTAGCAAACCTGCTCCAAAGATATCAGAAATTATATTTATTTCTAAACAAACTTTCTGAAAACAAAGGAAGATGCAAAGTAGGAATCAAAATGAGACTCCAGGTCCCTACTGCCCCTTCTCCTATGCTCCCTGGGACAGCAAATCTTCCATGCCGCAGCTCCCTCGGAACACAGGCCAGGGCAGCAGGAACCAGGCACGAGCACCACCACCATCTCACAGCACATCGCCCAGGCAAAATGGCTGGGTCAAGCACAAGCTACTCCACCGAGCGCGAGCGGGGAGAGCGTCTAATTTAGGCCACTCGCAAGGGGAACCCCGCTTGGGGAGCAGCGTGTTACACAGCCCAGAGGGAGCAGCTGATTTCGTCTTCAACCTGGAAACAAAAGTTTGTTTGCTGCTCTCCCTAGGAAGACGACAAGGGAAAGTTCTCTGCCATGTGCTGACCTCTGTAAAAAGTCTGACAAGAGCACACGTGTCATTAAATCCAAGACACTCTTCTGACACGGAGCCCTCCTGAGACCAGCGGCTGCTCCATTTGCTCCCTCTGGCTTTGCCCCAGGCTGTGCAATTACCACTCTGCCAGCGTAATTACGTACCAGAGCCGGAGATGGAGGGGTGTCGTTGCTTGCCCTGAACCACCTCCGCAGGAAGATGACTACTGGTCCAGGCTAATCACTTCAGGCTGCCTCACCCTTCACCCTCCCAAGGCACCAGCCCAGAACTGGGGAAGCGACAAGAAGCCAAGACACGCACCAGCAGCAGAGCGATAAGGCTGGCAGATAAGGAGGGCAGGGGATTCAGTGCAGGAGTATCACATCCATCTTCTTCAAGTATTAAAAAAAATTTAAAAAAAAAGGGGAGCAGGCGTGGGGCTACAACCCCACAGGACTGAACGGCCCGTCAGGCTCCCGTGGGTTCCCGAAAAAGGGCTGGTACCTCTACGGTGCTGGGTGCCACAGCTCCCTGGGGTGGCAAAAAGAGCTGTTGCGGTTGTAGGCTGTATTTTATCCAGGTGCATCTAGTTACAGCAACTCTTAGCAGGAGTGGGAAGGAATGAGTGGAGACTCCTTGTACCTATACTGCTTCTAACCCCAAAAGACCAAGTCACCAGGCAAAGAGAAGAAGAACATGGTCCCGAGACATGCACGAGACTGGCAATGAAGCGTTTTAGGGAATCAGACATAAACAATTTATCAACAAGCTACAGACAAACACTTCTAACCAGTTTGGAAATAAAAAATAACAACAACTTGAAAGACAAATTGAAAAATTCTGCTTGGAAAAGGAGCACACAGCATGAGATCACAGGATTCAGCAGACTATAAAATAGGAAATGAGACTTACTCTTCTCCCCCTACAGCTGCACAAAACCCTCCCACATAGATTACAGACACGCTTGGCAATTGCCTTCCTCCTCCAGCCTCTCCCGGTATGGACAAGGCAGAGTTGGTAGCAGCCTGAATGCAGAGAGGATATTAGATAAAGCATCTTGCAAAGCCAAGTGTGAAATATTAACAACAGGAGGCAATGGGTTGTGTTTTTATGCAAGATCACAAATTTGGTGCTTAGAGAGCCTGAGATGTTCTTGCACACTGGCATCTCAAAGTGCTTGTTGAATGTTTCATTTAAAAAGCTATTGAAGCCTACTGGAAAATTTCTATCACTCCTGTTATTTGCTGTATCTTCTCTACTTCGCTGTTTTTGTTCTTTTTCCTTCCTGCAACGCTAAGAAATGATGCGTGAATGAAAAGGTTGTTCCTTCCATTCATCTGGCCAGTTTTAAAACAATTCATACTGGTAAAGCGGGCGCTCTGCAAGCCTGTATTTTCACATGAAATTACCACAATTGTGCACATTGCATCCGAATTACCGGATGCATTTGTACACATAATTACCCAATTTGCACACAGAACTGCAATAACCGGGCAGGCAAAATGGACATGCAGCTGTTCAGCTGAATGGAGCACCACGCCTGAACTGCATCTGGCACGGGGGCAGGTTTGGTTTCGGTAGATGAAACAGGTCACAGATATTCCTGGACACAAAAGAGCTCCTTTTTATCCGGCACATGCAGCACAGACAGCAGCGTGGCTGCCTGCCCCTGCCCTACCTCAAACTTGCCTTTGGAGGAAACTGCCTCCAATTCAGCTTCTACAATGGCTTCAGACCTTGTTTATCCCGCTGTCCTAGGCGCCCATTAATGCCAACTGCGACGGTAGCTGTGTGATAAGGACATCTATTCAACACTGGACACCAGGCTCCAGGAATAACGATCGCTGCCACTTTGGAGCGTAACTGACACCTGCTGTCACAATCTTGCATGGAAAAAAAAATCATGCTCCGAATATCCAACAAGCAGTCAAGGAGAAACAGAAGGAGAAGGAGCCTAAGAGAAGATGCAGGGCTTCTTCCTTCTTGCAAGGGCCTCGGTAGTGCAGGAGCAGCAAAGGCGGGGGGAGAGAAAACACTCACTCAAGAAGCGGTGTTACCTGTGCATTTTTTACTCAGATGGCAGCTGAGGCTCTGCAAACTGAAATTCATCTCTGGCAATTTCCTATCGACATCTCTGCTCATCTTTTTTTTTCCCCCAGGCTCAGATACCTGAGCTGATGATTAGGGCAACAGCAGCAACAAACTGCTCCTGGGCACTAGGAAACGCCTGAAAGGCAGATGGGACCACAATCCCCACACACGCCATCACCAAGGAGTTTGTAGACATTCATCACCAAGCTAAAATCAAACCCAACGTGGCAGGACAGAGGAGTTTCCCACTTCAAGGCGACACGATGAGCTAACGTCTGTCCTCAGAGACCACCAGAGACAGAGCCAGGCAAGCCACTGCTGAAGTGCAATGACACGCAAGAGGGATATTTTCAGCTAATAACCAAGCAGCCCCTCATCTGGAGGTACTGGCTGGCCTTAGAGTGCCACTTTGTCCTTGTTGGGCTGCAAAACAGCCGCAATGCACCTGGCCAACATTAGCTGGAGATGTTACATTTATGATTTTATAGCTGATTTTTTCCCCCTACCCTCTATCAATTGAGTTCACTGTCTGAACGATCACATCTGTTTATGTTCCACAGACACCTGCGTATCTTGAGATGACAGCAACTCCCTGAATGCTGTAATCAGTTATTTCTCAACAGAGGAATTGCCAATTTGGTAAATAAAGCTCATTATAAAAGAACATGGAAATGTATTACAGTTGCCTAACAGAGAAAATTGTCCAGTGCCGCCAAATAATCAGCCCTGGCATCACAGTCGTCCCCCCCAATTTAGGGCAGCTGAAATAATGACATGCAAATTACACATGCTAAGGCAACATTGGGTAGGGGGGAGAGGAAAATGAGGGAGTGACAAAATAGGTACTTTTCTCTTCAGAGCAACAATAATTTAAAATCTAGTCAGGGATAGACCTTGGTGCTCCGAACTTCCGCGTGCAGAGTCAGAAGTTTTGCGGCTCTGTAGAACCCGGCTATCCCAAGCAGATCCAAAAGCCGGCACGGCAGCAGCAGCAAAAGCCCAGCCAATACTGCTACAAACAGATCTGAGGACACCAAGCGTCCTTCTTTGGTTTGGAAAACTTGCCCTTCCTCCCTTGGGGACAGCAAGTTTGACCTGCGCAATGATAAAAAGCTGGAATTTTTGCAAGATCTGAGACTAACAGAGATGAGCCAGGGGTAAGCAAACATCGCTTCTGAGGAGGAAGAGGGTTGTGGCATCAGCTCTGCACATGAAGGAAAGGCATTTTGTTGCTTTAATGAAGACGTAAAGCACTAAGTTGCTGCCTAAAGGAAAAAGAGACGAAGCAGAATATCACACAGAAAACAATTCTCAGCCCCCCTCATCCATTTTCATAAACACTACATTAAACTCTGACATGACCTCCAAAAATCCATGTTCACATTCTTCAGAAACTGTCAGATACAGTCAGAGAGGACAAGAGCAGCGAATTCTGCCAGAGGAGAAGCTTTAGCCAGGGAAGGGGAATCAAGTTCCCAAGCTAGACCTGCTCCCCTGGGCTGCTGACAGCTCTTTTGCAAATCCGCCGCACCTACCTCTACGAGGATGAGATGCCAGACACACGCAGCTCCCGCTGTCCCTCGGCTCTGCAAGGAGAGGGCTCAAAACAGAGCCGAAGGCTGAAAGGGATGGTGGTTTATGGCAGACAAAGCAGGAACCGCACACGAGAGCTGGTGCAAAGAAAGATAACTTGGGCTCTGCATTCAGCAGGCAAAGGTTTTTCAGTATGATTCACCAACGCCCATTCCCTTCACCCAGGACTTTGCACTCTTCCAAGTCCTTTCAAATAAGCCAAAGTCATTCAGCCCAGGACCAAAATGAACAAGTTTTGTGATTTATAAACTGTGACTTGAAATATTTCTATTCTTCACACTTGTTTGGAGTTTTTGTTGGCACAGGTAGTAGGCAGAAAACAGCAATTTACAAACTCACGGGACTGAAAGTATCTCACAGCACACAGTGACCATTAAACACTTTATTGTTTAGGAGGGAACCTTGGAAGGGAAGAAAGGCGCCTGCTGGTGTAACCGATGGGAGCATGCTAGGAACGGCTAATCCTAACAAGCTAGTCAGGTTACTTCCAAATACTTCGGACCCCTTTCTCCAGAGCAAACAGAAAAAGATAACAGCTCTTGAAACTCAGATGTGGGGCGGTGAAACCAAAGCTAGCACAGGGCGTACCAGGCTCGAGTTGGCCAAACTTCCAAGCTACAAGCTGTGCTGAAAGCACCTGGGGTCAATATGATTCTTTACATTGTAATACAATAAAAAAAAGGAAACGATAAGGTCCCCCTCTCCCGGGACCCTCCTCCCAACTCCAGGAGCATCCACCGAGACTGATACATGCAGGCAATTAGAAGAGGAATCACGTTGTTGTCTTGGACCGCGAAGGGCAGAAGGCACCGGTTTTGGTCAGTGTCTATCCAGAAGGATGCTGGGGCTTCCAAGGGCATCTGTGGTCCTTGTCTTCTGCTCTTTGGTGGCTGATGTTTATCCGGAATTAACTAATAGCTCCTGGAGGAAAAAGGAGACAAAGGAAAAGGCAGCAAGTTAGTTATGCAGCTGTTGACACGGGGCTGTTTCCTTCAGAAATGAAGGAGTAATGTTGGTAGGGTGAAAATCCCATGGAAAATCATCAGGTTTCGCCTGCTGTAAAACACAAGACACTCAAGGGGACAGAGGATTGTAGAAGCAAGGCAGCAGGTCATGATATCAAAGGCGAGACCGATTCTGTGAACACGAATATGTAGTCAGTCGCAAATGATTAGGGTTTATAAATCCTGTGGCCTACAGCAGGAGCTAAAGGCCATGGTCTCAGGCAAGCCTCCGAGCAGCTGGGTCGCAGGAGTAAGTGTAGCTCCACGCCAAACCCCAGCAGGACACGGGAGCACCTGGATTAGCTGCCATCAAACATGCACACACCACTCGTCTCAGAACAGGATCAACCTAAGAGTGAGCACTAGAGAGGGGAGAGGAAGAAAGAGAGGGACCCCGAGACTGCCCTAACTCCTGACATGTTTGACAGCCTTTATCCTATTAAGACCCAAACCCTCCTAAAATTCAAAGCAAAATCATGGTGCTTTGTCCCCACAGCAACCTCCTGTGACACATCCTCAGATCCTGCAGGTATCTGTGTACCAGCTGTGGACTTCCCAGGGGTAGAAAAAACAGGCGGCTTTCGACCTTTTTAGGATGGCGATTGCAGAGCCTGCTATGGTTTCTTCCTATTTTTATCTTGTCACTCCTATAAAGTCAAAGAAATCAAACCAACAATGCCATCAGCAGTGGATGAGAACACACCAGCTGTAACACCTTTGCCTCTGCGGATCGGGGGTTGGACCCTGCTTCAAAACCTGGGTAATCAGCTCTCACGCATCAGCAACGGCATCTCCCCATCACTGAACTGCTGGTGTAGCTCCACGAACTGCAGAAGCACGTAGGGTGAGCCCATCAACGGGCTACTTTTTCCTCATGCTCTGGATAGGTGCAGCTCCATTTTGCAGAGCAGACAGTACTTACCCGTGTTTAGAGGGCCCTGCTAAAGCCAACTACAGGAAGACAACTGAAAAGTTAGCTGCACGTGGTCTCTCCACCCATTTTTACTAGGGCTGGACATGAGCTCGGTTCTACTCTCCAGACACTAGCCTTTCTTCAGAGAGAAGCTGTGCTTCCTTGAATGTGAATCAGAAAGGAGAACAGCAAGATAACGACAATTGCACACTCGGCAATATCTGTCAGAAGGTGAGGATGTCATTTGGGCTACTTCTGCACAGCAGGCTGATATCTGCTGCCTAACACCTGCAAGGTCAGCATATTCAGTCTACATTGACCATGCATCTCCAAAGACAGCCCCATCTCTAACAACAATGAACTGGAAAAGCTTCAAAGAACTCAAGAATAAAGAGAAAATTGTTTGCCAAATAATTTAGACAAAGCTTATCCGGAAATCTGACAAACGAACCATCAATATTACTCGACTGACTCTAATTTCCCAGGTAATTTTTTTCTCATCATTAGTGACTTAAAAGTTTTGCACAGAGCAATACATTTTAAAAACTCCAATAGCACTCACACAAATTGCAACGAGCGAAGCAGCAACAACTCGCAATCAATTTTGTAATAAAGTAATTTGCTGCATTCACACTGTAACACTTCAGTGAAGTGTCGAGGAATGCTACGTTTTGTGAAAAAGCCACTGATGTGGCCACTCTGTGGTTAACCCTTACAGAAGATAATAAAACCTTTTTCTTTGAAGTAATTTTAAAGAATGTTACAAGTACACAATTTCATGTTCAAAATCATAACTACATATTTGTACTCGTTTCAGGAGAAAATGCAAACAGCCAGCACTTAACCAATCGATTCTTTCCAGCCTAACCTACCCACGTACCGGGGACGCATCGAGCTGGAGGCTCACAAACATTCCTCGTGCAAAAACATCAGGTTCCCTCTCACTCTGGGTGACTCAACTTTCTCAAAATCTTTTTGCACAGTGAGCACCGGACCCAGAACCGATGGACTGCCAGCAGGCCAGGCACCTAACGCCCTGCTGCTGCGCAGCTCTCGCCAAGGGAAGCTCCTGTGAGCAAAAGCTGCAGGTACCGACGCAGTCGATCAGCCCACGCTGCTCCCAGCAGTGGCCTGATACAATTACATATACGACCAGCCTGTGCTGGATGGAGCAACTAATTAATGTCCCCTCCCTCATCAGGGGCATGGAGTGCTCGTGAAGGTTATAGGGTTGGCACTTTTGGGGAACCGAAGCACTCCCAAGGCACAACAGCCTGCACAGAGGGATAATTTCCCAGCTGTTTCAGACTTTCCTGCTGAGATGCCAATCCAGATCTCGCAGCATTTGCCGTGCCAGCGCAGACCACTACCTTCCTGAACCCTCTAACATTGCTAAGGTTCAATTTACAAAGAAAGCGCAGCCTCTGGCTGGCTGTGAACCCGTGCTCCTCCGGACCTTCTGCAGAACGTGCCGTGCGGCGCGGGCACGATTAGCAGCGAGCAACGCTGGAGGCCAGCGGTCTCCTCTGCCAGCTGCTGCAGGGCGTCACACGGCCGTTGCACGCTGCACAGCGGAAGCTCTGCAGGCCTCGTGGTCTGTTAGCCCGTCATATAAAAGTCTGTGCTTGTTAGAATACGCCTATAATTGTTTTCACTGTTCCTAGGCCATGAGTTTATAAACCTGTGGCTAACTACTAAAAAGCACAGTTGCATCAATTTCATGCCTCACACGCTGTGTAATAGCATGGAAGGACGCCGTATCTCTAAGACTAAACCCCGTCTTTGCTAAGCTAACCATTTACAGCAGCGTTTTAATTCCACCTAGCATTGCAGCCATGCCGATTCAGATTGGGCGCCTCTTCATTTCCTTCCAACCTGGAATCCTCCCTGCAAGATGCTACCAGGCTGCTACAACACTTACCTTGAGCAGAAGGAGCCGGGAAAGGGAAGGAGAAGCTTTACCTCTCCTACATGCCCTTATCATTGCATATGCACCAGACAAGCTGCATATGCAACAAGTCCAGGCAGCTTGCAATCGCATGCTATTCCCACACAACAGGATACTTGCAGTTAATCGAGTTTAGGCTCAGCCTGAAGAACTTCGATGCCTCATCACAAAGTAACTGCCCCACAGTTGGCATTAGCTGGTCTCTGCTGCAGTCTTAGCAGAATAACGAGTCAGGAAACAAGCAGCCTCAGAGCACACTCCACACTCACTCTAATGAGAAGGGCCGGCGCCCTTCTTGCACAGGGAGGGTAGATTATTTTAATGCCACTGCCAATGCAATGTCAGGTAGACACCAGGTTGCAGTCTCGATGAGCTCCAGCCCAGCGCCTCTACATATGAATGCTGTGTCCACACAAAGGCAATTCCTCACAGCTGTGGCTGCAGCACGAACAGGAATGGCAATCTGTTCAGTCCTGACAGCAAACCCAGCTGGAGGGCACGCAGCGCGCTCTTCCACGCCTCTCCTGGCAAGCAGGACCTTGAGCTGCTAACCCATGCTCTTCCACCATGAGACCCCGTTTGGGAACTAACAGCGGTCAAAATTGGCTGGCTGCTCAGCTGACACAGCCCGCCACTTGGCAGCAGCTGTGGGGAAGCCAGTAGCTTTCCAGTTCTGGTTCCAGTTGAGCAAGGAGAAAGGGTTGAGCTCTGCAAGTCGATCTGATCCACACATCTCACCCCTGCTGAGCAGGGAGTCCAGTCAACGCCCAACACGGTCCTCCTCCCGTAACAGAGAGCTGAGGCCTTGGTACCAGCATCAGGGCAAGCGAGTCGCAGCAAGATTTTCTAAGGCACCGCTCTCTTGTCTTCCTCCTGCTCCTTCTTTGTCAGTCTGCATCCCAGCATAGGAGCTGCCTGGCGAGCCGGCACCATCCTCTCCGCCTCCCGCCGTCGCTGGCTAGCTCTGCGCCTCGGCTCTCGGCCTCGCCGGAGGCTCACAGCCAGTGGAAGAATCTCCCTCCTTGAAAGCCCAGACCCTGAAGAGCTTCCTCCCCCAGTGTCTGCCAGAGACGCTGTTTGCCAAGCCTCAGCTGTGCTAAGACATATTTATTTAACCAGCCTTTAGTCTCATGGAGTAACCTCTGCAATTTTCCTCCAGTGAGTGCCTTACCTTTGTTCTAATATTCCTTTAAGCAGTCGCACCACGGCGCTCGCCCATATGGGCACTGTGTAGCTATGAAGAAATCAGAAAGCAGATCCCCATGATAAATGACTCTGTGCATTTGGAGTGTCAGTGACAAAGTAGAAATTAATCTCCATAGTTCCAAGTTCCCTGCCGTGCGCAGGCAGCTCTCTCAAAACCAGAATACCTGTTGGCACACGGCAGGCTTCAGTAACGCAACCGCACAACTTTTTCATCTCAGTTAGTCTGGAAAGAGGCACTAACGAAATACAAAAATCCTGACCTGTCCTAAGATGGGTGTTCAAGGCCTTTCCACTCGATAAGGCATTTGTTGCGGGGCTATTAGCACCCCAAAGTGCTGCGAGGGACATTTGAGTCACTTTGGCTTGATGTATGCTGTAGGTATTTTTTGGTTATGTGCAATTTGTTCTGTTACATTCAGGGTATTGGCTATTTTGTGGAGCAGCTGTGCTGACTAATGGATCACAGCACTTCTGTGCCATATAGTTATTGCACAGAAAAGCCTCTCTGTCTCTCTCATCCTTCAGGAGTCCAACAGTTGGTGTCCTTGGGTTTGGAATAAGAAGGGGCAGGAGTATGCCTGGCAGCAACAAAAAACATTAATTCAAAAAGCTATGAAGAGAGTTTTGTTTTCCCCCTTCTCTGCACTGGTGTTGAGAGCTTTGCAAAGCAGAGAAGTTCACCAAATGACTTTTTGGCTACTTCCCCAGATGGCGTCTTCAAAGCTGGCTTGACAGCAGAAAAGACGCCTTTCAAAAGGCTGACCAGACACATTGTCAGAGCACCCCAGAAAGCGCTTTCACGTGGAAGTCCCCCGGCCTGCATACCCCACCAACGGAGTGCAAGGCACAGAAACAGTTTTTCTGGTTTCCTCTCCCCGCTCCTCACTCTCCCTCGACTCACAAGAGCCGACACTGTTCGCTGTGCTCTGCCCTGACACCTCCCATTGCTCCGCATCACCCGAACACCAAGTTATTTACCAGCAGAACTAATCTCTGCCTGTTCCGAGACTCACCTGTTTGCTCATGCATTATAACATTGATTTCCTCCAGACGATTGTTCTGATCATTGTTCTAACTCGCAGAGAGCTCCCGTCATTAGCCTTGCTTAAGAGGAAATGTTTTGCCACTGACTGAGCAGCTCTGCAGTTACGAGACTGCATGAAAAATCATCCCGGTTGGGGGGCTGCACCTCCCCGCTGAGCTGGTAGCCCCAGACATCGCAGTAGGGAACACGCTCAGTGCTTTTGATTTTGGACATGTGCTAGAAAATACCGGGGCCAGGAGGAACAAACACCGCTTTACAAAGGGCCGCTGCTGAAAGGATGGCTGTTAATTAATCGGCATACAAACTGAGGGCGGTTTTTGTTCAATCAGTGTTAATTGCATTTCAGCGCGTTCTCACCATTAAGAAAAGCCACCAGGCCAGGCTGATGTTGCTAGTGCCTGACATGCAGATTCCACCCACGTTTGGGAAGCAAGGCGGGAGGAGAAAAGTCATGGAAGGAGAGGAAATAACCCTTCCTCTCCCCTTCTGCATCACTGCACAATTTCATTGGGTCTGTTCCATTATTTAAACAATTTTTGTTTTGCAATAACGTTACAGAGGAGCTCAAAGGATGAAAATCAGACATGGAGCATTTCACTACTAGTTATTCTTGCTCTCCTGGGTACTAGCTTAGAGCTTTGCTAACCCGCACAGCCCTGCCTGTTCTGCTTCTGTAAAGGACTGAAATACAGAAAATCGCTTATGTGAAGCAGTGTCTGCTTTTTAGTCCCGGGCTGGTCCCAAGAGACCTGTCCGTGCCCCTCAGTGTGACCTACAGCTGCTGACCGCCACCTTCCATCAGCTCTGCCGAAGTCTTTCTCCTCACCTTGCTACTGACCACAACGCCACCAGGTGCCAAAGGATGCTGAAAGTCTGCCTGCCCCTCACGTCTTAGAACACCAAATAGTATTTGCTGTTAAACAACCTCTGACCAAATTTGCCTTGTAAGTCAGCGCACGTTTGAAGCCTGAACTTCCCAGGTAAACCACTAGCGCATCCGCCAGCGACTTGGCTCTGATCTGGGGACACCGCCGCTATCTGCCCAGCCACCTGCTTGGGAAACAGGAGCGGTCCTCTTGCCGCTGCAGGAATCAAGCCTGGGGGCAGAGGGGCAGCTTTTGCAGCAGAGGATGCCCAAGGTGGCGGATTTCATGACTACTGGCTTATTGCTTCTGCAAGTGCCTTGCGTTTTTCCAAACCAGTATCAAGAACAATAATAATAAAGACCGGGCTCTGTCTGCGCCTTCCCTCTGTGGCAGCACGCAACGCTTGCCCAAAGCCGACACTGCGGTTTATCATAGATTTTTCTTTATCCCTCGACAAGTGTTAGTCCCATTGCCTCTCACCGCATAAAGTGGACATATCACAAGTGCCGTGAAGGACTGGCTGAGTTTTAAGTGGTCTGAAATGGCTCCACTAGACTTGGTCAAGATTGCTTTAAAATCATTTCCCATTAGGACTGTGACCCTCTCTCTTTACAGCCGGCATAATGACTCTACCTCAGGGGAAGATAATTACATCCCACTATCTATAGACATCAGAAAAATATACACTACAAACACTACCGTGCCTTTCTGGTACAAGCGCGAGAAGGCAAGGCAGGAGGAAAAGGAGGTGATGGTGGATGCCCCTCCATCCCGCAACCGGAGTCACCCTGAGCGTTTCGCAAGCTCGTGGATTAGCCCCCGGGAGGGATAAAGGGATCCAGAAGGCACAGAGTGTTTCTAAAGCAGAACAACGACAGCTCGTACAAATCCAGCTCTGGTTTTGCGAGGATTAAAATGAACTTCACCCAACTGTGAATATCCGTTTCCAGAGCCAAAAGGAATGGAAAACCACTTACTGATGCAAGAGCATTTCATTATTTCAAACCCTAAGCCCAACGCTTCCAAAAATTAAGGACGGGCAACAGCAATGTTATTGCCGGGGGACGTCAGCTGCAGGGGTTTAACCGCTAAACTGCCAAGCCGCGCTCCGAGCACAGCGTAACCAAACAGCATGCACAAATACAGGCAACTTCACCATGCTCTCATTCCTGCTCTTGCTACCAGCCCCCAGGATAATCAGTGGGAAAATAAAAGGAAAAAATAATCCCAGAAGCCGAGAGACTTTGGATTAAGTTGTATAAATGACCTGTTATCTCCTAACACAAGGAAGAAAGAAATGCAATAAATACCTGCAAAGCCATTCCAGTATTTTGGATTAAATGGATTACAGAAATGGAAAGTACATGATGCAAGATGTTATAAAACAAGATGCCAGCAAAATGCAGGAATTTGAATCAGGCTGGCAAATGATCCCTGCAGACCATTGAAGAAAATTAATAGAGAGAAGGGGTAGAGAAGGGATACGGTAAGAATACTGACTGATGAACACTGTTGTTAGGACGTGTAAATTCAGGATGTCAGACTTCCACTTAAATCTACTTCAGTCCTGGAACAAAAATAGCAAATCCTACTGCTAAAAAGCACTGGAAGTAGAAAAGTCAGATATGCCAAGCCTCATTTCAGGATAGGTTTCCCCTGTGCATCCCTCAAGATTGAAGTTTGTGACTTTAATTATTCCTGGAACATTGTGTATATAGGGATTACTAGCAGGATCCTTGTTGTAAGTGCCACTTCTCAAACAAATTATGCTTCACTGCATGTCAGTAACATACACAAGAAAACAAATTAGATAAAGGCAGCAGGACAGCAAGATACAGATCTGGTGCAAGGAAATTTCACAAGGTCACCCAGAAAAATAAGGACACTTAGAATATAAACTCCTACAACGTTTCTAATTCCACAGGGCATTAAAGCTTCACGTGACCCGGACACAATACACCTTCGGTACACCGGTGACTCCACACAAGTCCGAGACCGAGCCTAGCTGAGACATGCTTTCTTGTGAAGAAATGCCATCAGGGTGGGGGGTGGAGGGAGAGACAAACAGGAGACAGAAAGAGCAAGCCCAGGTGTCCGCTGAGCTCCTAGGGTTCACCCCATCCCACCCCTTGCCTCCGACTGTTCACAGCCAGCGGGGCGGATGGGAGAAGCCAGGGAGAGAGGATGGCATTTTGCTTGGAGGCAGAAACAGCAGCTCCTTGGCTGCAGGGCTTCTTCACAAGCTGATCCCAACTTTACATACTGTATTTTGCCTTTCCAGAGCTCATCCTGGAATAGACTACTAACCTGCACTGGTTCTAACGAGCATGTCTTTAACTCTGGGAATTGTCATGAAGATGGAAGTAGAGGAAAGGCCAGTCCTTGGGTAGAGTGCAAAGAGCTGCTGAAAACCCTTCACAACCCCTCAGCTCCGGCACCGTGCCTTTGAGATGGGACCTCCATAGCGGTGGTTAAATTCTCATCCTGGGGATTTCACCTGCCACTTGGGAGCATTTCTAAACCCCGCAGTTTCCCCATGCGCTGCAGGAAGGTAAGCCCTGCCTGGAGGGCCTGAGCCTAGGCTCTCTTGTCAGACTCCTCCCAGCTTCGCCCAGCAGCTGTAGATAAATCCCCATCCCAGTTTCCCTTTCTGTATGTAAGAGTAATGCTACTTACCAACCACACAGAGGTACGGTAATTATTCACCAAGCAGAAGATGCTAAAGAAATGCAAAAAAAAAAAAAAAAAAAAAAAATCACACAGTTCTCAAGGGATCCATTCTTCTGTACAATTTGCATTTAGGCTTCAGAGGAAATCTAGTGCTTTATCTTGTCCCTTTCTGCCTTGCTTTACCAGGCTCCTGTGCCGGATAAAGAGATTTCTTCCCCAGGTCAGGGTAGCATGTCCACATTTAAGGTACGGCTCACTCTTGTCTAGTCCAGCTTTGTATAACAAGCACAGAGGCAGGCCGAGACGACTTCTCCAGATATCTTTTTTCTACGCCTAATTCTATTTCTGCTCAGCGATACAGTGAAATTCCACGCAGAAGTATTATGAGCTTGACTGGGTTTATTTGTTTAACAGTTCACATTTTCATTAAGCGGTTGCTATTCGGCAGCCAGTAATTTTATTTGTGTGATAGCCATATTCATCTCACCCGCATGGGTGTAGATGTCGCTCTCCTTTTCTTCTGGCAGAAGTGGCAAAAATCAGCAACGACGGAGCCAAGAGAGGACTGGGAATGCTCATGTCTGTTTGCAAATAGGTGTGGGATATAACTTCTAACTGGTTTTGTTAAATATCTCCTAAAGACTAGGGTCCCAGTAAAGAGCCTACAGGTAAATTAAACAGAACAAAACAAAACAAAAAAACCAACCCCCCTCCCCCCCCCAAAAAAAAAGAACCAAAAAAACCCCAGAGCTCTATTGGGAGACCACCTCCACTGTCCAGGTACAAAACCAAAAACTGAAATATCTTTGAGCAGAATCAGCCCCTTTGACTCAGCACTGCAACCCTGCTGCACCAGAAGCTTATTGCTGACTGAGCGTTTACAGTATTTGAATATCAGATTTTAAAGAATTAATTACGTCTAAGTCTTGCTAATCTTTAAGTATCTTGAAATATCTGGTCCCAGGAGCTGCAAGATCCGATTAGATCGCAAGGAAGAGAAGCCTGGTTGGTTGGCCCGCACCAAGCCCCAATTAGACAATCCTCTACCAAGTTCAGGCAGCCAGACAGAGAATTAACAGGCGTTTTGAAATGTTAATGACCTGAACTGAGACAGTCAAATGACTCAACCACACCTCTGAGATAGAGGTTTCTGAAGTCACCCCAGAAACCCTAAGCATTTCACTCCGCCACTCCCCCTTTTCCACCGTGAAGGAGAGGAGGAGCAGGGAAGCTGCGTGAGCGCTGGGCTGGGAATCCGGACGCGCTCCGGGCGGGAGAGCACTGGGCGTTCCCGCCGGGCACGGCAGGCGAACCGCAACGGGGAGGCTGCAGACGGGTTGGGAGGCCACGGAGATCTTCAGTCATGAAATGACGTGCGGATGCCCAGCCGCAGGCACACCCGGGCAGCAACCCGCGTGAAGCTGCATGCTCAGCCCCGAACGCAGAAGCCATCGCGGCCAGTATCTCAGCAAGACGGATTTGTTACGAGCAACTGCCCACCGGCGCCCAACGTAACCAATGCAATTAAGAGAACAGCAGATAAGATGCCCTACAACCTGAAACATGGATCTGAGCAAACAAAGGGAGAATGGCGAACACCGGGAGATGCATCGTTATTTCTCAATCAATGTCTCCTCCTGCGTAAATTCCAAATCCTTCTTTCAAGATTAAAAACCTTTACCAAGTGAAAAACAAGCTCAGCATTTCCCTAGCTCCTTCCTGCCCCTTTCCCTCTTCAGAGGGCACCCTGGTAGAATACCAGATGCTGGAATAAGCCACAAAAGCCTCCTAAAGAATTATCTCCCATCTCCTCCACTGAAATGTATGGTCCTGCATCTGCGTCAGGACAGAGACCTGCTTCCATCTGTCTGAAACACATCCTTTACAAAGACGACCTAAAGGTGGAATGTTTAACGGGAGTATTTGAAAACGTATTAAGAGACTGGAAAAGAAAGCGACAGTTTCTAAGTGTGCTGTTCGCTTGTCTTGTGGACGCTGCTCAAGTGGAGGGGGAGCTTTCTTTTTTTTAAATATGACAAATGATGCTGGTCCCATCTTGTAATTTCCCTCAGTATGCAGCATGTCTGTTCGTGACAGATACCAGCGCAGCTGCTTCGGTGTCCGTTTATCTGCTAGAAAAGTATTGTCTATTTGGAACCAACTCATCCTAAAACAGTAGCCCCAGAGGGGGAGAGAGAAAAGGGAGGGGGGGAGAGAGACAAGGGAGCTGTCGACTGGGAATACGTCCATGCTTCTGCCGCAAAGGTTCTGGCAAAAAGCAAGCATCATATTGAGTTTTAGCTACACCCTCTCTCTCCCCCTCCTAGACCATTCTTTTCTAGTGTCACTCAACACCTCTCTACACCCTCTTCCCACAAAGACCTTACCACTAACGTACATTTCATTCCATACTGGCAACCTGCAGAAACAAAGCAAGCCCACAGCCTTCTTCGCAGGTCTGTGCCAGCGCAGAGGAGCTCTCAGGTCCCAACCTGAACAGTTTGCAGTTGAAGATAGGTAAAATTTAAAAGGAAAACAAAACACAAAGGATGGGAAAAGAGAGAAAGAAAAAGAGAGAAAGGACCAAAAAAAAAGGCAAGCAAAGGGTATTTATATTTTGTGTTTAAAGAGACTTTAAGCAAGAACTTGCCAATTTTCTGTCGCCAGGATTAGAACAGAACAAACTCAAACACTTCGTCCTTCTGCAGAGCCCTCCGAGCTGAATTTTGCCCTCCGCAAAATGGCCAATATAGAAAGCAGCTCATAAATCCCTGTGGCGTAAGTAACTTCACATTATTCTTGGGGAAACGGAGGCAGGGACAGATTCATTAATCCAAGCAAATGAATCTGTGAAGCAGCCTGCATTTCTGAATCCCCATAATGTCCCACACAAGAAACAGCACCCAGGGCCCAGCAATTTCCATGCCATGCTGCCCGGCACAAGCAAAGCAAGACACTCGAACGGATGAGAATGTTTTTAGAGAGGAAAAGGAGGGTCATTACCTACACCTGCTCTAGCCAGGTAAGCATGCATTCTTATTAAAACGTGCTTTATTACTTTAAAATGCCTCCCACCATTTCACTCCTTGCATCGTCAATACCAAAGTCCAAGGTCACATCTGTAAGACGCTGCCTCAGAAACCTGCTGAGTAGCAGAGAGCTGCAAAACCTGCCTGAACAGGTGGGTACGTATTCCAGCGGCTCAGCGCTGCCAGGGTTCGCCTGCTGGTAATACCCGAGGTAGCGAGGTTAGGGCCGGCTTTGATATGTCATCATTATTCTGCAGCCTAGGCGTATCCTGAGATGATGTTGCTACGGGCTGGTACTCTGCCTCCGGCTTACTGAATACAACTTCCATGTGTGCACGGAGGAAAGCTGGCTCTTTTAAAGCTCTTTAGATAGTTATATCTACACAGAGAGCTTTATAACACTTTTATGTTAAAGAACTGTTAGAACGAGCACTGAACTAAAGACTTGACGTTTAAGATAAAGAACTGTCCCTTAAAATTTTTTTTTTTTTTTTTGGTGGGGTGGGGTTTCTTTGTTTTGAACATAATGAAATTCCACATGCAAGATGGTATCAGTCAGTTGAGCTTAAATTGTGTAAGGTAGTTGTCATTACTGTGACCTAAACCTGTGATTTGCTTTCAGAAAGCTCAATGTTTATTGCCTCCCAAAATTTAAGTTCACAGAAAGACTGGCTGCTCCTGCAGGCGGAAGGCTAATCCTACCATCTCTCATCCACCACCGGTCCACAGCTACATTCTCACACATGAATGGTCCTGAGTGGATCTACCGACTGCTACCAAAGCCTTAGCTTTTCAACCAGCCTGGGAAGGAAACACAGGCGTGCAAACACACACACCCCCGCGGCACAGGGGGGACAGGCCGGTCACTCGATTTGCAGAGAGCTTTTCCATTTGTCCCACTGACCGCAGCGTCCGAGCGGACAACCTGCTCCCCTTTCACATGCTCTGCAGCGGCCATTCCTCCAGAGCTGCCCATCATTTCCTTATCAAGCAGTAAAAAACATAGGATCGCTAGAGACACAGCTCAGCCTTGCTGAGATTTCACTCTCTCAGCGGGTTGTAAATGCCCCTATAATGTTGGCTTTTTTAATCTTGTGTTATTATTACCCACGGCTGTCATTCAGTCTGCAGAGAATAAAGCGCCAAGGCTTTCAGGCCCCACACAATGGCTCTGTGCATTTGCCAGCAGTTGGACAAACAATACCTCTGTGTTTCAGCTTTATTGGAAACCTTTCTGTTGTGGGAGTCTGACTGCATGTGTCCCTCTACTCAGGCAACGCAGAGGTGCGAGCGTGTGCCTACGAATTCATCGGTGATTTCAGGAGCACGTGCCTCCGCGGCTGCCTATAGAACCAAGATGAAAGCGTGCGGGCAGCTGCCTGCAAGCCCAGCGTGTCCCTGCGAGCCCATGGAGGGACACGGATAGGGGCCGGCAGAGCCAGTCAGTCTTCTCTACAGATCAACCAAGGGGGTACGAAGCTGAACAGGGCCCCTCCATGAATAATTACATTCATCTCTGTGTAAACGATGTTGCCGGCTCACGTGGAAGTCTGATGATATATGACATAGCTATGAAAATGTCAAAGCTCCACTTCCCAGAATCATGTTCTTACATGAAATCTTGGCTTCTGCTGAAAACTACAGAGGCTGAGATCCTCCTGTTTGAAAGGAAGGCTTGAAAAGTGGAACAACCGAAAAAGCACAAATTAGAATGCAAGCCAGATTTGAAAAATGCAGGGCTCTTCTAATTTGGGGAGACTGATTGCTTTGGTCGGTTCGTTATTGCTTGCAGGGGACACTGCAGATGCGTGGACTCTTACAGAGCTGCAAATACTCCCTCACTCAAGAAAACGAGCTGCACTGCACACTCCTCACATATTCAAAACCCAAGAGAGAAGTCAAACTCCCCAAAATACACAAGGTTGACTTGTAATACTGTTTAGAAATGCACTGGGGTTATTTCATTTGCCTTCTGGTTTTAAGTACCTGTGTCACGTTCTCATACCACTATTGTCTAGGCAGGAGGGCTAGATTATTTTATTTATTCTTTCCTTTTTCTTTTTTTTAATAAAAAAACCAGAACTAAGATTCTCACATACTTGTAAAACTTCAGGAACAACTCCACAAAACTAGGGCAATAGAAAACATGCCAAATACTTCAAGGCTTGGCAACAGCGAGTGCCTGCCTGTCTCTCCGTGGCAGGAGGAATGTCTGTCTGTCTCAGCCAATGTTTCCGAGTAAGAATGTCTCATCCCGGTAGCCCGCGTACATATAAAACACCTATGCTGTCAGCTCTCCAGGAAGAGACCTTGACATTTTGCAGAAAACCACATCGCCATCTCCCCTGAATATCAGCAGAAGGCAGAAAAAGCTGGTGGATCTGAAAATGTAAGAATCAGGTGTTGTCTTCAGCAAGAAGTAAAGTTAAAATGGAAGAGGCAGTGGTGAATCGAGCACAGGCCAAGTCACTGGACTTGGAGTACCAAGGAACCGATGTCCAGGTTTCCCGGACCCGATCCACAGCTGGCCGGTCCCACTCCCTCTCTTGTGAGCCGAGAGAAGAGAGATTTGGAAGGGGAGGAAATTGAGGCTTTGCTATCTTAAAAAGAGTAAATAAAAGGTTGAATGGTTTCAGCACATACTGCGTTATCGTTGCGATATTATGTGCCTCACGCACCTGGAGAGATAAACTGCAACCCGCTCTCTGAGCTCCAACTTTATGGAAACCGGGCTGGCACGGGAAGATGAGCTCTGCTCTCTGCAGACACAGTAAGGGGATTGCAATGTTCTCTTCCCAAAAAGAGTAATGAGGTGCCCAGAGAGCCTGCAGAGGTGTCAGAGAAACAGATGCTGTTAGACCCTTCGCAGGCCAAAGACAGATATAAGAATAACACAATACCAGCATAACAGGACCTTATCAGCAGCCTTGCAAGCGCTAAGAAGTGGGAGCTGAGCGAAGGCCCTGACACCTGCCTGCATCGCGGCCCCGCTATTACTGCCTTCCGACTTCCCGCACAATCCAAGTGTCCAAACGGCTTTGAAGCAAGAAACAGCAAGACAGGCAGGTGAATCTGAACTCTGATCAGCTGTCTGAAGAGACGGTATGAATACCTTACGTTTCAGTAACGCTTTTCATCCACAGCGTTTCCCAGACATCCGTTCAACCTCAACACTCCAAACCACAGAAGTAATATCTGCCCAGGTAGAGACAGGCAAATAAACACAAGTTAAATGACTGTTCAAGGTCATCCAAGGACTACGAGAGACACGCACGTCTAGCAAGTAGATTACTCTTCCCTTTTGAAAGGCGCGCAGACACACACACGCACGCACGGGGGATTGAAACTGCTTAGCCAGGTGTGGAGCCTGCTGTGATCAACACGGCTTCACTGAGCAGTGGCTCTTCTCGCTGCTGTTTCACTGGTGCTAAAATGTAAAAAAAGCAAACCTTTATACTAAAATTCATTCAAACAGATGCAAATAGGGATGGGGGATTTTGCATCTGGGCTAAGTTACTACAAGCTACACATCCTATTTGTCTGCTAGTTATTAAATTACCCACAAGCCATCAACAATTCAAGTCTCTCTCTGAGAGGCAGAGATTAACTAGGAATTGCTATGCAGAAATGCTGCTCATCTCTCTCTCTAGCGAGATCAGCCTCATGATGAGTTGTGGACATTTGGGAACAAAGGTGAGCTTTCCTGCAAGAAATGAGAGGCACAGAAGGATGGGAAACTGCTGCTACGGGGAGGAGAGGATTTGCAAGGCAAGACTCTATCGGGAAGGGTTTCACGCACACGCTGCAAGCCGCGGCCTCTGATCAAACACACCCGCCTATCTGGAGCGCGGGAAGCCGCGCTTCCGTCCAAGCACTGATGCAAATGAGATTTTCAGTGCAAGACAATGAAGCCAGTATGTAAATATTAATTTAACGATCTAGTTGACAAAGCCTCAGCTGATCTATAAATAGCTGGTTTATTAGCAGGTGATGCTGAAGGCAGCTATCCTGGCTCCTCTTCCCACAGTCCCCTGTGCCATCTTGGTTTTATTGACCCCGGAGACACGACAACCCTTAACTGCATGCAGCTTGCTTCTCCACCGCTACCTGCAGAGTAGCTACAAACACTTGACAACGCAATACATATTTATCAAGGCCCTTACACGACAAGGATCCTGTGGCACTACGGACACAACGGCTCACGGTCCTCAATTAAAGAGAGCAAATGGTTTAGACAAACAAAAATAGAAAAATCATGCTTTTAAGCAGGAGGCGGGTGAGGAGGTGGTCACTCAGGAACCATCGGGCATTTAGGGAATGACTGACACAGATCCAGAGCCAGGCACTGTCCGTTCGCATTTACGCTGCAGGCTTGGCAAATGAAGCATCAAGGATAGCAACACTTTCAGTAACTCTAGGCCACCAAAGAAGCATTTTGCCATCTCAAAACAAGATGTCAAAATCCTGATCTCTTTCTACAGTTTTATTTCATCTGGAATTATTATTTTATAACGTGTAATAAATCTTACAATTCTTTACCATCTCCTTGGGCTGCACACGCAGGAATCCCTTCTTTCACACAGGCACAAAACAGCTATTTACCAACGGAGAGCCACACCACACCAGAGTTTAGGGCCAGCGGTCACGAATATTGCATCCTGGTAAAACTGCTGCGGCGTTTGGATCAACACAACAGACCTGCCCTGACTGCAGGATGGCCAGCATCCACGGGAACGATGATGTTTTAGACTATTCACGTGGATTTGTATATATTCTCCAGGAGTCTTCTAAAGCCTCAGTCGTCTTCTTGCTGCAAAGAACAGTGACAACATACTTGACGGGTTGGGCTTGTAAATAGGCAGATTGAATTAGAGGAACAGAATGGACTTTGTTAACCTTCCCTCCCACTTGCTGCAAGTTTCTAAAGAAACCTTCTGAGCACAAGAAGTTACTACGTTTCTCCTAGCCGTATGATAAGCAGAAGGAAAAAAATTCAAAACCGCACCATCAACACTGTTTTTTTCCCCCCATAAGGCCCATCATACTCTTCCAGCTTGCACAGTGGCGGGCTCTGGAGTTCACCCCGCCGGGGAACCTGCTGTGCCAGGGACACACAGTTAAACTGATATTTATATGATTGCAGCCCTGTGATGGTCTTACAGTCTGGCTTTTATGACCACCAGGGACTGTGGAAAGGAAACTTTTGCAATAAAGTTCACTTCCTACACTATCTTTTCCAAGTGGACATACTTCTGTTTTCCATTATTTATGGAAATAAGATAGAGGCGTTTGACTTAGCAGAATAGAAACTTAAAGCCATGCTCAGAAACCCTGCAGAATTTAGCAAGAGAAGCGCTACACGTTGCCAAATTGATCGTAAATAATGAGTTGTTCTCATTAATCAGCTAGAAAAAAACCCTAGTATAGTAATAGATTTGCAATCATCTTTACTATATTATTTACTCTAATAAAACTGCCATAAATCTAATAGCAATAGATGTAAGCAGCACCAAGGAAAAACTGAAACATTTCACATAATTCAGTAAATGCAGGACGCTGCAACAAGGCTGCAGAATAGCCTTCCCAGGAGAAATCCACACAGCTGCTGTCTCCTTTGTCTTTGATGTAAAGCTACACATAAACCTGCAGTGCCAAATGACCCAAAAGGAGCTTGGTCTCTTCCCCAGACCTCTACGTGTGCCATTCCCTGGAGCTCTTGCAAAGTTGCTGCTTCCTTTGTCCACTGTCTCCGTTTCGTATCGGCGTATCCACTGCCCAGATCCTCGATTTCACAGCCCAGCCAGGCGTAATCCAGGAGTGCTCCCATGCCAGAACCCGAAGAAAAGTTTAACTAAGTTTGGTTCTCTCTGAAGTAAATTTTGAGCAACTAGAGCACAGATGAAATCCAACTTATCCCGAGGAATTCATTCTTCACGCTTGTTTAAACGTGGTCACTCAGCGAGGACAGACTGGCAGCCTTCTCGGCGGGTTGTAGGCTTCACCGCTCTGCCAGGAGCTGCGCTGAGACAAGTCCACATCACACATCAGTGGAGATGGACTGCACCCTTCAGCTCTGGGATGGAAAGATCAAACTGCTAGATAGGTTCTCTTCCTTGCCGGGTACACTGATTTTTATCAACGGGAAAAGCCAATTAAAGTTGATAAAGACACATTCTCTGCTGATTTTTCCTTACTGCCCACTGCTCAGTGCTAGTATAATGGATAATGTTCTGCCTGTGGGTGTATTTTCTAAGATCTGTCAGTTCTGACAGCATTTTGGCACCTGGATAACTCAAGATTTATACCGAGGGTCCAGGAATGCACCATCTCTCAGTAGCTGATGGGTACATTTTTCAGCAGGGCTTCCCTAATTAAAGGGCTAGAAAGAGATGGAATCAGATTGATAGGTTTTGCAGTCAGATGTTTTACGCTTAGTTTGATGAATTATAAATCACCTTTTGCAACTTTTGGAACACGTGAGAAGAGCATGTAAGAGAAATTACAGCAATGTGTCCAAAATATCACAATATAATTACTTATTTTCAAATTCCACCTCTATCCCTATGGCAAGACCGTTAAAGAGATACTCAAGAAAAGCAACGCTCATTGAAAATAAAGTTTTATATATATCTCTATATCTATCTATCTATAGATATCTAATAGATATCTCTCTCAAAAAGAAAACTGATGCTATGAAATGAGACACTGCTGCTCTGGAGGTGCTCCCACGTGGAAGAGTTTTGCCCCAGAGGGGACCCACGAGGTGCAGCCCTCCTCCTTGGAGCATCGCCCTGGGCTGGGAGCACCTCAATCGGCAGCCTCCCTGCCAGAGCAGCGGGAGGTTTTGCCTTGTCCTCAGCTGCCACAGCCTTGTCTCGGGGCTAGAGAAACCACTCTTATATTTAATGCTTTGACTTTAATACCTGTAAAACTGCGTGAAGACAATGTATTCTGTGCTGGCTTCTTTGTCTCTGTCAGAGCCCCTTCCCTATATATAGTGAAATATTACTCCAAAGAGGCCAGTGGCAAGATCTTTCAGAATAACCACAGCTTGTTCTGGCCTTAATGGGATGTTCAAGTACTGAGCTCCTCTTGCAGGGGTGAAGGGAGAACAACAACAGCAAAAAAACCCCCAAAACCAGGATGTAAGAGCCCAGTATCACAGAGTGAAAGTTCACGAGTTCCTTGCCACCGAAGCATTGTTCAGACCAATGCAGCCTTAAAGACATAAAGTCATAGAATAACCATCTGGAATGGGGAAAAATATTTGTTGATAATTTAAAACACAAACTGAGGAAATACAATGCAGAGCAACCAGGATGTGAAAAGCATTTCCAGGCACTGAGAGGTTAAAACAATTATTTGAACAGCTGGGAAAATTAAAATGGTAAAATAATAGCTACCCTTCAAAATTCTACAGATGCAAGAGACTCTTCAATGAATAACTGATAAAGGGGAAAAAACATTTTAAAAGAGAAACTGTTTCTCGCGTGAAGGTCATATAAGTAACAGCTCCTCTTAAGAACCTGGATTTTCAGACTTGGCAAGAGATGAAGCGGTGGGGTTAACACAGCAGCCTTTTACCTCTAGGGAACCAGGGTCAAATCCTGAATGCTCCAAGTTACACATGAAAGCGACTTTGGGCATAGCCTTTCTACTGCTTTTTTGAAAACTGTCCCCCACCACAGCAAAAGCAAGGTCACAGAGGATCACACTGGAATTGCTGTAGCAGCCTGTTTGCTTTCCCAAGGAATTCTCCCAGCGCTGGCAGAGCCTCAATGGCTGCAGCAACTGGGGCAACCTTGGAGCAGACAGTTCAGGCGATTTTACTACCCTGTTATCCAGAGCTCCCCCGTACACGCAGCCTGCTCTGGCAAGAGTACGGTGGTATGTAATTTCTTAGGAAAATCGACAGTCTGTAATGAGCAGCTTGACTATTCAGGAAGGGCCTAAGAGGAAGAATAATGCCAGCCAGGACTGCGGTGTATGAGCCGTGGTGTACACGATGCTGCTCATCGGGACGGCACACGGACACACGTATCCAGGGGACTCAAAGCTCCAGCAGACCCATCTTCAGGGCAGGGAGGAGCTGAAAGAACACAGCTGGGGAAGGTCTATCTGCCACCTGGCTCCAGCTGTCCTTCTTGTAGGCAATGAATCCTCTCTCTGCTAGCTATTTTAAAACAAGAAACCAAAAATTTTCAGAAAGTAGAGAAAAAATTGACAACTGAATATGTAGCAATGCAGAGAAGAAATCAGCTGCGCGGTGCCAGCTCTTGTTTCCGTTCCTCACCCACTTCAAATGCACAACCTCTTCCACATAAATACTGAGCAAACTGTTACAAGGACAGCAACTGAACACACCTCATCAGAGTCCAAAAACACGGATCCTTTGGCAAAAAAAGGCGGAATCAGAACAGAAGGCCAAATCCATCCACCCCAGCAGTCAATTCTTCTATCATTCACACATATCATTTCACCAGTCTCCAACTGGAAAGTCTTAACTACTACTTTTTTCTTTAAGTCAAAGAAAGAAGTTAGACAGCATAAACGCTGAGATCCTCTTAGAAGAGGACTTTTTCTCCCATCAAAAGAATTTGTTATTCCAGCATTATTATAGCATTTCTGAAGAAATAAGATGTAGCCTCCTCAATCTGTCTGTATGTTTCTTCTCTCTCCAGAGCAGAGCCTACTTCAGCCTACTCTGAACACGGTCATTGTACTTCTCCAGTTAACAGTCATCTGGCATTGAGTCCTGATGCTGCCAGGTGTCTCCTCTGATGGGTTAGGCTGCTCACGAGCCAATGGTACTAAAAGGAAACACGAAGAAGATGAGCCTGCAGCCTCCCCCACGCTTCTTGCCTGCAATCACCTTGAACACCCCCAGCTACATAGACCAGGTTTGACCACTTTAAGGATTAGAAACGTCCAACATGTTGCAGAATGGAGTAGTTCTTACTCTGTGTCTATGCCAAACCAAAGTAGCCTGTGACACAGAAAATAGCATGGCTGACAGAAGGTTTCCAATACAAGTCTTGGCCTTCCCATGGTCCTGAGGGACCCTGTGACACATTTTTACAAGAGTCAGGACCCTGGTATTCTGCCAAACTACATACATTTGGTCTAAACTAAAATTATGACTGCAGCTTTAATTCAATAGGCTCTCCTTCACTTCGGATCCTAATCGGCTGGCAAGAGCTCTTGGACCAGTAAGCACCTGCCTTTTTTTTTTTTTTTGCCCTTTAGGTGACTACATCACTGCACCTGCCTGAAGGCATGCCAGCAGCTAGAGTTGCACAGCAAAACCATTTAGAAAATTCACCAGCTGGGTACATAACCTGCCTTAGCAGAGCTGCAACTCATACTGGGAAACCTGCAAATCCATCTCTGGTACCTTGTCATGGCACTGACAGAACGTGGAACTGGGATATCCCAGCTTGTCCCCTCACCGTACCAGCGTGATGATCAGTCTTTGACTTGCCCAAGGCAAACAGCATCCTGCAAGGTTGATGTATAGTTAGGTAATATACTTTGGGATCCTTCAG
The DNA here is from genome assembly GCF_965183815.1 of Platalea leucorodia. Taxonomy (NCBI): domain Eukaryota; kingdom Metazoa; phylum Chordata; class Aves; order Pelecaniformes; family Threskiornithidae; genus Platalea; species Platalea leucorodia. The sequence continues at coordinate 3,281,350 of NC_138831.1, read as the reverse complement.
GGTTAAAAAAAAAAAGTGCATAAATCTGACAGGATGAGAAAGAAGCTGAAGCAGAAAAAGAAGGTGTGAGGCTTACACAAGCACCCACACCTTTCCACCCTCCTTCCATGGAGTCTCTGAATCTTACCCATGTTTCCTGGAGTCAAACTCCCCTGTGCCAAGCAGCTTTCATGTTCAGTGAGGAACATAGGGGATGCAGAGGATTACTCTACGTCCTTAGGAACTTCCAGTACTCAGAACCCAAAGATTTCTTTGCTCCTCTGATCAGCCATGTTCAGATGCATATTTAAAAATAAGACAGACACTGAACTCTGCCTTGCCCCCTGAGGGAACTGCAGCCTCCTCTTTCCAAACCGCCAGTTCAGTGCTGCAGGGAATAGGCAGCCTGGTGTCAGCTCCAATACAGAGTTTAAAATGAAAGGAATGCAAACAAAGGGGACAGAGGAGAAGAGAGGAGGGAGGGAGGGGGTGCAGTGACACTGGAAAGAAGCAGGTGAAAAAAAATGCAGACAGAGGGGAAAGGAAAAATCTGAGCCCAGACTCTAGAAAGAGGTGAGTAAATAAAGAGACAGAAGGAGGAGGAGGCAGCAAAAATAGGCAATAGTCTACGTCTAGCTTGCTTGTACATATTACAAGAAAAATTCTATAGGTGGCCAGAAGTGCTCATGCTAGGTGGTGAGGAAGATACCACTCACTCACAGTGATACCGCCGAGCCACAGACAGTTTAGAATACACATGAAATGCCCACAGCTTGTGTTTCAATCACAAAACATCACAGAAGAGCCCTACAACAACTTAGCCTTGCATACAGCTCAAACATTTGCTATGCACTGCCCTGAACTGATGGAGACCCACCCCAGCGCTAGCATGGCATTCCTAACGAACTTGAATTCGGCACACCACAACCCAAACCAAACCAAGGATACCACGGAGAAAATAATTTGGCAGTGCTATACAGCACTTGATTCCAGTGCCAGTTGGCCAACATGGGGATTTCTCAATGCTGCATGCTTCTAGATCCTGCCCAATAGGGTTGGCAAATTTTGGGTGTTTTTAAGCTTAAGACAAAGATTCCAGGTAGTTAACCTCAAGGAAACAGTTTTGAAAGCCTTAAGACACTGTTGGTCTATTGGGGGGGGGGGGGGAGAAAGAGAGAGAGATCAAGTGCATACCTAGACGTAAACTTGCAAATAAGAAACGCCAAGTCTGAAGTCAGGAGGACAGGTTCATACAGCTCAAAACACAATTCCAGAAGCTTGTCAAAACTTCAGTGGCACTCAAGAAGTTTGTGCCAAGATCAAGAAACACTTCCAACTGTTGATTCCACGGCAATTATCAGGAAGAACGCAAGCTTGCCTGAGGTGAAACACACAGCATGGTGTGAACTTACCATCCTGTTGTCAGGATGGACCAGGTACCATGGTCAAGTACAAATCAAAATTGACGAAGCCAAGGAAAGTACCAACAGAGAGAGCAAAGCAAGAACAAAGATGGAGCAAGAACCAAGGATCACGAGGAAGAGCAGGCACAGTTACAGCCTAGAGGCTTCTGGAGCATTTCAGAGCCACTGAAGAAATTCCCTTACGTACCTAGCCGATGGGTCCACACATCAGTCAGACCCAAACCTGCTGGGGAGATTAATTGCAGACAGGTACAGATTAACACACAATCCTTATAACCTCTTATCCACACGACAGCGTACTAGACTGCTGTGCTTTGGAAGACTCTTCTCAAGGGAAGATGCCTACTTCAACCTTCAAGCACCACAACACTCCTACTGCTTTATGTTGTCCCTTAAGAAAAGCTTTTCATAGCAGCAATGAAAGCTTTTCACACTGAACAGCTGGAACCAAAGTCAAAGCACAACCTGGCAGTTTTCTTGGCTGAACAGAGATGCCACTGAATCTCAGAGTCGCAGGCAAAAAGCCCGTATTGACAAAGGTTTGAGACAGCGGCTCAAGATATTAAGAGAGTCAGAACTGCAATTCGCAGGATTTACAAGAAGAGTATTTTGAACCTTATCCTTCTGATACAGCTGGCATCCAGGGATTATCTCCCTTCCTTCCCTCCTTTAAATAATTTTTTCCATAACACCTATCAAAGCCACCATCTTCCCAGCAGGAGCAGCCAGGACTTGCTGTCAGGTCTCCCCAGAAGCTCAGATTAGCTAGCTCTCTTCTCCATGCAGGAAGTCTCAGATCCCACAACTTAGTGAAGCAAGGATTTGGATCCGAGATTCAAGTTTCCATGAGGGGATTTCTGTTATTATAGCAGATCTGGTTCCAGACACAGCCACTGTGAACTATGTGACAGGATATGAATCCTCTTCTATATATTCCTGCTGTGTGATCTCACTCTTCATTTCTTCACATCCCCCTTTTCTCTATAGTATTGCAACACTTCATTGATTCAACACAATCGACAAGAGAGCACGAAGGCAGAGGCAGACTCTCGGATTGGAACAGCTGGTTTTCTTGATCGCATCATGTCCCAAAGAGAGGTAAGGAATCACAAGAAAAGAGACTGCTTAGTCTCAACAGTAAACAACTCCACACCGGAGAAGAAAGCACAACCCTGCTGACTGTGAGAAAAAGGCAGCAGTGGGATTTTGAACATATTTCACACTCCTTGATGGATCATGCCTGAAGATTTTGTGGGAAAGTGGAGCACAGAGGAAACCACGCTTCAAAGCCTATCACTGTATCACAGGGCCTGTGAAAACTTTATAAACACGATCCCCTGCTATACTGTCCAAAGCCCACATGCAGACCTGCTGACACGACCAATTCCTCAATGACCACACTCCACAACTATTACGCCCCGCTCCCATTAAGCTTTGGAATAAGCTGCTGTCAGTCATGCCAAAGTGGGCTTAATGACAGAGGGACAAGGATGACCAGCGGGGACTGAAAAAGATGGCCAGAAGTCACTGACCCTGTGACCAACCTCTGAACAAGGACTGCTAGACGTAACAGCCACCCACTTCACAGCCCACCAAGTGCCCACCCGTGAGCTGACAAATCTTAGGCTGTTCCACTCAAACACAGCTGTCTCTCGCACTAGTCCTTGGTCACAGGAGCACAACATTGCAAAAACTCCTCTTCCCCCATCTCAACCGCCGTCCTGCCTCAACACCCAGCGGCAGAAACAAGGTACCAAGGAGCTGACCACTGCGAGGCTCAGCACTTGCTCTGGGCCCCAGAGCTTAAATTTCCCCAGCGCGAAACATTTGGCTGAACACCACAAAAAGGGGTGCACGAAGCAAGACCACAAGCTACCTTAAATCCATGTGCTCTTTTCTTCTTCCAGGTTGCTCACACCTAATACCATATCTTTTATCTCATCCTAAAACAAGAGAACGTGCATTAAAGGATCAGGCTATTAACTTCTGAAAGCTGGGCCCTTTCCAAAGCCCTCTCTTGCAATAAGGGCTTTGCTTCCATTTCTCAAAAGCAAAGAAGGAAATCTATACTTTGACAGAAAAGGCATATTCCAAAGAACAGTCCCTAAAAACCAAGGCTGCTCTCTTTTCTCAGTTGCTGCAGTGCCACCCTTGTTAAGTGCCTCCAATGAAGCTGATCGTGGTGGTAAGGGCACGTCAGCCCCTCGAACATTTAGGCAAGCCAGAGTCCTCAAGTGGAAATAAGCAGTTTCCTGCGCAGCAGAACTGAAGTCACTTGGATTCCTCCAGATTCGCGTCTCGAAGTTAAGTTCCTCTGTGACCAAACCGATGTCTAATAAAGGGTGAGTCAATACCATTCCCCCCTGCACAAGCACCGCTGGGGTCCCTTCCCTCCACCTAATTGCCTGCTTTCACAAGATATATAGGAACTTATTACTTCAGAGCCTTTGTGCCTTCTGAGGAACATCACCACAACTCGCCAGCAGGTTCAGAGCAAGCAGAGAGCGGGACAGAAACCAGGCTCACAGACGCACAACGCGGTTACGTGAGTCCCGTTTCCTTAATCAGGGCAAAACTCGAGATGCGGCAAGGGGGGAGCCGTACATCCCGGGGAAGTGCCGGCACGTTAAACCCAGAACAGCGTTACCCGTGACACCTGAGCAGGCTCTGCCCTGCTCTCCAGGAGCTGCTCTGTATATGGCAAAGCTCCTGACCTTCCAACATCTGTTCAGCTTTCATACAAAAGCAAGTCAGGGCCCTGTAAGGCAGTACATCATCTTTGTTGACATTTCGGTCCCTGGGAGAGCGGCTCTCCTTTGGCTTCGTGTCAGCCACCTTTGGCTATGTCAGAAAACAGCGCATAGCCTGTTCTCTCAAGCAAAGCCGTTTGCCTGTGCAAAGGTTCCCAGCAAACAGACAGGAGGTGGCAGCTGGAGAAAGGAGACCTGGGATCACTGCACACAATCTCACCTTTCATTACTTATCCACATTTACTGAACACAGCCTGGCTCTAATCCATCAGTGCAAGAAACCTGCTAATACACCTACGTGATTGGAGAGAGACTTCCCTGCATTTTATGGGGCTCTATTGCAGCAAATGCCAAGGCTCAGCAAAACAAGGCGGCACTAGGAACTGTCTCACACAGCCTGGGATCTCCCTTGCTCACCTCCCAGCCAGCGTACGTTTGAAACTGCATTAAACAAGGAACTTCAGAGCACTCTGTTGTCTCAAGTTCATGCCACAGCTTTGCGTGCACATAACCCCCCCCCCCCCCCATCAGCACAAGCTAGGACAAAGTAAGACTTTCACATTTAATAGCTTCCAAAATGGTTGTTGTTCTTGAACAAAGCAGCACCCCCACATGCCTCAGATGTTTGGTAAAAGCTGGAAAGAGGGGAATTCATTAGAACATTACACCCTGTCTGTCCTCAGCGATGAACCTGCTTCTGCTCCAGAGAGATCGATCTGGAGTCTGTACAGATGCTTCAAGGTTGGCTTTTGCAGAACAATAATCAGTGGTCACTGGTGCAGCACAAACTCTCCACAAAAATTCCTCCGGTGCGCTCCAGCCCTACCACAGTGCCCTCATCATGTCAGCTCAAGGTACACACAGCCGGGAAGAATCCTACCTGGATCACAGCGTCCAATACATTTTTCAATGGCTGTCTACTTCTACAAGACTTGAGAAGATTTCCTGAGCCTCAGGATACTCCTGAACACACTTAGGCTTGGTACTAAAAGACGAAATACAACTTTGATGTGCCACAGGACCTTAAACAGTACTGCCAACATCCTAGGGCCCAGAAATATTCTGACGCTTGTTAAATGATGATAATTCCAAGTAGGCCACCTTCAGCACTACTGAAGACAAAAGCTCTCAACTGTTCCTGCTGATAAAGCCCGAGGGAACCTCTTGTGTTCAAACTCAGCAGTTGGTGTACACCTGAATCCATGAGAGGATGCGGAAGACGGTAGTCACGTGTCAGAGAGTCGGGAGGATCATCAGAAGTACCCATATAATTTACTGACATACTGTGTTTAGCTGCAGCCAGTGCCTCAAAAGCAGTATACATTTTCTCCCTTCTTCCACCCATGAAAAGGAACCAGCAGTACTCAAACATGGAATCACAATGGCATTGAGATGGGCAAACAAAAAGTCATTCAGTCTTCTTACCAATTCCTTTGGAGAGATCGACAAGTCTCCGTATCGCATCTATAACCAGAAATTCCCCTATGGTGTCAAAGAACTTCTTTCATAAAGCTATCAAGTACATAATTGAAACAGAGTATATTACTTGCTCTGCTGCCTCACCCAGAAGATAAAAACCTCAATTCTTTGATATTTAGAAACTTTCTGATTTTTTTTTAATCTTACGCCAATATACTCCTCTAAATTACACAGTTCTTCCTGAACTTTATACCACAAAAATGTGTTTACTTAAAGTTTTCTTCTGAACCTCTCTCTGTCCTGAAGCATGCAGATAATCACTTTGCCAACTACAGTTTCAACTCTTGATCCAAAGGCTTACAGTCCTAGCAGCAAAGAGAATCTTGCCGAAGAGTGCCTTTGAAACAGCAGCAGGGCAGGGACCCATCACGTAGCTGGGCACCGCTTGTCTGATCCCCTACCTGACAGGCAGCCACGCAGAACCCACAAGTCACTTCAGTATCAGTTGCCTAATTCCACAATAGTCAAGAGATTGCTACATAGAAAAACCTCAAGAACAGAAAGAAGGTGCTGTTAATGTAACATCTCAAGAAGAAAGGTGCATCCTAGACAGAAACTTAATTGCTTAAGTAGCTGGGCTGGGGCACCACACAGTACTAAAGAGGAGAATAAGCTCAGAACAACTGCAAGTCATGAGTAGGAAACATCATTCAGAAAATAAGGCAAATGTAAAAGTTTTACAGCAGTCTGGTCTGAACAAAAGGGGAAAAATGTTGCAGCTGCTATCATCTCACAAGTTTTTAAGCTTGCTTTTTGTTCAGTTATCTGATTTCCTGAGGATATATCTTGTGAATGAAATGTCAAACAAGCAGAAAAGAGATCTGAAGATCCAGGAGTCGGCACAGGTGGAAGGAGCTGCAATGGGAAGGCACCATCTCAGACCTGGCAGAAGGACACTGCCACCTGCCAAAGGCTTGCATGACCTGGATAACTGGGTGCTCCTTTCAGTTTTTAAGACGGTGTCCACAGCACATAAATCACCAGAACACTTGAAATCACCCTCACCGACAAACTCAAAGAGGAATCCAGGGAACAAGTAAATGAAGAAGAACGTTCTCCATTTCCATATGAAACAGTTAGATCAGGTCAGGATTGAAGTACGCACTCCACAGAGGAAGCTGGAATGATCACTGTGCGCACTTCAACCTGTTCAGGAGTTAAAAAAAATACATAAATCTCATGATCCTCTTTCACCAATGTTAAATTCATTCTGAGAAGGGAAGTAGGTACCGGCAAAGACACAGAAGTGCTGCAGATGTAGTGGTGATTGTTCAGAGCTCCCAGTCCCCCAATAGAAGAACAGTGTAATAATGCTTTACTAACAGACCAAACCAAGTAGCCCTTAGCTTTCCATTACATAGCTGAGCGAAGTAACCCAACAGCTGATCTGCTCAGAAAAATAAACCCAGTCCTTGTGGGCAGCAAATGTGGACGGATAAACCGAGCGGGAGAGAATTCAGAGGCAGATGGGTAGAGGCAATCAGAAATGACAGAAACGTAAGCAGGCAGAGGGCAAGCAGAGAGCTTGAAGGACAGGGGTAGAAGAGCTGAGATTTTACAGCGTACAGATATTTGAAAAGTTCAATCAACAGCTTTCCAATAGCATTATTTAAAAAAATCATTCCCCCTAATATATGCAGGGAACCAGCTGCTTGCACAATGACCTTTAAACCCTACCTACCATACCTTATTAGACTAATTCAGAGCTGGAGGTTGGCTGATCCTGAAATCCATTTATACAGGACAAACAGGCATTCAGCAGGGACAAAGAGCAAACACATTGTCAAAATAATTTTGTCTCCGTTTCCAGACGGACACTCAGGCTTAACGTGGTAGAGCAGCGCGCTTCTCCAGCTTCAGAAACAAGATGATACACGAGACATGGCAGCACCACCCAAACTCAAGGCTTCATTACCGGCTCTCCCCACCTTACAAAGGTAACAAACTAATTATAACAAGTGTTGGCTTTCTGGACAGCTTCTGTGAATGCAGAGGTCTTTAAGAGCCTTTCACCAACTCCTGAAGGCCTCCAAAGGCCTCTAACCAAAAAAGATGTTACAACCAAAAGAAAGTTTCTTGCCCACAGACAAAAGATCATCAGCAGAGCTAACTCTGGCACACTATATTCAGATCACTGTAACACACTGTCTTCAACATGCCTTGTCCCTATATTTGAAGCATTGGTGTCCAGAAAGATTACTTAAACTGGCTTGAGAAGGTCTAGCTAGGACTGATACCTTTAAATCGCTTTGGAAGCATCACAAGCATACTAGGAAATATCTCCAGACAAGGCCGCCTGTGGGGCAGACAAGGGGGTGAAAACCAGAAACAATTAACGCAGGCACGATGCAGAAAGAAACCTCCCCAGCAAGTTCAGGTTTTGTAACAGATGAATGCTCCACAGTCTTGGACAGAGAGGCTCTGTGGAGAGAACAAACACCAGCCAGCAGCATCAGGGCAACTTCCCCAAGCCTTCTCCTCCAACATGCCATAGCTCTGAGGAGAAAAGGATTGGCTTCCTACTAACAGGAGGGCTCGTCCGTCGTTCATTAACTTCCCGGGTTCTCTTTGGCACCGCAAAGAGGGGCGCGTTACAGCAGTCTTGCTTGCTTGGTAGCAACTCTTCCACTGGACCGGGACCAACGCCACCAGAATAACCCCCGTACATGCTATCTACACAGCCACATTCAGCTGATTGGTGAAGGCTTTAAATCCTATTAGTCCTCAAGGCGTTCAGCCCCAAGACCTGCTAACAAAAACAGCTGATGGATGGTGCGTAGAAACTGCAAATTGCATGTAGCTGGAAACCATCCTGTGCAGACTACGACCAACGAGGAGCGTAACAAATCTTTGGTTTCCCAGTTTGTCATGAAGACTTCGGCATCACTGATATAATTTCCCAAGTTATAGCCAAGTTGTCAGAGAATGGATCTAACATTAGCACGGAAGTTATGGAAGTCAGGGCTATTTTGGAACTTCTTGGGAGTCTGAAGGCATTTGACCACTGACCTTGTGCTTCTAACCAGCAGTTGCTATCGACAGCAATTTTTGTGGATCTGTTTCAATCTAACTTCTGCAGCAAAACACATAGTTTAAAAATTGGAAATCAACTTCTTTCTGTCCAAGACTGCTTGGTCATCAGTCTCCTGGAATTAATCTGAGTAAGAATTTCCACTTCCAACTTGCCAACACAGTGCTACAAATCTTTTGTGAAAAAATCTGGCATTAAAACAGCATGATGTATCACAACACTCTCTCACCCCCGAGCAACTATTTCCCAGACTAGATAAGCCCGACTGAACACAGGCTACAGTTCTCAGGAAAATGCTGCCTAACACACCACACAGAGAGCACGCAATTAGGGAAACCTGTTAGATGCAGTAGATCCATGCAGGTGTCATTAATTTAAGCAAAAAGAGAAATAATTTTTAGAGGGAGCAAGAGGAAGAACAATACATCAGAGAAACACATTCCCTTCCCGATAATGCTGGGCCCTACTTTGCTTGAAATTTTGATACCCAACTTCAAAGGGGCCTTTTCGGGTTCACCCACTCAACCACCACACCACAGCGCCAAGTCAGCTACGACTTCGCGTAACCGAGTGGCTAGTTCTTACAGTATTTTTATTATAGAAAAATTTTTAGATTACTTTTGAACAGGTTCAGGCAAACTCAGTTTTAAAACAAGAACAACTATAGCACAGACCACAGTTTAGAAGCAACAAAATAGCAAATAGTTCAATTTCAGAAGTTGTAATGGTATTCTGACTTCTTTCCCTCTTTTAACAAAGTTGCCTTCAAAACCATCTGTGAAACATGCATATTTAGATTAACTCTACCTGTCACTATACCCGATATCAGAACCATCAAGCAAGAAATTAGACCCAAAGGCAATTCTGCCTCGCCGTAACAATGTCAAAAAACCAAACAAAACCCAGAAAACCAAAAATAAAGACACATGGACTGTGCGTTGGACTGTTGGACAAGAGATTGTTTTTGAGAAGAGAAATGGGGTCAGAAGTCCTCCTTCCAGACCAGGCAATGGAGACAAGAACTGAAGAGGAAAAGACGATGCAAAGTATGGGCTAAGTATCTCTGGAAGAGGAGCCTTGAAGCACAGCCAAGTGAGCAGAAAAGTTTTAAGCTTATTTATGCTCTTATTTTCCTCAAAAATGACAAACTCCAGGAGGTGCCATGTTTGGGCTTTATGTGGACTGCAAACAGCAGACAGAGGTAGGTACTTGTTCACGTGGGTTAAGAAGTGCTGAGGACACACCAGGCGGTGGGGAACACCAGGGCCTCGTCGAGTGCTGAGACACAGAGCAATTAAAGAACTTACGCCTCCAGTTCCCTAAATACCGGGTACAGGCAGCAGCCATTTCCATTTTAAGTAGGCCAGCATCTTACTCTGGGACATGCCTCATATATTAAGATGGCAGTTTACGTCCTTTCAGGCAACTCTGTATTTTTAGTTTACCCACTGATGAGCTCTTGAGGATATGAAGTGTTGTGTATGGACCCAAGACTCACCAGAACCAAGAACTGCTGCCTTAAAAAAATCAAAACAATAACTGTTTCCATCCTTTATAATTAGAAGGAAAATATGGATCCTTTCCACCTTTGCAAATAACAGGTCAGGGTATGCTCGGGTACGGTTAATCCACTGCTGCTCTCCTCTGTGTTTACGACTAAACAAACAGCAGCTGCCTGCAGCTTGCAGCCTCTCCACCAGCTCCCTTGTGGGGGCCATTTATTGAGTCATAAACTCCTCTGATAGTGTTATCACCACAGCATTTGCACAAATAAAAGTTGGAAGAGAGAAAGAGTAAAAAAAAGAATTGACTTTATAGAGAAGTCAAGAAAAAACACTTTATATGTACGTTTGCTTTGAGCGAGGACCAACTGACGAAAGGCCGGGCAGGCAGACACCTGGCTGAGGATGGCTGGGTGCGTCATGCTCCAGATATGAAAGAGATTTATCTGAAACAACAAAGCTGAATTTCAGAAAGCTCAAACAACCCGAAAGCCTTCCAAGTGAGATATATTACATCTCAAGTAGCATACTGTGTGATGTATTTGAATCTCCTTGATGAGACTTCAGCAGGTAAGATCTACCTCTGCAGAATCCTGGGGGAGGAGAAATCCTGGTGTTCCTCAAATACAGATAGGACCTCACTACACCTGGCCAAAACTTTCTTCCCCCAGTTGCACACACCGACTGCTACTCTCTACCCCAATAAGTACATAAACAACCTATGAAATATTTTGCAATCCATCAGAACGGAAACGTCTCTTTAACCAGAGCCTCGTGATCTAGAAGGATCAGAAATACCTGCAGTGCAGCCCGTGGCATCCAACGCATCCTGAAGCTGTTTCTCTTAAGCAGGGAGAGATTCAGGTTGCGGAAACGACAGCTCCCAGCAGGCCACGCTGCAGCAGGATCCAAAATGCTTGAGTGAAACTGCTCCATCAGGATGGGACGCTGGATGACTACCTGCGGCATCTTCTCAGCGATCTAGGCCACTGCCCACAGATTAGAGACAAACCTCCAGCAGCGATGCAGTGCTTTGCTGTGTGTGCCAAACGGGAACCGCGCTTTCACAGGGATCACTTGGCAAAGTAGGAGCAGTAAATTGACCACATTCCTTTTTATTACAGTCAAGGGCAAAGAGGAATACAGTTGATTCAAGGTTCTGTTAAAAGTCTCCCTCCACCGGAACCTGGTCCATCGGTGTTTTGCAAGGGCTTGTTTGCATAGCAGAGTGACTCACACTAAACCAGTGCGAATTTTCCCTGCACTTCCATTACAAACCGAGGATGTTCACATACAGAGAAGCTGCTGTACCATAAACGCGCTCACTAGTTTATTGCATTGTAATTTCCTTATGTAGACAAGCCCTAAAGCCTTGACAGAAGTAGGTTTACCTTTGTCTGTTATGAATAGCAGACTCGCGAGAAGCTGGACGCAGAATAGGGAGGAAGAGCGCAGAATTATGAATGGCTCCTAGCTCAATGTATACAGCTCCTATCGACAAGGGAATACATGTGTCTGAGTATGCAGCTCTTTATAGCTTGGTTTGGCCAGGAGCTAGAGCGCAAAAATTTCACCTTGGTCCTTCTGTGAACGACAGGCACCTGGAGACAGTAAGAAAACATTTGGAAAGAAAGGGATACATGCTCTTCGCTAACAGACATTTTTCTGCACACAGTCGCAAGAAGCAGGTTCCGTCTGAAATCTCAAATCACGTTAATATACGATCACCAGAGGCCGCATTTTTAAAGTGGCAGCTGGTCGGAGATTCCCTGGTATAACCACCAATTACGTAACAAATTCACCAACTAACATTCGATGGAAATTCAGGATTTGCCTACTGGCGTGAAGAGGATGTAAGGAAAGCAGAATAGGTCAGAAAATATCCTGAAAAGCTTGCATGTGAGTGCATATTTGCAGGGGGGAGGGAAGCAATTCAGTAATAGGACTCAGACTTAAAAAAAAATAATTTGTTTTTCCCCTCCATCTGGACTCAAAGTAAGAAATTACGCAGATTTCCACTGCCCACTCTCCTTTTCCTTCCACACCCTCTTTTCATTGGCACGAGATAAAACCTTGGGGAAACAGCAGCAGCAATTTTCAATTCTCATTATCTAACGGCAGCAGTAGCTCTTGGTGAAACTTGCGGTCAATAAACTACAGGCAATTTTAAAAGACACAATGGGAACTGCCCCTCCCACAGCTGTCCCATTATCCCAGCTTTTATTAGATTTAAAGCCAGCAATTTTTATGCTGTAGCTGAAGTTCTGCAGAGCCACGAAAACAGACCACCAGAAAAGATAAAACACTCCCAAATTAAACAGGAGACATTACAGTAACGTACTCTAAAGCCAGAGAGCTTCCACATAAGCAAAGCACGGGACACAGCAAGCAACCCACGGCCTAAGCGGGCTGGCAGCGCTGCAGCGAGCCAATGGAGACGGAACCAGAATTTAACATTCAGGATGGTATAAACGGCAAAGTTAGAGAGCAGGGCAAGTTGAAAGCATACGAGCTACAAGGGCGGACAATCAGAGCAGGATCCTGCTCCCATCACTCTATGAACATCCCACTACAGGCATTAACTTTGGAGTTCATGGTCCGGGTGTGCCTCCCAAGCGTCAGACAGACGTACTCACTGGTGGACGGCAATTCAGCCGCCCTGTTTCAGGTGACGGCTTTAGGATCAGATGGGCCATGCTCTAGCAGTGCCTATTGACTACAAAAGAAGCCCTGATGGCCAGAAAACACGTGAAACAGGTAATGTCGGTTATATCCCTACCATGCACTACAATAAAGTAACCTGTTGCAGTAAGAGGGCCGGTACGGGAAATGAGTAGAAAATAAATGTCAAAACCCATTAAACGATTACCTGATATATTTGTCCGTGCAGCAGAAGTAACTGAGGGTGCATCCCAGCTCCTGGCTCACAGATGTGCACAGCCATAGGCAAAGGGAAATGGGTGCCCAAAGGAACAGTCTCAGACCAACACAGTAAGGGGGAAGATGCAAAGAATTATTCTCATCCACTGTAAGCTGTAATTTTCAGTCTAGAAATCTAGAGCTTGCTTTCTCTGAGCCTAATGTATACCATGCCCTGGAGACGTTTTTACCAGCCATCAAAAGGAACTTGCAGAGAACCAGATGCTTCATTAAAGAATATTCACCAAGCCTTATAAAATCTTTAGTAAAAAGCAGAACAACAAATCACCAGCATGTAAGTGAGCTGAAGTCATACATCCAGCTTTCATTACAGCCTCCTGTACTGGAAAACAAATTGTGTTTAGAAAAAAGGAAAAAACCACCCAAGAAATCAAGAGATTCTGGCCTCTCTTTCCCACATTCCTCCAACCTGAATTTCCTGAATGAGGAACGCGTGAGACAAAGCCATTTGGTAGAAGATGCTAATTTAAACTTAAAGAAAAATAACAGCTTAAAAGGGGAAGGGAGGAGGGAGTTTTAATGCTTCATAAAAAAACCACAACAGCTTGTGATCGTTACGTATATCTCAGGAGTCAGAGGACTCAGAGCAGTGAGGCAAATTGTCAGGGATGAGCTGTTCTGGGACAAAGGAAGCTACAGAAGATGCACTGCCTTACACAAGTTTTATCTGAATTTGTACTTGCACAACCCTCTAGCACCTATACCTAGCTGCAAGGTTTAGTTACCTATTCCTTAGTCTCTCTCGCCCCTTCTTAAAACATAGCAAGGAGATTTTCTGCCACATTGTCATCATCCACAGCAAATTCATGTCCTATGCATTGCTCTTTTCAGGAAGTTTCTATAACAGTGGGGGAAAAATTTCTGAAGTTCACTGAACACTCTGGGAAGCAAGACGACCCCCGGTTTTTTGATTATGAAGAAAATCTACCAAAAAACGCCACCACCACACAAATCCAAGAAAGATCCAAGTTAATAGGATCTTTCACTGCCCTCTGCTGTTACCAGTCATTTAGCTTCCAATTTACTCTTTAATAACGTCGGGCTGGGGCTCAGGGCTGGCAGCGTCCCAGCCCCTTTCTCAGGCGGGTTGGAGCCGCAGCTTGCAAATATGCTGAAGTTTAATGCAATCTGTCTTCTTTGGTAATCACATTCCACCCGCACTGCATGCAATAAAGATGTATTGGTAAATGCATTTGCTAAAGATATACTCCACTGAAAAGGCTACAGGGCTGATTTACAGGAGGCAAGGAGGAAGCATCAAGTAAGGGAGGCTGGCAATAGATGCGCCAGTGCTCTGCGCACAGCGACAGCGGGCACGGATTGTGCAGCGGCAGCGCAGGCACCGCTTTACTTTAAAGCTGAGAAAGAAAAAGAAACCACACGTTTTGGGAGCTGGGGACTTCAAAGATATCAGAGAAAAGCCCTTTCCCTGGCAGCTTTAACCTTGCTGATTTGCAGACATACAAAGACCTTCTTTGTAAACAGGAAGGAAAAAAATTCCACTAGGACTAGCAACAATATTTGGTCTAATATATCCTGACAATTTTCCCATCTCCTTCTGTCGGGCTTCTTCTGGGAGCCGGCTGGCAGCTTGTTTCATGTTATACTTAAATCAGGCATACAGCTTCCCCTTACAATGCTAATGCGACAGAGAAAGACGGCTTCTATGAAATCTCCGCCTCTCCCCCGCCCTTTGCATCAGTAATCCCATGAGAGGAGTCTCAGTTTTCTATTCCCGGAAGGCTCCATCCTTTTCCCCAAATCCACCTTACTATAGTCTCAGCACCTTTTGGAGAATTTTTCACACACACACACACACACACACACACACACCCCCAAAAAAAAAAAAAGAAAAGCCTGCCCTTGAGGGACACCTGACCCACTGAATTCTCACATGGGGAACAGCATCCTTTACACCCCAGACATCCCAGGCAGCAGCCTATGTCTTACCACTCACTTTTCCCAAGACCATATCCCAGTTGTAACGTCGAAATACTTCGTTTTTCCTTTCTCCTTCACTTGTTTCAATAACCAGCAATTCTTCCAAGGTACTGAGCAGCCGCTGTCCTAAGGCATCAACAGAATCTACTAGGGCTCTGCACCGCAGAAGGAAGAGCCATAAGGCTTGCTGGCCCCCCGCACAAGATGAACAGTTTTTAGGAATGTGCAATTTTCTTAACAGGCGGCAGCTTTGCCCAGTAAAGAAGCTTTCCTCATGCAGCAACGAAAGGAAGCAAGACCTCCAACGGCGAAGTCCCATAACAGGAGGATGTTTAGAGCCCGTTCAAAATGTTGCTGATACTGGCAAAACGGATTTGCCTGCTGTTCGCAAAATATAGCATCCAAGAAGGCAAAACTTGGGAAAATTATTGTGACTGACTTTGAAACCTAGGAGCATCAGTGCTACTGTTCTGGGGGCAGCTCAGTATAACAGGACCCACTGACAGGAGTGAAGCTGGGCTGTACCACAGTGCGACCGGGAAATGTGGAACGAATGTGGGAAAACGGATCCCAAAGAAAAATTGTCTCCTATGAACATTGCAATTTGACTAACAGATACCACAGCTCTCAAACACTTCTCATGCAAAACAAGACAGCAAAGCCAGCAAGTACAGCAGGGAGGCTTTTGTTACCTTCTGAGCTGCACTAACGCAGCGCTGATACTCCTTAGCCAGCTCCGAGCACTTGAGCACTTCGTGTTTGTTTTCTTGGTAGCACTTCAGAATTTCAGACTGCAGGCTTGCACAGACAGGATCAGTGTTCCTCCTCCTGCAGGGAAAACAAGCACAGAAAGATATGTGAAGAGGAGTTTTCACCCATTTACTACCATTTTACCAGTGACACGCGTACTAATCTTGTGTTGGAGTCACCTAGCCCTAAAAAATAGAGAAACTGGTGGGAACAGCAATCACCACAGTGGGTCAAATGACCAACAGTGCCTTTCAGCCAAAAAATCCAGAGTAGTTAGCAGAAAGAAGGAATACTTTCTTTCTAGGTTGGTGTTGAGGGCTGTTTTACCCTTAGATAAAACATCGTCTCTCCTCTGCAGTCAGGGGTGGGGTGGGAGGGCGGGAATAAAAATCACTTCCAAGAGGTTCAACGATTTCCACAACTCACATTGGAAATCTTTGGCAGAACTCATGAATCCTGGCTGGGCCTGCGCTAGATCTGTAACAGTCTGACAAGGAACTGAACGGACTTGTTGAATAAGCCGCCTCAATCTATTGAATTCTCATCTATTTAAACACTTCAAAAAATCCAACATGTTTGGAAGCACTGCAATTCTAGTGACTAGAAAAAACAGAATAGCAGCAAGACCAGGTATCATCTTCTTTGTATTTCTGAAGCAATTAGTACTCACACCCCCTAAGTGGCATTGACAGCTACCCAAGAACAATTAGGGATGATGTTCTTATACTCTAATGTGCACGTGTACATATGGCACATCATCAGCAACAGTACCAATAAAGGGGAAGGTCGTTGTAAAAAATACCGGCAACCACGGCACAAACACAGTAACGACAGTGTCGTCAGCTGCACAGACAGGCAGCCACAAATTGCAGGAATCTGCAGCACAATTGCCATGGTATGTTTTACCAGAGAACAAGAGAACATGTGCTTAGGTGTAGCAATCCTCAGATGTCGCCTCCTAAACCATAAATCCATTTAATTCCTTGCATTTTCTGCCCCAATGTGCTTAGAGAGATCTGTGCCCAAATATCAAACGCACCTCTTCCTTCCAAAACGCTTGATGCTACAGGCAGGCATTAATGCCGTGCTATGATGTATTTATTCATTTCCACGTAACGACAGGCGCTCATTCAGCAACAGGGCTTCAGTAACCAGGCAGGAAGAAAACATGACCTGATCCTGGGCAGGTCTCATTCTCTCAGGTGGAACAGATTTCTAAAAAACATGAAATCTTAAACCAAGATCTTCTAAAAGCTTTTGGAGAGCTCAGATATGAGTTTCCAAATCATGCTCGTTTTTGTAAGGTGGTCAGGAAAGCAAGTGGAAGGGCCAAAAGAAGAAAAAAAATTCTGTCCTTTCCATATCAGCAACCTGGTTGCTCCCTCAAAATAGTTTGGTTGAGACATACTCCAAATGATATTTCTTCACTCCTCAGTCCTACTGCCAAGATACACGGACAGACTGAGAATTTATCAGTAACAGTACGACAGCCACACTCTAAAACACTGAGGTTTGGATCAGAAACCACCAAAGATACTACAGAGACTTCTTTTCCCACCTCTTCACTCATCTTACAGCTTTTAGAAGAAACTTATTCCATGCGCAGTCCCTAGAGGCAAGTGTGCATTTCTAATTTCTATGTTCTATAGCAAATCACCTTTAAAGCCTCTAAAAATCCATATTCTAAAAAATCTTCAAATTTTGGAATAGAAAAGAACCCAGGGAGAGCTTCAGAAACTCATAATGTTGGCATTTTGCTTTGTCACTAACTTTAATATCACTCTAATCAAATCAGCAAGACTGTGGAAACGATACCAAACAATACCAGGTCAGGAAATACCACCAAATCCCTCAATTCATTGCAAAAGTTAAGACTTTTAAAATTAGGTTTTTTAAACTCAGCCATGTTAAATTGAAGGGCGTTTTGTAATTTTCGTGCAGAGAGCTGGAAGAGCAAAAAGGTACAGCGTTCCACAAAACAGTCTGTGTTCATCTGACCTGAACAATACGGTACAAACATCTCGGAGAAGTATTTAGGAGAATGCTTGAGGTTGCCTTTGTCGGCATGGAGAGCGATAGGAATTGTACAGGGTTTTTCTGTCTGTTCCTTCACTGTCCCTCCTACAGCATCAGTCTTCATTGCCTAGAGTAAATATAGGACCCATCTGTGGGCTCAGACAGTAGTGCAAAGTCCATGGCCCTCTTCTCTAGGAGACACCTTGGTGTCTTTAAAAGCCATGCTATGGCAAGCGAGAAGCCACCCAGTGAGTGTTGCCACCTAAAGCCTACCAGAGGCAAGGGATCAATCGGCACAGAGCAGCACGTGTGGTCCAGCGAGTCCCTAAATCAGCGTTCATACACACCACTTCCCACAACACAGAGGGGATTTACTGGATACCAGGTACCCAGAATCATAACAAGAATATTCTCCTTTATTTCTTCAAAATAAAATCTCAAACTGTGGTTGTGCATCAATTGCACCAGCTTCTCAAAACGGATTTAGAGAAACTAATCAACATGACGCCAAGTTGGTTAAGGCAATTATCAATACAAATTACACAAACCAATACATTAGTGCATTCACAAGTGAACTGGAAATTCAACGGAACCAGTTAAATCCCCACTGAGAATGACATTTCGCTTTGGAGCGGGAAGCTAGCGCTGCTCGGGAGATAACCGTCACCGTGCCCCACCATGCAGCGTCACCTAGGAAGCGAAGGGACAAGAAGTAAACGTGAACTCACCATAAGGAAGCTTATCCTGCAGAGTACAGGAGTACACAAGCCACCCACGTCCAGCAGACCAGTTCTGGTACCCATCTGGCCTGAAAAGGGTATCTGAACTGCTTTGGTGAACAATTGCTTGAGGAAATCACTACTCCTGCCCTGTCTGACCAAAAGGGATGCCACTCTTCTGCTCGCATTAAGCCTCTCAACTTCAGGTTGCAACATTTCCACGCAAGTGGGAACTACAGCCCTATATATACACCAGCTGCACCTTACAGCTGTCTGGCTTTGCTCATACACATCTGCAAGGAAAAGGAATTAAACAAAAAACCTGATGGAGACCAGCAGCATCTAACTACAAATATCTCTGTTGAGAGCAATGGCACATTGACTTCCAAAGGACGTGGAGGACCTTTGCCAACTACCTCCCTTCAACCTCAGCCCAGCTCAAGGCTGTTGGCACTAACTAACCTTCAGAAAAATTCATCTTCTGGACACTCCACTACAATGCTCTTGGTAAACATCTCATCGTTTAAGGGGTTTTATTATTTCTTAAACAACGAGGGGGAAGGAACATGGTGGAGGAGGGATGAGGTTTGAATACATAAAGAGCAGAAGACTAGTATGCTTTGACCTTTCTTCTAAAATGGGTCACAGTTTTAAGCATAATATGCCACCACCAACTAAGGTAGACAATTAGCCTCTGTCTAAAATAAAACGCGTTGCGATTGCTACTGCTATTATCAAAACAGATGTAAGAGGCTCATTTATAGCAGCTAGGAGAAAGGCGAGAGAGAAAGGCAGGGCTGGGAAGGGCTAGGACAATACCTGCAGACAGGGAAGTATGGGAGATGAGCTCTGACAATTCCTCAGAAATAAAAACAGGACATATGGAATACGAAAGATTAAAGCAATAACACACGCTTTCATCTGTTTAAAGGAAGAGGAAAGGAGAAAAGATGACAGGTGGGAAAACGGAAAGGATGAATCTAGAAATAAAACACATTAGCAGTGCCTCCCCCATCATAGCGGGGAAAGAAACCTTTGCCTCGCCACTGTTCCATGGGAAGGAAGGCTACGTAGACATGAAATCCATGATTTCCGATCTTCCTCTCCCCCTCCCATGGAGGGATCTAAATCAGGTCTTTGTCTCGAAAAGAAGGGAGAGGTTTTCTTAAAATGAAACAAAGGGCATCCTTCTCTCTGCTATCCCTTGAGGTAAGACAGAACGAGCATGATCTTGCTGCATTTTGACACACCGAGAGTTACCAAATCCTCTCTATCACTGCGTATTCCCCTTACTTTATTTAATAAATGAAATCTCATCAACTTATCCTTCTTCTATTATCACTGCTGACATCAATCTGATAATATTGGCTTGGCGTGGAATCGTGCTAGTATATGTCCTCTTGATATTTAATTTAAGAGAAACGTCTGCAGTGGGGTGAATATGTGAAGCAAGCTTTTTATTACTGGCAGCAGTAAGGACGCTGGGAGTGAATTAGACATTCATCTTAGTCAGGGCCAATCTAGTGGCTCAGAAGAGGTTTTCTTCTTAACCCTCTCCTAACTGTTCAATAGCGGCAGGTAACGGCTGCTCCAGTCAATAACTGCATTCATTTGTCTTGGCAAATTCATTTCTACATGGATATAAACCCCACGAAGAAGTGCTAAGCGTCTGGGAGGTTAAAGCAAGGTTCTTTGAGAATTTCCATCATAAGCTCTGTGATAGTAGGAAGGGTGCTGGTCTAAATGTCCATCAATTAATCAAGAAGCAACACAGCTTCCAAAGACAAACACACAAACTTACTGCAAGAAGCTATTAAGGCAGTATCATCAGGATACAGAGCCATAGACAGAAGGTTTCAAACAGAGCACAACGGCTACCAGCTAGTTGCTGCCGACAGGTTCCCTTTTTGGAAGAAGAATTATGGGCTCAGTATTGGAAAGCAAGGGAAGGCTGGAAGATGTGTATTTGCTAGTCCTTCCACCCAGCTGAAAAAATCAGACTAGCCAAGCAGAGATACAACTTCAGTGCTTGAGGACTTGGCAGCTCTTTAGACTAGTGCAAAATCAGTAACTCCACAGTGAGTACCACACCACCACTTGGCTTTACTGGGTAGAGCAGCAATTCCAGATGGAGTTAAGAGCAATCTTCTCTTTACCTTTTACTCTGGGAAACCATTCAAGCTGAGAAAAAACTCAAGATAGAAACTGATGGTATCTAAACCTAGACATTTCGATACCTCCGCTCAGAAAGTGAAAAACAAAGACACACAGGGTCCCTCACATAAGCCAACTGTAGAGCAGCTAGCTCCAGCACGCAGCCGCAAGCAGCAACCTAAATGGGGCAGCAACCTGGAATTTCCTGTGGGCTGCAAAATCCAACAACTGGATTAGCTGCTTTCTGCTGCATTATTTGAGTAAGACCAGTGTCTGAGCCAACCTGAGCAAACCGCATTAGTCACCACTGTCACTACAGTGCAGGCAGCCTCAGAGGTCAGCAATGAGGAGCACGGGCAGCACTGTGAGCACAACCCAGGGCACAGCAGCCGTTTCTGCATGTCAGGAAGGAATCGGAGACGTGTCCTACAGTTGGTGAGCATGCTTCTATATCCAGGGTACCTTACATGCATTTCAGACTAAGCTCAGTGTTGCTTTGGTCACATAAATGTGGTGTGCTGCCATGCTGTACTGTACATATATACAAACCGATAAGTGGTTAACTGACCTGTAAAACTGCATTCTCCCTTGGGTAGCCGTTGGCTCTGATGGCTTCTCTTTAACACGTCAGAAAAATAACTCCAGACAGATGCAATACACAGCACATAGAAAGGTTCCATCCTCTCTCATTATTGCATCCTTGACATTTACAGCAGAAAATTAAACACAATTGAAGCATTTCATTCGCATGTAACAAATTCATCAGCACAGAACAAACAGCCAGGAAAGCTAACTTTCAGCATAGGCTGCAGGATGCTGCACTATCACAAAGCAAACACTATGGCCTCGCTACAAGCTATGGGATTCCCTGATCCTGCACGTCCGCTTGATAACGTGGCTTGAATGAAAGAGGGAAGAGTGCTGTTGCAGCTGTTTGGCAAGAGAAATAAGAGATGGAAGAAGCTTAATAGATTATCCAAATGTCTACTAAAAATTCAGTAATATTTAAGCTACATAACGTAGCACTGTAAACAAACTGCACGCCTCATGAGGATAAACTAATGTGATCAGGAAGGAAATATTTCTGATCAGCCTCTTGTATTCCAAACACTGCTCATCGGGCTTTGCCACTGATCTGGATGGAATACAAGGCTTGTAGAAGTAACATACTGTGTAGAGTAAGAGGGGATGTACTAAAAGAAAAGGTGAAACCTCGTGATAATTTTCATGGGAAGAGGGGCCCTACCTCCAAATCTCAGCTGAAGCAGTTGTGTTCCTGTCTTTCTAAATCCTTCCCACATGCCTTGTCACGTTGTCTGTCTGCAGCACGCCACGGCACAGCCGCAGCATTTCCCCTCTCTCTTCCTCCCCCTTGACAGCTGCGTTTCAACAGTAGGTCACCCGATTCTTTTTCCCTACCTTGTCCATGGGAGTGCCTAATGAATGCATATTTATAAAGTGCTATGAGTTTCTGGATGACTCTGTGATCCTACAAGATTTGTCACTCCAGTACCTCCCAATCTCCATCCCTGTTTTGACAGCTTGTTTGAAGCTGCCACGCAATTCCCCACTGCAATTCGTGCACTCAGTGCACCCTTGTCCTTTCCAGGACAGATACCTCCTTTCCTTCCCATCACAGATACGCAGAAGCTGTTCTGAAATCTTCTCCTCTGTAAGTAATTAGATTCTACCACTGAAAACAAAAGTTAACAAAAATGTCCAAATCTCAAGTGTCAGCAACTTGTGTCACTGTGCTGCATTCAGTGAAAACAGCCTGACCCAACCACATTTTCTTCATCAAACAAAAAAACCCGAACTCTAACACATACAGACTGAAGTGGAAAAATAACTAAAATTTAGCAGTTCTCTGTAACAACCTCTAATTTTGGAAACACAACAACAATCTCTCCATTTCAGTGATGAAATGGATGCAAAGAGATTGTATGACCCATCCAATGCTGGTTCCAGCTCTCCGTCTTATTCCAACGTATCTCAGACTCTCCTGTCCCCCTACACGGTTTATCCTCACACACAAGCGGTCCTTTCCCATTTGACCAATGGATCATCCTAAAAGACTTCAATTTATACTTCATTGTGCTTTGCCAAGTGCAGTTTCAACCAAATTTCACTGGCTTCCTTAGCACGCCATAAGCTGCAGGCACTGGGGTTTTGGTGGTGGGCTGTGGGTCTTTGGGGGAGGAGGAGGGCAGCAATATGCAAAATACCGTACAAAACCATATAAAATTAAATTATCCCTATCCTACTGAACCTGCAAACGCAATAACTAATCATCCCTATTAGCATTCTGCATGGCAGATGGCAAGTGGTTTGGAATAATGAGAGACTTTTCCCCACAAGTGGATAATTCCAATGTACATTTGGATGTAAATTCTTTACTGATTATGATGGTAGAATACTGAGTTACGAGAAACCGCCAGTTTGGAACATGAAAGGAAAACTACTGCCTCTTCCTTCACTTGCCAAGAGATACAGAAGTTAACAGAACTGGATCTCCTGCCCACAAAGCCATGCACCATTTTTTCCAAAGATGCCAAGCTACTAAAAGTTGACTAGCAAAGATGAAGAGCCTAAAGTTAGCAGCAAAACGGTCTCTGGAAGCCAAGCAGGAATGAGTCAGAATCTTGTTGCTGGAAGGAGTTCTCTGAATCAGAAAGGAAGCTGGCTCAGCTCCCACAAGGCAGAAAAGCAATATAGCAAGCAATAACTGAATCTGAAAACAACACACAGCCCAACAAGTGACCCGAATAGGGATTTTCTTTCTTCAGATAAAAACCAACATCCAAAAACCGGTTAAGATTTCAGGTCAGAAAGGGAATGCAGGCAGCTTACAGAATGCATGCAGTACTGGCCCTAAGAATATATGGGTTGTGGTAGTGCTATAAGGTCTCGGGGTGAGCTGGGGAACTGCCTGCCAGGAGACTGCTGGGCCCATATTCTTTCTTGGTCTATTAAACCTCTCCCCAAAAAGTCTTCTAAAGAAAGTACTGAAGATGTAATATGCTGATTTCATATAACCGCGAGACATGAGGGACAGACAGGTTCAGCAAATTTTTCCTATGCGAGATGATCTCATAACGATGTCGGACTGCTAACAAAATGTTCTTTTTAAAAGAAAACCCTGACCACTCGTTTGAACAGCAGTTACTTTTCTAAAATGCCACTAAGCACTGTACTAGGTCCCTACAGTTTACACCAGAGTACACAAAGGGGTATCAGTGATGGACAAAAATGTGAGTCCATGAGTATATTCTGCACTGACAGAGTGGCATATCTTGCCAAAGCTGCGGAAACAAATTTTCAGAGGAGAATGAAGCTGCCAGCATTAAAGTTCAGGTGGGATCTGAAGCTAAACAGTCACCTTATTAAAAAAAATCCCCTTGCTTCTGCCCACATGCTCTCATCTTCAAAACCACAGTGCCCCCTTTTACCATGCTGTGCAATTTGCTGAGTACTGACTCAGCAAGATCCCCAGTAAGCAGCTACTCGTCCCCCAGCGAACATCAAAAACGGTGCTTTCAAAGAACACACACAAAGCCTTGAAGTCTGTTTCTGGGGGGAGGTTGGGAGATTTTTTTATTTTTATTCTTTGTTTTTAAATAAATATTATCATTTCAAGAAGTCCTCAGAGAATTGAAAAAATCCTTATAGAAAATAATTTGGATAACATGGTTTTAAGTTTGGAGAAGAGCAGATGAAATGTCTCGGGTGAGTTAATGAGACCCATGCCTACTCGAGGCTGCTCCATCGTGCTGTTGGCGGCACTCACAGTCAGCACAACGCCGAGCTCTCTCCGAAGAAGCGATATTCATCCCTGAACAAGCAAGTGCTCCTGTCTGCCAAACACCACCTTTTTGGGCCAAATCAGTTACGATTGTGGTTGGTGTGGTATGTGTATGGCCCAGACAGGCAGGCAAGAGATGCTTCCAGGACTAACGAGGACAAGAAAAGGATAGGAAGGAAGAACCAGCCCCAGCAAGGTCGTCTCACAGTAGGCTGAGTAGCCCCGGATCTTGAGACTCCAGAAGCTGATGGGACCCCATAGCCTAGAAACCTATTTTATCAGAGTAACTTCATGAACTATCAAAATCACACCAAATAAATAACGAAATAAATTAAGTCATCAAAGCCTGGTCTGATGGCAGAGATGGTTTTTCTCTCCCTTTATGACGGAGGAAAGGACCTCAATCTCTCATCAGCCAACATCAAACACCACCAGCTTCCTCTGTGCAGCTGGATGACCACGACGGAAGGCATCCACAGCTGTCCTGCCACAGTCCTTACTTCCTCAGAAGCTGGAGATACAGAAGCTCTGACCTACAGAACAAACTATTTCTCTCCTCAAATTTCCCCCACTGGTACTTGCCTTTGGTCTCTCCTGTCATCCCTCCATCACTCCAGGAGACGACTGACTCAACAGTAAGTAGAGACATTTTGCACAGCACGTATAATCCAGAATCAGGAATACAATTACTGTTCAAAATAGCAACATTGCCCTTGAAATCAGTTGCTACTGAATTAATGACCAGATTGTTAGGAGCGTTACCTCAACTTTGCCTTAGGCTGCTAATTAGCAAACAAGTCATTAATTCACTGGTAACAAGTGGTTTCTCAGGCATTATTGCTTCTGACATCTTTAATTCACCACTCTTTTTGGAAAGCTTCCCCAGACAACTTTAACCTCGATCCTCTACAAATCAACCCCGTGCCACTGCCACCAGCTCACCATACACCACACACGCTGGAAGACAGAGGCAGAAAAACACAGCAGGAATAAGCTGAGCTGGGTCATTAATTAATATTCATGATACTTTCCCAACTCAAGCCAAGAGGGGCGGGGGGACCAAAGGCACAAGAAGCTCTGGACTTTGGTGTGGACCTGGCGTTACATCTAAATACACAACAAAATACTATGAAACCTGGAGAAACCTTGCTTCCACCATGGTACACAGTGGAATATGTAATTCCCAATCTGAGGGCAGAGATCTGCTTCTATTTTCACTGCATTCTCCATGATAAAGAGCTTTGAACTGAAATATTCCATGTACGCTGATGCATAAAGCATGTCTGAGGTTTGTTTTAACAGCTGCACAAATACCCATGCTTTTGAAAACAATCTGGATTTGGCCTGCCAACAAACCCTGATCTAAGGGTTTTATAATGGCAACATTACTACAGAATACAAGTGCTTTCCATGTAAAAATCGATTGCAATGGAAACATCCCTAATAGACTACATGGAGTCTCTGGCACCTCTCCCTTTGCTATTCCAGTCTTTGCTAGTCAGGTCTCTCTTTATAAATTCCCAAGCCCTACCAATGTACCTTTGAAGAAATGCTCTTGCAATTTTGAAAAGATATATTAATATTTTACACCAGTTTCTCAGCACTAACAGAACTGCAAACTCAGTTCATTGGACTGATTTATTAGTCATCCCTCATCACGCATGATATCATCATGCAGACGATCCTGTGAATACTAGATTAGAATATAATTTTTACTAACCGGGCAAAAGGAAAGTCTTATTTAGAACCAGCATCTTTGTAATCCCCAAGAACTGAACTTCAGAAAGAAGATTTGACAGCTTGGATGAAGTATACGATCTAATAAATTTGCAAGATTTAAAATTCAGTTCAAAAGAAGAATAATCTGCCCCAACTAGAACATTTACACAAATCCATTACACATATTCGACTTCTATTACCGCATGCCATATTCCTGAAGTAGTAGGGGAACGTACCTTGCTTGGAAATCAATGCACTGGTACAAACAGTTGCTTAACAACAGGCCTTCCAGAACTCCTAAAGTAAATATTTACATGCTTATTTTAAATGAATGAAGGTCTTTGTGAAGCAGAACTGAAAACGATCAGAAGGTTTTCCTTTCAGTAAAATTCACACCATGTAAAATGACACAAAGTCAAAATGGACCCATCTACTCTTTTTCACTCTTTTGAAATAACTTTGGGGAAAGTCATGCCTTATAGCCTCTTACAGCAATATTCCAATTTCCTACTAAGAGCAACTTTATAAACGTGAGAAACAGCAAAGCTTCGACTAATAACTCATCTCTTTATTTAAAGATTACGTGAAACAGACCCAGCACAGACAGAAGCAGGAACAACTAACAGAAACTAAGCACTGAGGGAAGACCAGGACTGGGATGGAGCCAAGCCGGTTTTTGTGAAGGTATCATTATTGCAGGGCACAAAAGCACTATGTTGAGATAAGGCTGGGGATGAGCTCCCAGCAGTAATCAGTCTTTCATTCCTGAAAACTCTTAAATCCCTATTGCAGAGGCTCTTAATTTCAACACTGAATTAATCATTTATCTAATCTAATGATAGGAGAAATCCCAGAGCAATTTTGTTTGAAAACTATATTGTCTTTACCCTTCTTCTCCTTGGGCTTCACGACTGTCCACATAATAACTATTTCAGAGCTTGACTCCTGGGCACAGCCCTCTGTTGAAATACCTGAGGCCTCATAGTAGATTTCAAGATTAATAAACTCAAGTATCACCACAATTATCACCACATAAATATTTTATAAACTTTCCAGATCTACACAAACAAGAAAAAAACCAACAAAAAAGGCAGTTCCTCTAGGTTCCAGTTAGTGTTGCCAGTTTAACTGAGGGGCTATCAGCCTCAAAATTCTGTGCAATTCAATAAAACCTTCATTTCCATGAGTACTGAAAGCAAGCCGTAAAGTCCCTGTTCCCAGCAGACAGTCCATCTATGAACTTTCTCCCTGTGGTTCTCTACTCCAGGTTCAGCCCAGGAAGGTACTCACTGCGTGCCAGTTTCTCTAACGTAATCACCTTACACTCTCATGTCCATTAAGTTTAAAGATCTTAGGACCATTAAATGGAACTCTTAGATACTAAGTCCCATATGGAGTAAATCTCTTTGGCAGTTTCTCCACTGGAAAACTGCCTTGGATTCAAGGCTGATCTCTATCAGGATGAGATACCGCCGTTCTTTATGCACTCCTTGATAACGGCGCAAAGCATGTGCAGCCCTCTCAGCACAATACGCAAAGCAACACAGCCATCGGTAAGCAGCTTCGGAAACAATTCTGCAAACTATAAGGAGATCTCAGAGGGAAACTCAGCTTCAGAACAATTTTATCTTTTAACAGCTTCCTAATCCCCTCACCCCACTCCTGCAGCTTTACCTTTTAGAGACAGTCACACCCCCACCCATGCCAATTCTCGCATCCAAATTTAACAACTACAAAAATAAAATACAAACGTGATAAAACAACCTTCACAAAAGAAAATAAATCAAATTTTCAAAAAAACAGCATTTTGAGGATAAACCTAGAGTGCCTGCACTAAGCCATAACCTCTTTACTGATGGTTTTTTCCTTCCCCTTAACAGATTCAGGGACTGTAATGACATTTAATCCTCAGAAGCTAATCTAAATGTAACACTCAAAAGAAGACAAAGACAACGCAACAGAAAAAAAAATTTGGCCACTGCCTTTTGGGAGTGCTGCTTTATCCCCGGAGCGAGCGCATTAATAGAGCTTGGAATGAAATGCCATTTTATTCTCTGTAGCGGGGAGGGGATTAGCAAGTTGTCTTCTCTAAACCCAGTCTGAGTCATGGCTCTATGAACACTGAGAAAAGGACGTGGAGCGAAGTGAAGGGCGGGGAGCACTGGCTTTTTATTTACACGCTGCCTCCTTTGTGGGTGGTTACTGATGTGCACAGTTTGCTAACCAGGGAAGGAAGGGGGCAAAAAAAGTTCTAGGTCCCCAGACTTTAATTCTGTTGGTTAACAAAAGAGAAAAATAATAATGCAGCAATTATAACAACATCATTGAGACAATATGTCCGTGGCAACTGTCCAATTCACCACAGCATGTAAGCAACAAGGGCAAGTTGCTTAAGGTGCTGAAAGCTGTGCTCGGTGCTTTCTTGTTGCTAGGATCTTCTTCCTGGGAGAAAGAAACAGGTTGGACAGAGCCCAGAACAAAGAAGGAGACGCTGCGGTGGGAGGAAGACGGAGACAGGAGCAGGCTGGGTTCAGGTGAAGAAATGAGGAACAAAATCCATTGCACAAGTCAGGCCGTGCAGGCATCAAGCCTAGCGTCCTGCCTTGAAATAGAAACCAAGAGCTAATGACTGTGTCAGTGATTTCGTATGAAGCTCAGCACTAAGTACTTCACTTCTGTTTCTGTACAAAGGGAGATAGGAAGGTTTACCTGCCTGCCTCACAAGCATGCTGTGAAGGGTCACTGGTGGAAAGCTTGTACAATATTCTGAAGTCCTGCAATGTTTGACAATCACTAAGGAGAAGAAATAGTCCGTGGAACACTTGACCACTTGTGCAGAGCTGTAGGTGTTAATAACGGAATTACAGAAGTCAATAAGTGCCAAGAAAACACTGGGTTTTTTTGTTTCAGATATTTCTTATTTTTGCTTCAACATGGACTCCAAAAAACAGGGTACTCGCTGTGGACACAGCCCAGCTCTATTCCCCTCTTCCTCCATCAGCTATGCTGATATACAACGGCAGAAGACAACAAATACAGGGTAGATTGGTCTCGCAAGGCACAAGTGCCAGGGTAGGTCAGAGTTCAGTGAAACAGGGATGAAATAAGGTGGAGAAGAGACACTCTGGGAAGGACACGCACTCTCCTCTGCAGATGGAGAAAGTACCGCTCCTGGTTACACTCCTTTCGTTACAGCAGCTGCCGTGGTCCAGCACTGGAAGCAGGCAGACCTGCGCTTCATTCATACTTTGGCTATATTCCAGTTCATGTAATTTTGCTGGAGTGTCAGTTTATTCCTGTTAACCAAGCTACCAGGTCTGCATAAATCAGTCTTACCTATCTGAGCACTTACTGTGCTTGCATGTCTAATACGAAAGCGCAAAACAGGATGAGCAAACTATTCTTTCCACTGAAGTCACAGGATCTTGTAATTTATTACCCTAAACAGGCTGTAGAAAGGCTTGAATGTATGACACCTAACAAGAGGACCTCACAACATGCAGACTTCAAGTCCTACCAATTAAGCATGAACGCCAACGTATGAAGGAAGTTTCCGTGTCCCTGTCCCAGCCGTATCATGACCCACACGCGAGGCATGTGTACTCTTCAAGAGTGTTTGTACGGCATGTTGTACACCAGGGCAACGGTCCCAAAAACGATCACTGCGTGCTGCTGGAAGAGATGCGTACACTGCAGGCTGACGGGGCAAAGCAATGATTCTTCCTGCGTGTACAATTACCAAAGGGCGTTATCAATCCCAGTTCATGCACTCCAACACGCAGCTCAGTGCAATCCTGGCTATTGCTGGCAATTTCTGCTATAAAGAAGTAGAAAGTATGATGTTCACCTTCTCCTTCAGCTTCACTAGTGCCACACAGCTTGTCCCTTCTCAAGGCATCCCCCAGCCACATTATCTTTTCACACAAAATTCACATTAGGGCAGGTGTGTCTTTCGGCTGCAAGGAAGACAGCCTAAGGAATCTGGCCCTTTATGACGGCTCAAGTTCATATGGCCTTCAAATAGAAGGGCATTGTACAATACAGCCAGAAGCCAGGGACTGGCAGATGATGAAGGCTCAAAGCAAAGGGGAAGGAACCCCTAAGAGACCATAAACACATTTTCTGAGTCTTGAAAGAAAGAAGTCATTAGCATCTGTACTGGTCTCGGCCACTAACTTTTATGAGAAATGGTGGCATTCCTGAGTTTCCTACATTACCAGTCTTCATCTCCACAAGAAACAGAAAAGACCAAATGAAACTGAAACCTCAGGAAGCAAACTTAAGACTACTATAAAAAATAAGTTAGTTACAATCCGTAATAGCAAGTAAAGAACATAATCCAAGGTCCCAATCTCTTTCTTTACAAAGTCACAAGGATAAATCATTGCTACATGCGTTCCCAACAACTGATCGCACATCTGCAGGAGCAAATCCAAGAAAAGACTGAACTGATCAAAGACTGTCAGAACTTTATGTCCTATGAATTTTTTAAATTTTATTTAAAAAACAGAATTTAGAATTCTACTATGGAAAACTGCATGAAAACGCAGGCAATGTGTTAGCTGCCTTGTTTTGGCTTCTTTAGCAACTTATTGCTTGACTGTCCAAACAAAAATGTGAAATTACAACAGGTTATGTGATGCTTTGGCAGCCAAACATAATTTTAAATAAAGACAGCACAATATACTGCACACCCCACTAACATATTCATCACCACTATATTATCTATTTATGCAATTAAGTATCATACAGTCTGGACTGGACCCAACTGGACTACATATGTTGCTACTCCAGTTTACTGCGTGTTGGCCAACTGTTTACCCAACTGAGATCCACATGCTGCTCTTGACAGTGTAATTGCTTTGGACTCATTAATATTAAAGAATTATAGAAAATATTTTTTCTTGGACAGCTGTTAGTGCATGTGGAACAATAAGCTATATAACACTACTGGCAAATACAAATGGAATTTAGACACAATTTAAAAAGACAACGTTAAAGGTCCACTAATTGTGCCAAGGCCAATAAAAAAAGTCAGAAAAATCATTTCACCCATTCTAAGAAAACATTCGTGATAATTACAGCTCTAGTTTGATTGAAATTTACAGGGCTAAGATTTAGGCTGTTTACCTTTTTCTTCCCTGGACAAAGAAAAGTTTGGAAGGGGGGCCATTCTTCCTACTCCCACACACTAGCCCAGTGCTGCAACGTGTAGCTTAAACACATTGGGTCAAAGTTGGAACAGATTAAACATGTTCCATTGCCATTTTGAAAACCCTAGCAAATATTCCCATTTAATGTGAATTTTCTAAGTCCACGTCTTCTCCCTCATTCTCCCTTGCAAGATCTAACAACTTTATACTAAATTCTGTCAAGCTTGGCACAGAAAGAGAGGATGCTAGCTTACAACTCCTCAGCCCCCTAAATACCCGACGGGAGGTAACTTCACACTCCGTTTACGGGACTATCCAGAGGCTACACGCAGAGCGTTATGAAATGCAACTGCTGAAAAGAACAAAAACGGCTCCTCACTTTATCCACTCCTCTGCCTTGGTGGCTGCCTCCTGGTACTGCTCGGATGTCAGCTTGTAGATCTCTGCATTCTGAAACAAAGAATATAATGCTCAGCTCTAAAAATTAAAGGCGTCTCAGATCTTATCCCATCACAAAGTTATCATCTATAATTAATAACGATTTCCAACAACAAACAGCATATTCAGTTCAAAGAACACAAAAAAATGCTTAAAAGTTGGTTTTCTTGTCAGCAAAGTGCATCAAGGCCACAATGTGTCCTCCCTTCCGCGCTTCACCTTTGCGAAGGGAAAGAGGGGAAGAGGTCGCTAACAACCGACCGTCAGCCTCGATTATTCCATGGAAGCACAAAGCCAAGGTGTTTTCAGCACCGAGTTATTTTGAGTTAGGTTGTGTTTTGTTCTCTTTTTTTCATTAATTGCTGTGAAGGATCTTGTAAGTTACTGACGTGCAAGTATCAAAATTGGCTGCTAGCACTGGAAAATCCATTTTACATTTCAGTGCTTCTACTTACGTTACTTATTCTTTAAAAGAAAATTATGCAGCCTGTTTCCCTTTTAACAACACAGGGAGGCGTATCAGGTATCAGTTAAGGCACTGCCAAACAGAGTCTGGAGTGTCTTGCTGCAGGGCTTAAGAGGTTTGCATTAAATTCTCCTGAGCTTGCACGGAAAGAGTTTTAGTTCACAACTGCTCAGCCGCTGAACATGGAGGATGAATTCCTCCTCTCGGCTGCCCTTAGGAGCCTCCCAAGCACAAACAGCAAAAAGGAATGGCTGCGCACCCCCAGCGACTTCGCTGCAAGGTCTTGTGCTACTGAACTGCTGATGAAGCTGCTTTAGGCAAAGCCTCTGGACTTTATACTGAAATAGCTGCAATTGCCTCATTCAAAACTCATCTGCAAGGCCCTTAGTCTGAAAAGGCACATGCAGAAAATATGCAATAATCAATCAAAAAAGTGACAAAATGGTATTGAAAGCGAGGACAGCTATTCATTTAGGGCCGGTTCTAGCTGCTATCTCTCCCCAAATTTGGTCATTTTATATAGAATACTATTCTTGCTCTTCTTCATTTATTCTCCCATAAATGCAGCTGTGGTCCTGCGCATGATGAGACGCCACATATTGTTCAGTGGTTAGAAAAAGGAAAGGACAGATATAACTCAAGTTCTATTAGCGGTTCTGCCACTTGTGCAATCTTGGGCGAGTCACCATTCTCCATCTGCAGGCGAGGGATAACAGCTGCCTGTACCACTGAAGTTGTGTGAAGCTTAGCTAATTGGAAGGTTTATACAGGTTTTCAGAGCCTAGGCTTCAAGGTGCTATATTTAAGCGTTTTATCTCTGGTGCCTGAATTTATGTCACATACCAAAAAACCCACAGAACAGACTTTGCTTTTCCAAACTTTGACCTAGGAGACAGACTTAAACTGAGAAATCACGGATGAGTAACCACTTCAAAATGCATTTTGCCAGCAAATTGTCATTAAAGTTTTTATTTACTTACTTGTTACATAATGGTCAAACTTCTAAGCTATTAAACCCATTTTACTCCTTCCTATAATGAAAAGTTCAGATTTTAATGGAGCCTTTTTCTCTGTCCTGTAAACAGACCTCACGACTTTCAGCTCCCTGCTGGTACTTATTCACACATGAAACCACAAGACCTGTGCTTCATTAATTAAATTTGCCATTAAAAATTAAATAATGTGAATAAGTAGATGTAAGCGTTATCTCCATGGGTTTCATAAGTCTCACCGTTTCTCCAATTACTACCCAAGCAATTTTCATATTTCATACTGTCTGATTTCTCAAAGGGACTGGATTTGAGAGATCAAAATGAGAGAAAGCGGGAAAGAGAGAAAGCAAGGTAGTAAAATTAAACATTTTTCAGGCAATAGGAAGTAGCCCCGTCAGATACTATTAGCCTGCAGCACTCTGCAGTGAAACAGCAGCAGGAGAGGAAAACAGGAGCGAGTATGTTGTACGTGAGACCCAGCATGAGGTTGGCATTTAACCCACCTAAAGAAAGAAAAAAATAGCCAACAGACTCATTTACTGGTTGCCCTGTCGATTAAAGTGGCTGTGGCACAACCTTGCCCGGTTGATTAGAGAGGGTTCAGCTGCCCAGTACTCTGGTCAGCCCCATCTGCAACAGTGACTCCTAACACGGTCAAAAATAGCTGGGAAAGAAACCAGTATGAAATAGCTCCGGATCCTAAAACTGATGAAACGCAGGCAAGTGAGAACCTGAACGGAGAGGGGAAGAATCTCAGTGAGGGAAAGGAGGATAGACCTGACCTCAAAGAAACCACAAGGCACATGGCACGATGCGAAGATCAAGGAGGGGCACAGAAGACCTTCAACCCGAAGATGAAAGCTGCTGAGTTTTAAAAATGAAAAGGCAACATCTTTACATGTGATCCAACTGGGCCTCTTGCCTTTGAGTCAGACCTCTCTGCCTTGTTCCCCCGCCCCCTCAAAAACCCTAAAAACCAATGAAGCAGTATTTCCAATGCTATGAATCAGTATCTTTAAAGGCTTCCCCGAGTAAGAAAAACAGAGTTTTGCCATTTAAACCTGAGTTAGTTCAACAACCAGACTTGTTAAACAGGTTTTCCTTGGCCTCTAGGCCCTTTCGTACTTTGAAAGTCGCGTTCGCTTTTCTCCTGAACACTAAGTGAGCAACAAATGGGCTAAACGAGAGACAGGCCTTTCGGCAGGGGCACAGTCACGGCAGGATCTGGGATTTGGGGCTTCTACTTACAGAGAACAATTTTCCAAGTATCTTCATCTAGACTTCACGATGCAAGATCTGCTTCATTTTCAGTATTTTACCCTGCCACACTGTGGCGGGGGAGAACGTTCCAATGGCCTACAAAAATGTAGGACTTTATAATAAGGTTGCAAAGGAGGACCCAAGCCAGGAACCAGCTACGCGGCTCCTGTGACTCCGGCAGAGCCACCCACGCACGAGGGCTCTTCAGCAGGATCAAGGTGCGGTATTTGCACTTGAAACAAAGCCCGAGCTGCCCCTGGTCTTCGTGAAGTCCTTTGGCTTCATAAAGCGATGTTCAGTTGCACAGTAAAAGAGAGAACATTCAACGCAAAATTACAAGACATCAACGCTGCTTTTAATTTACTCTCACAATATTTGATGCTTGAGATAAAATGGCAGCTCACAAAAAGAAAGTTGAACATGAGACCTCAACTATTATTAAATAAAGCTCCTGGCAGTCTTAGTTGCAGAAATAAGTTTAAAAACATGACCAAAGGACACCATAAGGGCTCAAATAACAAGAGACACAGAAAGAATGAATGAACCGCCTAAAATGTTTCACTTCTCTCAATAAAGCTGAGCCTTAGGGGAGCCAACTTCAGAACATCAGAGCATTGTCATATGGGGAGAGAGCTCTCCAGAGAGGACAAACAAACTAAACAAAGAAATGTTAGTTTGAAAGATTTTCCCCTGCTATTAAATGATGGTTCGTAGCAAATAATAAAAACACTGAGAAGTTATAAAAATACATAACTAAAGCCTAAAGACCAACAGAACCGCTTTCTTTTACCCTGCTGCTTTTCTACAACAGATTTGCTGCTATACCCTTGCTCCCCACTCCTCCCAAAACACCCTTGCACTAAAAATTCCCCTTCCAAAGGGAACCGATTTTAAAACTTTGAGCTAAATTTGGAGTCATTTTAATTCAACATTCCTCCTTGGCTGCAAACACGCAGCGAAACTCCAACACTCACTACTACACCTCTCTACACTGCCCAGGCCCTTTCCGCAACATATAGCAAAGAAAGTAAGAAAACAATATAGCAGAAGACGGAGTTCTCAGGGTTATTTCAGGAGGGAAAGTAATTGAAGCATAAAGAGAAAACCCTGCCAGCTCATTCTCACATTGACATTAAACCACATTCCTTACAACTTCAGTGAAACATGCGCTACTTGCAGTAACACGTAAAACAGAGCAACGCGAGCGTGAGGAACTAGAAATTAATCAGATTTTAGGCAAAATTCTTTGCGAACATCAAGCAGCAGCAGCAAAAACCTCACACCAGGACACAGATTGCTCGATCGGGTTCAGCCTGGGTCAATAGATCAGAAGGTGTTTGGATTAAAAACAACAACCCCAACCACCATCACCACAGCTATCTTGAGATATTTTGACACCTCAGAGTATAGAAGCTTGTCAGTGGTCACAGTGCTTAAAGATACAAAGAGGATTAACAGCTGTTGAAATGCTGCCAGCCTAGATGAATGCTAGTGATACCTCTGATGAAACGGAGCAGGACAGCGGAGGCCTTGACAAATGCTGCAGACGACAGCCAGGGGATTAGATGGTACAATCTGCCTCGCACCTGACAGACGCGTTGCTTCGATCCCCTCTCCTAACGTCCGCGCTCGCCAGCTTCCAGCAAACCTCCCGCCACGAGCCCCGCTTGAGCCGAAAGGAGCACGAGAGGCGGTGGCAGGGGGAACATGCGGTGTGCCCCGGCAGTAGGAAACACCGCAAATCGATGGATCCGCTTCCACCCGCTGGATCGATGGGCCAAGGGCAACTGTATGGGGTTCAACAGGGCTCAGGGCCAGGTCCTGCACTTGGGTCACAACAACCCCAGGCACCGCTGCAGGCGTGGGGAGGAGCGGCTGGGAGCTGCCCGGCGGGAAAGGGCCTGGGGGTGCTGGTCGACAGCCGCCTGACCATGAGCCAGCAGTGTGCCCAGGTGGCCAAGAGGGCCAATGGCATCCCGGCTTGTATCAGGAATAGTGTGGCCAGCAGGAGCAGGGAGGTGATGGTGCCCCTGCGCTGGGCACTGGTGAGGCCGCCCCTCGAATGCTGTGCTCAGCGCTGGGCCCCGCACCCCAAGGCGGCCATGGAGGGGCTGGAGCGTGGCCAGAGCAGGGCAGCGAGGCTGGGGCAGGGGCTGGAGCACAAGGCTGGGGAGGAGCGGCTGGGGGAGCTGGGGGGGCTCAGCCTGGAGAAGAGGAGGCTGAGGGGAGCCCTCATCGCTCTCTGCAACGGCCTGAAAGGAGGCTGGAGCCGGGGGGGTCGGTCTCTGCTCCCCAGGAACAAGCGATGGGACGAGAGGGAACGGCCTCAAGCTGCGCCAGGGCAGGTTTAGATTAGATATTAGGAAAAATTTCTTCATGGAGAGAGTGGTCAGGCATTGGAACAGCCTGCCCAGGGAAGTGGTACAATCATGGTCGCTGGAAGTATTCAAAAAACATG
This sequence comes from Platalea leucorodia, assembly GCF_965183815.1. Lineage (NCBI taxonomy): Eukaryota > Metazoa > Chordata > Aves > Pelecaniformes > Threskiornithidae > Platalea > Platalea leucorodia. Next base: position 3,244,377 of record NC_138831.1, on the reverse strand, counting down.
TGGATGTGGTGCTTAGGGACATGGTTTAGAGGTGGACCTGGCAGTTAGGCTAACAGGCTGGACTTGATCTCAGACGTCCTTTCCAACCTTAACGATTCTATGATTCTAAATTCAGGAGAGAAAGGGGAAAGAAAAGCAAAGGTTACTTCTCACGTATCAAATATCAACTGGGAGACGTTTAAATTCCTGCTTCCAGCTGCTTCTAAAGGAGAAACAAGACCTCACACCATCCTGATAAAGCAGCACGACCGCCACCTGCCCGCACGCACTTGGGGTCGGGGAACAGGCGCAGGACGCAGCTGCTGCCACGAGGAGCTACAGCAAAACCCCAGTTAGCGCAGGCTTCGGGAGCCGCCTTCGCTCACAGCACTGCCTCGGGCACCACGCACCTCACCGGGTCGCTGGTTCACACGCGCTATAAATCAGGTTGCTCGTTCTCATCGCTCAGAAGTCTCATGCAAATGGCTCCTAACAGATGTGAAAAATTACCCCATCTACTTGCACTCCTCCCGCAGGTACGGAGGCAGATGAGCTGAACCGATCTGTTCACTGGACGACCCTTTGGATCTGTTAAAATCAACCTACACAATCAATCACCGCTATCAACTTTGGTCCAAAACAGGGAGTTTGGGAATTTCAGGACACATTGCAAGAAGCAACCTCTTCACCTCCTGAGCTCGCTCCTCTTCAGTCCCTGCTCAGCCTGTTTGTTGGTATCAGCTAGCATTTCGCTAAAAGAGATCACTCACGTTTTCTCCTTCCTATCAAGCGCAAGTGCCCATACACATAGAAGCCGATTAACAAGGAAGAGAAGTATGCATATAAAGCGTACCACGAGAGCACAGAAGTCAAGGGTTAAACTGCTTTTATGCGAATTCAAATGTTTTTTCTCAAAAGGTAACAGAGGAAAGATGCAAGCAACTACAAACAGCTTGCTGATACAGAGAAAAGATTATTTTTTTTTTTACCCAAAGCCAACTTCTAAACACAGCTCTGTTGTTTGCTGTTCATGTGTGGGTTCATCCACTCCTCCCACTGAGACCAATAATGAAACGAGAGCATTGAATTTGTGTCATTCTATTCTTTCCTTCGGCAATAGGCTGTGAGATCATAAATTTTGGATTAAGATTCAGAGAGGACAGAAAAAGAGCAATGTCCACAGTAACAACACTGGAAAGTTAAACTAGTCATGGGCAGAGGTATATTCCTGTTTGAACAGATCTTCTCACAACTGCAATATTATCCTGAGTTGAAAGCAAAATATTAATTCTCTAGCATACCTAGACAGCTTCTCAAAGATAAAATCCCCCAAAACACCAATCTTCACAAAACTTTAGGGAGGCAAAGCTGGGGAGAAGGACCGCAGCTGGGTTTATCCTGTGGATAAGAAGCTAGGCACAAAACGTTCAGCCACAGCCCCTAAAGCACCCAGTGACTCAAACAAAGCTACGCACCCCAGGACTTGCCAGACCCAGGTCCCACACCGAGACCCTCCACCTGGGTAAGCGCGGGTTTACGGACCCAGAGATGGCACGGCAGAGCCAGGCTGTCTCTAGGAAGGTGCCCTGGGAAGAGCCCAGTTAAAACAGGGACCTCACAGAAAGACGGTGTTAGGAACTTCTCCAAGGAGCTCCAAGTGCCTCACTGGAAACACGCAGAAAAACCTCATGTTATCTTCAACTCGGGAAGCCAGCCAGCCACAAAGAAATTATTACTACGGAGGTGATTAAAAGGGAAAGAAGGAGCAAAAAAACCAGAAAGAATTAAACACTGCGTTTATATGAGGTTGCTTTAAAGCACACAACTCTGAAAGATTGCAAATAAAGCATTAGTAATTCTTTAAACACCAACTCTGGAAAGTAAAAGCACTTTCAAAGAGAAAGGCCATAAAATGTCAGCAGGCAACCCGGCTTTCTGACAAGGACAGCAACAGCAACGTGAAAGGCCCAGATTAACGCTAAAACTGTTGTAGGCGAGTACCGCTCCGCTCTCCTCCTAGCTGGAAGTTTAATATAGGAGCGAGAAGTCTTAGGTGAGGAATTCACAGTAAATGCCCAAATCAATTATACCTGACAAGTGCAGGTAAACAGGCTTCCCAGGCATTGATTAAACATCAACGTTTTTCAGTATCTGCTTCAGAGAAGTCCTACACCTGGCTGACCTGCAGAGATAACGTAGTGTCCATGACTTTAAAGGCACGGCAGTGCCGGCTAAATCCCTGTGCCTGGGCTGGGCAGCTGCACAACTGGTCCCGCAGTGATACCCGGGTCCCATCAGCCGATCTGTCGCTAAACCAGGATGAACTCCTAGGTCACAGGATGCTGCCCCTAACAACCGGGCATTGCCCAAGGGAGACCGACAGGCGTGCGGAGAATCAGGGAATTGCCAGAATATCAAGAGCGCCAAGGTACGTAGCTGAAAGTTTCACTAGGAGGCTGACCAGTACTTCAGAGGAAAAAAAATAATTTAAAAAAAAACAGAAAATTGGCAGTCATCAAGTACTTGTCATATATAAAAAAAGATACTAAGTACATTCCCCTGTCAGGCCCATCACAGGAACTTATTTTGGGAAGGCAGGAACGTTATAGCTAAGGTTTGATGCCATCGTGCCAAAGCTGGTATTTGACAGAGCCTCCAACAGAACTCCCACCGCCTCGGACGGGCACGCTGCAGCTAAAACTCCCGGCTTTCTCTGCTGAGAATATCCCTAAGCCCCATTTATAAACTGCAGCAGCTGGCCCAGTTAACAGTTCCTGTCCCAATTTTAAAAACCTAAATTACAGTCATGACCCCATCCTTTCCCACAACAGGTAGCCAAGGAATGCCATTCACTGGATTCCCAGAGGAAGCCAGAATAGGAGGGATCCGAGGCAGGAGGATGCGCAAGAGGACTGGAAGAAAATGCATCACATCCATGCACTTGCATGGGCAAAGGGAGCTGCACGAAGAGAGTCCCTGTAAGAAACAAACAAACAAAAAACCACCAAAAACCAGAAGTATACCAACGCCTGCAAGTTCCACCCCCTCCCAGGGTTTTTCCTCTACCCCTAACTGCAGATTATTCTCCATGTGCAGTTTCTAGTAAATCAAGCTTTGCTAAATAACCCCGACATGTGCGGGGCTGAGAACCAGCCAGCAAGCAATGATGAGATGTCCCTGGAATGATTAAGGAAAATGCAGACATCTCTCAGGTTACAAGGAAGCCTGTTGTACTCTCCCCTTCGTGCATATGCAATGCTGCAAGCACTGTTCCGAAAACCTCTGATATTCAAAGGCTCATTTGGTTGACAAGGAGCCTGTGGATTCGTGGACAGATTGTCACACAAACTGTCAGGTTTTTAGAGAGACTATCAGACCTCTCTTTGCCTACGTTATGGAGCACATCAAAGACACAGAAGATGAACCAGACGCAGACTGCACAGATCTGACAGAATGGTGGGTGTACATATTCAGAATACTGTACTGCTGGGGGGGGAGGCTTAATGTGAATAATCAGGGGCTGAAAGTTCCAGAAATGTGACAGTTTTTGGCAGCGATTCTCATCTTTGCATTTATTTATCGAAGGGAGAAAAAGTGCCATACTAGAGGCAAACTTGGGAGAGGAAGAAAAATTGTATCAGCAGCAATTTATTTTGCCACCGTACTTTTTCTTTATTATTATTACTCCCAGAGCATTTTCTGAAGATATTTGTATTTTCAGCCAGGGTTCTCTCACTACGCTTGCAGCTTCTCTTCCCATTTCATCCTGTCGGAGAGGCTGGTTTAGTGATTACAGCCCAAAAGACCGCTAGGACTTTACAGGTCACTGTACGTGGTTAATGACACAGACAAACCCACACTTCCAGAAGCGCTCCGGGCTCCGTCTGGAGAAGCCCAGGAGCTCATTATTCAAAACTTCAAGCTCAACTTATGGGTAATCAGCACATCTGAAGAAATATACCATATCTGGACAACCAAAAAGGGAAGTAACAAAAGCTATTATAGAAAATACTAACCTTAAGCATTAGGGTCTCACTTTTTAAACGAGGACAATGTTCACTTATCTTCCAGCGAGCGAGAAACCTCAGTTAATGAGTACCTGGAAAAAGTTCCCAGCTCCACAGCTCAAAAGTAGTTTTACAAGGATAACTCGATGTCATTCCCCTTTATTAGTAATACTTGGACAAACATTATAAAGCAACAGTATATTTATTTTACAGCTAGCAAAAATGTTATTAGGCTATTTCTACCAAGAGGTATTGATTATTACTTAAAAAGGAAAGTAAAATATAACATGAAACACTGATAACAAGAAAAAGAAAATGGATTAGCAGAGATTCCTTTGGCCTGCCTTTACAGTACCACTGCCACATAACCTCCAGTTCTCCCTGCAAGGCATCAGTTATTCCAGAGAAGAGCACACTAGTATCTTTTTGTATTTATTTTGCTATTCGAAACATTAAAATTCTGCACACAGTAAACAGAAAATAAATACGATATTTGTCCTAAGATAAAAAAGCCAAGGAGGACAAAGGAGAAGGGATGGTAAAAGGGATAAGAAAGAAATCAGAAAATATTTGTAAGCAATTTCCCTTCCATCGTTTGACAGTCTCATTCTCTCTGCTTTTAGTGATCTCTTTCACGTGTTTTTAACAGAGCAGTTTTGCCTCCTCTGAGGAGGATAAGGCATTGAAGAGACATCTCTGTAGCTGGCAAAGAGCTTGTGAAGTCTCCAAAGAGAAGCCCAGGAGGACCGCAGACCGCCAGTCAGGTGGAGAGAGGCATGTTCACGGCGGGGCTATTGAGACGTAAATATTAACACAAAAATCAAACACCCGCAGAGAGCGCAGGCAGCCACACAAGTGCTTCGTTCCCCTACGCCGGCAGCGACCACTCCTTCACAGTCGATGACTGTCACAGCCCTGGCGCATGATGGCACCCACGGCCTTCAATAGCATTTGGTCACCATCAGCTTGGTGTCATACCGTCATTACAGAATGCAGGCGGAGGAAAGGGAACGAGGGGTTTCTCGCTTTTAGCCCATTACAGAATAATAGGAACAATTACTTATTAACATTAAACCAGAAAAATCTCATAAAAAGCCTTGCTGCCAAGGCATCTCGGGAACATAAATGAAAGAATGTCACACGTATGGTGTACCATACACCCCTAGATGCAAGCTAAAACTACTCTCAGAATTTAATCTCCAAATGCCGTCTCTAACAGTAAGGAACACTACATGCAAACAACAACAGACCTTGACTTTGGGACTAAACAAGGAAGAAATAAAAGTAGGCTTAAAGCTCCAAAAGAGATATTTTGGTATAAGTAGCTGTAATCATCTGGGGTTTGTTGCTGTAGATAAATGTTGTAACAAGAAAAGGCTTGGGAAACAGTGTTATAAGTGGATTTTTCAGGCTCATGAAAAAAGTAGTAGTTTTTCACCTCTATCTACTGGACAAGTCCAAACAAGACATCCTAGCCCTTCAGCTGGGGACAGCTTGGGCTCAGAAATCAGGCAACAGGAAAGCAAAGAAGGGACAGAACCATTCTTTTGCTGGGGAACATCAGGAGGGGGAAAAAAAAAAAAAAAAACAACCACCACAAACACTGCAGACTTGGAGCCAAATCCTCTCTCCGCAGAACAAGTGAACACACAACTAAGTTAAAACCCAGCACCGTCCTGTTTTCAATCGGCAAGGACGAACTCTGCGTTCCTCGCCGGAACGCCCCTTCCCTAGCACAGAAATTGACAGCTAGGACACAATTAGTATTATTTTTTTTTTGTTCTTCCTGCAACAAACCCTTGCCTCTAACTGGAGGAAGAGCTGTTATCTGGGTGCCACGCGAATGAGTGATTAGCCGTCAGGAAATAATGGCTTTTTGCTGCTGCTAACGGAAGCTGTATCTCAACAAATGACCTAAAGGTGAAAGGTCTCATATACTGCACTTAATCCCCTAAACAGCCAAAGGAAATTTTGTGGTATACACAACTATGATGAAAAATGAAGTTAAATTCATATACATGCCCAGGCGGGCACACGATACAGCATTTTCACACGCCCTTATGAATCGTCTTCTCTGTTTCAAGAGCCACGGTCCAGCCAGTTCAAGGCTTGCTGCATGTCAGGGCAAATTAGATGATTTCTGTATGCCATCCGATACATCACGAGACATCTCTAGGGGGAAAAAAAAAAAATCCAGGCACTCCTTGATTGACCCAGGCATGCAAGCTCACAGCAACCTTGCAGCTTGAAATTATATATGCAAAAATTTGGCTTCTGTTCAGAAGAATGGGGAGGGAGAAGGAAGGAGAAGGAATTAAGCCTTTTTCCTTACAAAAAGACCCGAAATGCAATAATTGGGAAGGAAAAGAAAAGCTAGCTCTTCTCTTAAAATAACCTGGTTATTACAAGTCTTCTCAAATCAGAGGCTTAGAGTTTTATCTCAGCTCCCGCATTTCCTTCTCCCGTCGCTCACTCCTCTGTGGCCCCTTGGAGGCCAACACAGGTTAAGTGGCCTCTCGGTGCTTTCTGGCCGTTCCTTGCTGTCGCTGCCCTCGGTGCAGGGCAGCATCTTTTATCTGATGGCTACTCCACCGGCGAGTACCGAGCAGGGCAAAACTCTCCACGCATTTGTCAGGGTTCGACCCTACAGAAGGCAGACAGTCCTAGCGTGTACGAGATGTATGTTTATTATTTTTATTTAAAAGAAAATACAAATTCAACCATTATTTTGTATTTACTTACAGTGGGGCCGGACTGTGAATGAGCAAGTCAGGTAATCCTCGTTTGAGTCAAGGTGTTTAATGGCAAACTGCCATTGGGATCATTCTCGGTGCAGCAGAATATACAGCCAAAGCACCAGCTAACCCCAAAAACAAGCAAGTAAAAACCCCACCACTCATCATCCTGGGATCAGGAGAGTCTGTGACAGACGAAGCAAATACCATTTGCAGTGGCTCAAGACCTCACGGCAAGCCTGATGGTGCACATATATTTAAGAACATTAAAACATGTTATTTACAAGCTACTTCTGAGTCACTCTGGTCTCTCGGGAACATGCATTATATGTTCAAGAAATTGGAATAGCTCTTTTATTTATGTTTCTTTAAAATGACTGGCAGATGGGGAAAAACCTTCAGAGAAGTGGCCCTAGGCTGTCATGAAACATGTATTTAACACACCCACAGTAAACGACTACACACGCTCACTTCAGAAGGTACAGCCGCTGTAAACACGGAGCAGTCCCTTTTTAAAGTCTGATCTCTGGACTACTTAATTCAGCACAAATTTGAGATGTTCTGTGGAGTCTGCCCAATTCACAGAGTAATTCTTAGCCACATTTTCCATTAGCATGATGACAGCATATCCTGTAAGGGCAGAGCCATAATTTTAAGGACCTTTTCAAAACGACCCCAGGCCTTGGCTTTATTTTTAAGTCACAATAGCGATGCCTTTTTCCCTGCCACATGTGGGCTGCAATAGAAATCTCAGATTCCCAAAGTCAGGCTCTTATGCAAGCAGATTCCACACACACAAGGAAGTTTTGTCTACCTGAAACAATTTCCAAGACTAAGTCTAAATCCGGAATATCCCAAGAGAAGCGCAAGCTTCAATCATCCAAATCCCAGCAGACACACAGACTCCAGCCTAAGGTCTGGAACATATTTAATCAATTCACTGTGCTAACTCTCTACAGTTTCATAAAATAGCCAACACTGCAATAACAGGGCCAAAAATTAATTGTACACTGGTTGGCGAATTACACGGAAATAGCAGGCAGCACTGGTATTTACTGCAACAGGATAATGCAGTTGGTGCTAAGGTACAGCTACGCTGCAGTAAAAATAGGTGAGAGTGTGTGTCTGCACACGTGTATGTATGTATGTGCATGCGAGTGCTGCTTTCCATTAGAAAAGTAGCACTGGTTTTACTGGTAACAGCGCTACCCGTATATACACACATTTATAAATACCATTCTGCTTATAAACAAGCATATAAACAAGCATATAAACAGCACAAAGAGGGAGAAAACAAATTTAAACTATTAGGCAATAAGAAAATGAATGAACTGAAGGGGAAATTGAGTTGAATAAAAATGTCAGGGCAGGGTACCAGAAATATTAGATAATGGGGGAAGCTCTCAAAAGTAAGACAAAAGCGCCCCTTGTTGTGCTCTTTTTGGACTAGACTTGACAAATGCTCTGGCGTTGAGTTCTAACAAAGAGACAAGATCACATTCTAGGTCTTTTTGTTCTGCCTTTAACAAGTCTTCATAGTGATACACTGATGAGACCAGATACCAGATTGTTATCTAAATTCAGCTGCTAAATTCAGTGTTAAGACACTAAGTTCAAACCACACATTGCCACATTTATTTCACAAGTCGAGCCTGAGGATGGATTCCTCCAAGATGAAGCAGCCCATAAGCATCATTCTCTCCCTCTGCGAAGGTACTCTAAATGCCAGGGAAACAAAATCACCGTAAGGCTCTGACAGTTCACCCTCCAGCACACAGACTGCAAACGCATCTCCACGTTAATTGTCCAGACCGAAGGGGAAGCAAACACTTAGTTGCTGTTTGCATAGAGGCTGCTCGTAATTTGATGTAATGTTCTGTACATCAGTCAACACATATTGAAGAGAGAACATACACACTGCAGAGAAGGCAGAGAGGCAGTGCTGACATCTAACACATTTTATTTACCCTGTTATAGATGTTCTTTGAGTTCATCAAATTACCAATCAATTTATCTGATCTCTAAAAGCTGGTGTACTCAGGTATATTAACTACTAAACTTTACAAGCTTTCAGCAAAACAGCCATTAAATGGGCGAATCGAGCACGGGGTACTGGAAGTCAGTTTGCGCGTTGGCCAACGGCAACAACGAAGCGACCTCTCCCCGCAGACAGGGAGATGACGGAGAAGCATTAGGAAGGCAGCCTCCCCGAGATGCTGTTCAGCCCGAACGGATACCGGCGGAAAAAAGGAATTATGGATGCCGCACTGCCACCTCCTCCCCCAGCCTGACATTTAATGTCTGTGAATAACTGAAAAGAGGAAGAGGATGGGAGGTCAGTACTGGTTCAGATGACAATTTCAGGTTCGTTCCTTTTTCATTTTGTTCCCGTTCAGAAATTTAATGCACACACGGGACAAAATCTTCAGTTCTCTAAATATCAAAGGCTGTGCCCTGGGAAACTGCTAGAGCCACCGCCACCTGAAAGACAACATCCACACAGCCTTGGACAGACAGCCCGAGCGACTGGGCAGTGATCTGGATGATTAGGACGGATCTTATCAGCCTACTTCAGAAAACTATACCAGGGATTATTCTTCTTGTGTTCAGAAGATTAAATCAACAGTTCAATGAACTGGATGCTTCGTTATATTGCTCCACCGGTCTGAAAGGCAAACTGCTTTTTTGGATCACAGCTGTTGTAGGTTCACATCAAGCACTGCTGGGTCTGCGGGAGAAAAGGTTTGCAGCAGGGGCAGGGGATGAGAAGAGACTTGAACATATTGGGTAAGAAAAAAAACCTGGAAATTGTAAAGAATAAGGCCTGATCACGAAGGCAGGGACAAGTGATACTTCTGAAAGGGAAACACGTTTTTTGAGACCAGACCTTGGTGTCACGCTAGCTGTTCTTCCGCAAAGCACCCCGCAGCACTGGCTGGAGTAGCAAGCTAGCGGCTGACAACAGCGTGGCTGGAGGCAAACAGAGCAGCCCTTGCACACAGCAATAGTTCACACGCAGCCCTAAGACGTTACAGGCCGTTTTACTGAGAAAGTAAATGGTGTCGGTGACGCCTGCCAAGACATATCAACTCATTTGGAAAAGGGCACCGGATCTTTAACTGCCACTGCGAGGGCAGAGGGTTCGGTTGAAGGTAACACCTCAAGACGGCTTGCTTTTTCAAAGGTGGGCGAGTGCTCTCTAGATCTCGTGGATATGGACACAGCCTGGGATCCCGACTCAGGGAACTGATTCCTCGTCCCCTTCAACAGAAATCCCCACCACCTTGGCCAGGTGATATCAGCTTGCTCAGCCCTGCAGAATCTGCTGAAAATCGACCATGAAGACCCAACATGAACATATGATTCTGGAAGGCTTTTTTTTTTTCCAGGCTGCTGTCTCTTTCTCCGCAGAGGTTTTTGAGATGAGTAACTAGCCAAAAAGCGTAGAAATGACAGTGGACTCACATGTAGGGGTGACCTTGGTGCACCAGAAGTGGGAGACTGCTCCAAGAAGGATGAAGGCCAATAAGAATAACAAACAAAAATAAGTTCGCCTCCCGTTCTTTACACATCCTAAATGCTTTACAAACATGAATTAAATGGTAAGTGCAAGGGCAAAAGGAGATTAATTTAAACAAACCAAACAAGGTGAATGCCACACACAAAATTACAAGATTTGTGAAGCTAAGCAGAGAAAAAGGTGCAGTCTACTTTATTAATAAAAAAAAAAGTATTTGTTTAATGCATTCCTTTCCCAGTTGCATAAATACTCTACAGCTTATGAATACCTCTTGTGCTACTTACTGTACTGAAAAACTACAAGCAGAAAAACGTTGCATATTAATGTACCCACTGCTCACAGTAGTCCAGAGCCGCCTAATAAAAGATAACATGGGAGCCGGAGCTTAGGAAAATCCAAACAAAGAAGAGATCCATCTATAGCAAGGAGTTTCACTTCACCTGCCAAGATTACCTTCAGCCTTTCTCTGCCGTTTTACACTACCCCAAAGAGCTGCCCGTGTTTTGCTATACCATAGCACTGCCCTTAACCTTTGTCAGGTTAAACCCAGCAAGAGGCCAAACAGCAAAAGGAGTCAAACAAATATTTACTTGGGAGAAAGGATACAACTAATATGCTAAGTGAAATCTCCTGGCCTCTGAAGGGTTCCAGGAGAGACGGCATTTCTTTCTTATCATACTTTTTAAAGGATGTTTCTACCATTTGGAGAAAGCAGGACAATGCCTACACAGAATCCTTCACAAAAATCCCGGTTCTGAGCAGTATATATGTTAACTATTTATACCAAGCTCCCTCCATCTCCCTCCCTCCCTGCTCCTCAGTAACATAAATGCATGAAAGACCATCAGCTCAAGCTTCTAAATTGAGTGTTTCTAAGGTTTTCCTTACAAATTATTAGGCCCAACTCTCATTCTTTCTTCCCAGAGAAACACTACAGTACAAAACCTCCTTCAAAACAGCTTAGACAAGACCCACTTTTTGTGAAACAATTCCAAATTACATTGATGAGATGTAAAATTACTCTAGCAAGTCAGAGTTAGAAGTTTAACCGCTTATAGCCAATTACCCAGGTCTCATTACTGGATTACTTATTGGAGATTAGACAATCACACTGGAAACACAGGTGTGGAAGGGAACGTCTGTATCACCAGCTCCAAAATCCTGCAATTACACAGTCATATAAGAAATAGTCAGCTCAAAGGATCTCTTCCCTGTAATTTTCCCCGATTACCAAAACACTTCAGGCAGTCGAAAACAAAAACATACAAGCAACCCAAGAGACTAACACACACAACTACAACAAACTACCAGAGTTAAAGTGAGGGAGACCAAGGGCATCACCAGCGTCCTGATCCTCTGCAAGGACTTTGTTGATAAAATTTGATTAAAAAAAAAAAAAGTCTAAAAAGCATGCACTGCACTGCAGGCAGAACAAACCCTACCAGCCCTTCAAACACACACAGCCCCTGACAAACTGATAACGAAGGGCACAGTGGGAAGAATACCTCCCAACAGCAAACCACGACATTGGTTTAATCCCAGTATAGCTACTTCATGCATTCAAATCTGCACTCAAAATAGCTGAATGCTGCTAGTAGCAGTAGCGCGTGGCATTTGCTCAACACAAGTCAGAAGTGCAAATCAAGCGTTAGGGACTACAAAGAAACAGAGAACCAAACCGCGATTCCGACACAGCTCCCGTATGTATTCATGGCCCACCCCTCTCGAGCGCTGTGTGCACAGCGCTGGGTCACACCTCTCCACGAGGATTAAACAGATGTGGAAAAGTTTCAAAGACGACCAGCCAGGATGATCAAAGCATTTTGGGGCAAGTATCCCCTATACTTGCCCTTACCTTACGCTCATTCCTGGACATCCACTTTCGGTCACGGTCAGGACCACGTGCTGAACTAGATGGATCTGTAGCGTGACACAGCACTGCTGCACTCACCCTCTTACTTCTTCCAGTGCGTTAATAGAAAATGTAGGGAAAAAACCCAAAAAGCTGAAACACTGACATTATTTTCTCATGCATGCCCTTTCCTGTGAAAATCTTAATAAGACTGTCTAGAGAAACTGAGTTTCTCAAGATCTATTTGAAATAAGGTACACCCATAGTTCATCTCACGCAAAACTAAAGGCAAAGCCTTTTTAGCATTTCTATAGCTTTACTGTTTCACAACACTTTGCCCTCCCATTATAAGCTATTCCATCATATAGATGGAATAACTGAGATAGATGGACTAAGTAATTGTTTCAAACTCCCAAAAGAGAAACAGCTATTAGAAAATGAGCAGTTTTTTGCTTCCAATTCTGTGCTCTGTCCAGTAGATTACAGTACTCTTTCAGAGATTACAAAATAAAAGGATAATGTATTCACACAATCTGCTGCATTCAAGGGAACTACTGAGTTCAATTCTGGTCAATACATCTCAAAGACAGAGCCGCAAGGGGGAAAGGGCCCAGAGACAAACAAGTAGAATGAGAAACCCGGAAAAAAAATCATTCACACAAGCAGAGGCTGAAAAGGTGAGGACTGCTTAGCTTAATGGGAAGGTAAAATAGGGAACAGAGGGCTACAGATAATGAATAATGAAGAGAATTCCTTTTATCTCTTTCACATAAAGGATATTAAATGAAAAAAAGTATTTGAAACCGAGAATTTACAGAGTATGTAAGTTAACCTGTGGCACACACTGCCACATGATATTGGAGGCAAAGAGCTAAACAAGGCTTCAGGAAAAATGCCTGAGACACGTCGAAGAACGATGGCAGTAATCCAACTTCCATTACAGTGAATAAAAACACTGAATGAAAATAAACTCTTTTGCAGCAGGGCATGTGTCAGCCTCCGACTGACAACACTTAGGAAGACTCTTGCAAAGTTGCTCTCCAAAAGTTTTTTTTTTGTTGTTGTTGTTGTTTCAGTGAGGGTTTTTTTGCATCTTCCTTCAAAGTCTTTGCAAGCTGACCACTGTCAGAAGAAACAGGACAGTCTCCGTGTTTGATTCAGTGCAGCGGCTACTACGCTGTAAGGAGTACATAACACAATTATTCTGAGCATCCTACCGGGAAGGTACTTCGTTCTCAACATCAACAGTTCAAAGCATCCTTCAACAACAAATCTCTTAAGTCTCCTACTGCTGAATTCGGTTATCATGCAGAAGTGGAGACGAAGCCAACCAGGGGTTATAGGCAGGCACAGCAGGGGAGGAGGGGGGGAATTCCTGACAGCCTGGTCCTTAGAAGGAGAAATTTCAGCTTTCCACCTCCACGCCGAGCCATCGCATCCAGTCACTCCCAGCCCAACACCCCCGAGCTACCAGTGACCACGCTCCAGGTGCCCACCCCCTCTGACAACAGCGGAGAAAGCACACTTCTATTTCAGAGCTCCTGCCCACCTCATCCCCTTACCGACAAGCTTTTCTTCTAATGTATACACACACATACACATAGATGTACAAAAATATATCTAAGCCTGAGTTGGAAGGTTTTAGCACAGTGGAAGGAAAAATAAATAAATATATGTCAAGGCCTGCGTGTATTCAACAAATAAAAGCAGAATTATATAAAAGCAACAGCTAATAAAAAAGATTGTTCTGTGCTGTGTTTTCCATCTTTCCAACCATTATAGGAATAAAATTATCCACGGAGAAGATCGAAAACCTTTTTCAAAACTAATACAATTAAGCTTTATTACAGTGTTTCAAGTACATTTCTCTCCTCTCCCTCCTAGCCCCCCCCACCTCCCACTCCAATCGAGACTAACGGTTGGAGGCATTCTTCTGTTTTATTACCAGCAAAATGCTAGTGTTCAAGGGTCAGAAACTATCTAGTGTTTCAAGAGAGGAAAGAAAACCTGTCCTTTTTATCTACTTGCTTTAGTACACGTAAGAACTAGAAGATAGTTTCCATGCAGCTCTGCAGTTTGAATAGGACTATGGGCAAGCCACCGTACTCCCCTGAGAAGACGCCGCACTAAAATATCCACCACCTTGTTTAAAAAGTTACCCTGCAGCAAGGGACACGGACCTGAAAAGGGAAACACGAAATACAACAAAAGACTTCAAAAAGAGGACAATGCAGCCTGGACACAAACTTCTCCCCACTCCACTGTCCACAAAGGACGGGCACACATACAGATTTTCCCTGCGGTTTCCGCTTCATGAAACCAGATCCAGAGAGAAGAATATAATAGAAGCACACAGCATGAGACCAAGAAATTGCAAAAAATTCCCTTTGCGTATGAACATATGGACAACTGTGATAATTAGAACGATGGCTGCTAGATTGTTTGCAATTTCACTGAACAATCCCCATTATCTAGAAATAGAATTTAAAAATCTGAATGCAATACTGAGTGGTAGTTTTAATAGTTTATTTTTTAATGAACTGTATGGATTAAAGCGTTGCAAAATTGTATCATGTGAAATTGCTCATGGGCATGTTTTACCATCAATGGCTTAAAAAAATGCTGCATGGACAATTGTGCAGTAGCAGGGAATGAGAAGGGGAATAGATGTGCCGATAGTATCCCACCATTTCTATAATCTGCAATTTTCCCATGTTCCATATTCACCATCATGCTACACGTTGGCAGTAAGGCTAATTGACTCCTCTGTCTCTGTACAGCCCACCTTTTTCATTGTTTGCGTTTCTTTTTAGTCACGTAACACAACTACAAGTCGGATGTACGCAACTCCCTGTCAGGAGGTCTAATTGCTTCAAATTGGAGAAGATTATTCTCCACATTTATTAAAAAATAAAGACTACTTATAACATTATTTCATTTTGCCAGGAAGTGAAAAACGCATTAGTTCATAAGGAACAGCATGGCTGCTCCTATTTTTATGGCATCAATTTTTAAAAACTCATCATGGTAAACAATTAAACAGAGAAGCAAATCCCACGTTTAGGGGAGAGATTCAAATCCCTAAATGGATTTTTCAAAGGTCATTTCAGGCTTAAAAGATGCTTGACAGTGTCTCTTTAAATCATGTTCATTTCAAAGGCTTATCCAGCAAGAAGCAGGCAGTGCACTCCAGCACCACTCTGTGAACTATCGGGCTCCCCAGAGAAAAATTAATAATACAACTTTAATTCATATTTATAGCAAGATTTGTGGTGGTTTGGTTTTTTTTAATTTAGGAAAGGATTTTTAACAAAAGAATAAAAAAAAGAAGGCACTTGTTTTTTTCAATTTAGCTTTCACCTAAACCCCATGGTAAAACAGAAAATGAAGTTTGAACTACTAGAAATCTTTTTTTAAAAATCATCAGTTAAAACCCCCCCTTATCTTTCAACTGCAAGTTGCTCAAAAGATTTAGTTTGTACAGCTTTTTCATCAGTTAACTATGTAAGGGTGGGGGGCAGATAGATACTGGGAGCTGACAGTCCCAGGTTTCAGCACAACACTTCTTGTTTCTTTGCTCTTTGGATCCACACAGATCTGCATCCGATCCCATTAGCATGCAGAGGCCCAAAATAAAAGACACCTTAGCCTTACCTTCCTCTCAATGCGGCCCAACTGCTCTTTATAGAAGGCTTCTTGCCGCTTCAACTCTGCCTCCCTGCCTTGCAGCTCCACGGCCTGGGAAGAAGAACAAAAGAGCATCAGCAGAAGAAGAAATTAAAAAAAAAAAAGTACGAGTGCAAGGAAAGCACCTGGGATGCGGACTGGAAGGAACTAAAAAAAAAAATCATTGCTCAGGACTGGTGTATGGGATCCCTCTCAGCAGAACCACAAACCTTCCATATTGCAGTTCATGTTGGATTATCCCCACCAGTTTGAAACACTCTTACTAGTATCATACTCAAACTCGTAACCTTGATTTTATTTCTCCTTATTAAACGAAAACATATAATCATAGAAAAGTGACATCTTCCTACTGCCTTGTTCAGAACGCCACCTTATCCAAGTCTTTGTTTTTCATGAATCATGATGTTTATTACTCCACTTCAATTTTCTTCACCTCACCTTAAAAATAAACCTCCAATCCTCCACTTCATAAAACACTTGCCCATTGGAGTGTCAGAAAACCTCTACAGATTTAACATATCCCTACAATCATGAAGAAAATCCAAAATACAAGGCTATGTTGTAACATCTTTATGGCAACACACATTCTCACTGACCACGCGTTTGCTTCTACAGGCGTAGACTACCCGGATAATTCGGCACTCTCTCCAGAAGCGCTCTGTGCCTACACCACCAGCACCCCCAGGGCCCCTCTGCCTGGCTGCTGCAGATTTGGAGAGGAGACGGGTGTCAGAATTTCTCTTCCATCTTCCAAAATATAAGTGTGACACTTCCAAAGCAGCAAACTTGGTATGCAAGCACATGCTTAAGCATAACCTGGTCATCAACAGTGCTCAATTAAAAAAAAAAAACCAAAACCAAAAACAACAAAACTCGGTGTGGTTACAGCAACAGATTTTTGCCTTTTAGCTCCTTACAGCCAGCAGCACTTCACTGCATTCCCACCCCTAAACTGAACTAGCATTAAGAAAACATGGCATTGATGGAACTGAACCAAACTTTTTCAGTTTAAAAATAACAAGCAACAATAGCAAGAAGAATGACACTTGTTTTTCTTCCCCCATCCTGCCCCAAAACCCTCTGGGGCCACATAAGTTATCACCAGGCATAAGACCTTTCAAACCCAGAATTATTAGTCTGTTTAACATGAACACAAACCCTGCTAATCTATAGCATCCCATCAGCATTGCTCTTAACTTTTAATGATGATGGCACAATCACAGAAAATGCTGGTCCAATATGATTAAGCAGCTGGGACAGAAACATCCCCGTGGGCTCAAACCTGTCATTTTACGGCCAACAGCCATTGTTAATGAGAAAAATTACATCTGAAAGCAAGTTGCTGTGCATTTCCTTCTTTCTGCTCCCCTGCTGATGGAAATACAGTGGTATAATAGGGCTTAGAAGAGATTTTAAGCTAGGGAGGGAGAGACGGTTGATAAGTAAGCAAGCAAATGAGTACATGAAATAGGGGGGTTGTAGGGGTGTGGTGGTGGTGGTGGTGTCTGTTTGCTTTTAAAGGAAAAGGAAATATTTTGGTTCCCGCGTTTGTCATCCCAGCCAGCAGGGCCACAGTAAGGCACAAGCACTATAGACTCGTATCTAAATCCTCTTGCTCTCAAAGACACTCGATTAAAGGCAAAATCTCTGGCTCTGGTTTAACCAGAGCTGCTATATATCTTCCAGCCTGCAAACCAGCTGAACTAGGATGGGGAGAGGGATGAGCATGAGCTGCCCCATACATGCAGCCTGACCAAAGAGATACCACAGCAACAGTAGGGGCACTGATGGGCACTTTGTGAGTGCCAAAATTATTACCATTTTCTGATAGGAGAACCATCGCTATCCTTCCGAACCAATATCCATCTTCTGTACAGAAAAGGACTAAGCAATTTCAACTGAAATGAAACAGATGTAAGAAGGCAGGGTGGTCTGGTGGATGACGAAAGGACCCTGATTCTCCTGCTGATTTTCTGCATAACACCCATAAAATCAGATTATTAAACAAGTGACTTGTATTTCCTTAAGGAGAAAAATAAATAAGGAAAAGAAAGAAGAGTAACATAGTACTGACCCCTCTGCACAATTCAGATAGAAGGTGCTTTTCATGTGAAGTGTAATACAAGGAGGAGGGCGAAAAAAAAGTCTGAAGATGAATGCTTAAAAACACAAGAAAATTTCTGCTTAATCTAAATAAATTAATCATGTGGCAGTGCTACTCTCCTGGGGTAGCAGACTATTCTGGGAGCATAAAACCAATACGTGTAACAATACTGGTGGGCAAGAGGCTTTATTCTGTTTCTGACAAGATGTGGATCCATGTACCCACACACCCACTCATCTTTTCAACCTATGAGCTTGCCTGACCTCATTCCCCAAGAAATTCAGCATATTTATCCATATGACAGCTCTGGAAGGGAACACAAACCAAATACCTAATCTCTCAAGTAGGGTGCTGAGATGCAGGCACATTAGAGGTGTGCTGATCTGCATGACGATGACCCATGGACTCCCAAGCAGACCTGACTGGAGCTGGGATGCCCACAGCGAATAATGCCTCCGCACCAACGCACCCTGCAGCAGACAGACATTCCGTTAGTGACTTCCCTAGGCTCTTTCAAAATTGATATCAAAGAATCAAAACCAGATCTCCCAGCTGCAGACTACAACCTCAGCACACTCACCATTCTTCCCCCTAAGTACTTTCTCCCATTATGTCCCACTTACTGTCCATAAGTTGTATGAAGAGCTTGCAAAGAAAACTTTTACTCGCAACTCAAAACATTTTCAGTGCCTTGCTTGTTTTCAAGAGCTGCTGATGTTCCAGTGCATTGAAGTATACTGAGAAACATTCTATTTGTGACAGATCTGCTTGAAAGTTGCTTTCCGTTTCCCTCTATCCCCAGCTGTTATTACTAGAAAATTTAGTACACTTTACGATGATGTTTGAAGTATGAATGGTACAGTCAGAGCATGTGTCATTTGAAATACTGTTCCAAACTGGGTTAGGCAACAAGGGACATTTTGTATGAATACAGGATGTTTATTAAGAGTTCCTCTAGTCCTGCTGCTTATTCCCTACCTGAAGTCAGAAGCCTGTGATGTCCCAGACAGAACTGGCTGCTATGGAGATGATTACAATTTCACAGGGAATTGAGATTGCAGGTGCCAAACAAAGCATCAGATACACTTTTCACAAACGCCTTTAGAACTAAAGAAGGAAGGAAAAGGGAAGACACACGTGATAACATATGGGTTTGAAAAATCACGTATCAGAAAGTGGCATTTCACATCCACGCTGCAGAAGCTACATCTGAGCTTGAACATATCAGGCAAGAGATGACCAAAGCCCAGAGATGACATCTAAGAAACTGCAGTGTAGAACACAGCAGAGCGTGATGTCCAGGGAGTATGAAGACAGAAACAAAAGAGAAGGAGGGGAGGAAGAGTGTAGTTAGTTGTAGCACACACAAACGCACTCAAAACTTAGAAAAGTAGCATGGGACAGCACGTATTTGCAAAAGAGAATGTATGCAATAGGCAATTGCCCTCTGTACAAGAACTGGGTAATAAGATATATTCAGGAAATGCTCCACAATTCCCTGTGATGGTGTCAGAAGTTACAAGCGCTGCATTCTTACAAAAGGACAGCAAAGGTATACTACTAGTATGCTACTACAGCTTGCATGGGCATGAATCGGTTGGGCCCTCTTTCAAATTCTTCCTCCGTTTTATCTTTACGCTTTTTCCACAGCCCCAAGTTTTTTGGGTTATCTCAGTGCTGCTTTGAATGGTGACAAAGAGCTAGGGCAGAGTCATGTGTGATTCCCTGCCTCCTCCTCTCCCTTTATCAAGTCACCCATTTAGAAACAAACTGTGAAAGCACATTTCTAAAGCTATGCATTCATACTGGCTCAACTAAAGAATTCAAGCACCGGCCTGCTAGCTGACAAGCAGGCCAGAAGAAATATATTACAAGCCTCTTAATTGAGGTAATGAAATATTATTGGTTTATTCCCTATGAACAAACCAGACACTCTCAGCCTCGTCCTGAACTGACACCAACGTGCAACACATCAGACTGTGCAACCGATCTTCTAGAGCTGGGCTTCGCTCTAGCTACATCCATTCACAGATTAGCTTTGGCTTTGCCCATCACAAAATATCACCAGATTTTTATTATTTTTAATAACAGTCCCTTCTCATCACCTTGTTAAACATGAGAACTAGGAAGGAAATCTGCTTAAAAAAAGGGCTTATTGGCAGGGTCAGATTACAGTAGGGAAATGTAGCACCCAGGAATAAAGTGCAGCAATAGCACAGCCCACAGCTGACTGCTACCATCAGGCTGTCTCTCTCTGCAATACTGTTGGGATTCTGGGATTTGGGGAGAGGGCATGGAGAAGACTCCTCAGAAGGAAAAAAACCCACCCTCACTCTGCAAAGGGCAAGCCGAGCTAGAAGGAAAGGTCCATACCTCAATCTATAAAGAACTTCCTCAAAGGCAAGTCACAGCACTTGGCAAGATTATCGCAAAAATATTTATCTTCTTGGCAAAACACATTCACCAGTCACAGACGAACTAGTGAGATGACGCCTAGAGAATCAGTCGGAGGCAATCCAGGGAAAGAAGCTACAAGGATAACGGAAAGGTCCTTAAGTCTCTACCAAATGCCTTGCTTCTACATCGTCTGGTCTTCGCTGAGAGGAGCTATCAGCTTCCCCCAAAGGTATCCAGTAACATCTCTGCAGCAGCACAGCAGCGATGTGTTGGCTGGGTACCTCAGCTTGCCACACTTCACAACTGCAAATTCTTATACTTCATGCTTTCCCATGTCACTTCCAGTCCTGGTAGCAGTCCAGGTGGCAGGGGAGAAAAAACAAATGCTATTAAAGGCTCCAAGACTAGAAGAAGGAATTGACAGCAATGCACTGAAGAACAGAACTAGCTCCAAAATTAGCTAGCTGGCGTGTTCCTGACCAAGCCCAGGGCAACACTGAAACAGCAAGAGGCAGCCTGCGCACATCACGCCCGAGACCGAACAGCAGAACTTTACGGGGAGGCTCGTATCAGACAAGTAGCCATGGGGGAGCCTTGACTCAACTTCCACTTGCATCAGCAGAAATATCACCACTACTGCAGAGCCGCCTGCAGTCACTATTCCAGACACGTGAGGCCTACAAAATCACTTGCTTTTTGTCCTTTCTCTCGTTCTGTTGAGGGCAGGTGACTGGGTTTTGTTGTGTGTTAGAACCCAGATGCAGACTTGTGGCCTTGAAAAGCAGTACTGGTGTAACCTTCATTTCCTCCCATTTCTGCTACTCTCTTAGCCAACAACACACATCACCAGATCAAGTTTGGTTTCAGCAGCTGTAAGCTACACAAAAGGAACCAGTGAAAATCTTTATGGAGGAAATAATATGCAATTTTCTAGCTGAACACCTTTTAAAATGTAATGACAGAAAATAAAATCCTGCATCTGTGCTCAGCAATAACAATCTGTACGCACGCAGTAACAACATGACACTTGGAATAAGCAAGATCCAGACAAAAAAGAGAGCTTACCCAGGCGTCCAAATCCGCAGGCTTGGAATAAAGAGAGTGCAAGAGAGAAAGGAAGGCAAAAGAGAAGAAAAAGAGAAATCAGTGATTTATGGAGGCCGCCTGCTGCTGCACAATATACCTTTCAGGATGACAAGTTTAGAAAAGTTCCTTAAAAATGACAAGCATCTTAAGCAGTGCAGTGCTGTCCCCTGTTGGGAACTGTGCTACTAAAGCAAAACAAAAGCACATGCAGCCCCAAAAATAAAGCAAAGCCCCCAAAGACCGCTGCCGAATGCCCCCGTAGGGTGGAAGCCAAGCAAAGGCAGCTGTGAAGCAGCCAGTTCCAGGGAGTCAGTGTTAGAGATGCCGATAGCCACAACGTGCACCGATGGACGTGGCGGTGCCGGGCATACTCAAAAGGAGGTGGCCAACAACTGCGCCGTTTCCAAATTACCTGCAAAGAACAAGTATCTTTTTGCAAGGGCGCTTTTGAATGCACAAGCTGACCTACAAAGTAAGTCATCTTCTTTACCGGACAATTTCAAAAAGCGTTTCCTAATAGGAAGCCAGTTGAGTGATCAGATTTCCAACCAGATCCCCCTTCAGAGGCAACTGAACACATCTTTAGTGCACAGTTCAAACCTCTGCCAAATCCAAGCCGCCTTCACCTGCTCCTTCTCTTGTCAGCAAGCCTATTTAAGTATGAAGACAAGCAGATGAAGCAGGCTGCGGTATCACCTCTTATTTACTTATTACTACTTTTTACTTGCACAGTAACCCAGCAGCAGCAAAGCAAGTACAAGATGATAAACGTTTCATCCCCATAACCACCTCCTTCTGAAGCCAAGGCATTTATGAGGCAGCCGCAGCTCTCGTTTGTTGTCAAGGGCTGCAAGCCTTCCCTCTCAGGGCTACATTCAATCAGCAGCACATTGGCTAAGCAGGAACTTCAGAAAGGCTGGCCTTTTTTATGATGATTATTTATTTGAGGGGAGTTGACAGGGCAGGAAGAACTTTCTTCTTGGTCATAGTTCAGTGCCAGAGGGAGCAGACGGTGGAGTGCAATGTGTTTATGGGATCTGCTGTCATTTTAATGGCACAGAGCGACTACTTCAGGTAACCGAGGGATGATGTGTCATCAGCTACCTGTGTCGTCCATCGTCATCCTTTGCAACAGCTGAGAGGGCTGGAACCGAACATCCACAGTTCAACCGGGGGAAGCCAATTCCCCTTTCTGCAGACAGGTTTGATATAGCACCATCAAGTCCTTGGCCAAACAAACCAATACACAGCAGGTGTTCACCAGTAATCACTGGCCCATCTTGACAAAAGCCTGATTTGAATAACATTTTTCTTCCTGCTGATTTTTACAGTGAGGACAGATGTGCTTAGTTTTGGTTTTACATTTTAGCAATTGCAAGGCTGGCCACCCTCAGCAGATGGACAGGATGAACAGAGGGCTCTTTATGGTGCCCGTTATTATGTCAGCAGGTAGGTCATGCACACCAACAGCTCTTTTCTGGATTTACATCTGTCATCCCTGGGGTGCCCAAGTCATTAACTGTCACATTCCTGGTGGACAAACGCTTGCACGACAAAACGAACACGAGGTACTAACGCAGTGGCACTGGCCAGTTGCTGAGAAGAGAGGAAGGAGAAGGACCCAGCCCTACCCCTGACAGGCGGTCCCTCTCATACCCCCTAAGATATAACGCACAACAGCAGAATTAGAGAAGGATAACACTGTTACTAACCACAGGGCCTCTCTTCTGCAGGTACTACCAAAGGCTTTCATTTTGTAACCTTTCAGGAGGGGGGAAAATTGTTACTCCAAGAATAGACAGACACACTCCACTGAATGGAAACAGGAAAATTAAAACAGCTGTAGATGCAGTAGGACATATTGCTGTGTTGGGAAGAAATAACTACATTTGGAGTGAAGCACAGACTAAATCAAATATAATAATAAAATAATACAAAAATGAAAACTCAGGAGGGCTACTGGTTTAAGTTTTGCTACCTCCTAAGCACCTGGCAAGATCTCTTTGTAGACCTACGTTTACCAACTTTGACAATAAAGGACACAGTGTGTCCACTAATATTTTCAAACTTTAAGTAAACTGTTTGAGAAATGAGCAACACCTGGGTTCCTCGCTTCCTAACCACACGAGTTTCACTTCCAGCTCCCAGCTGGGGGCTTGTGAGTTTTATAATCCCAGCCCTGGGACACAGGCCATCTTTTAGCACCCGCGGTCAATACTGCTGAACTCTTCTGCTAAAACAAGGGTTCATTTCTCTCCCAGGTAACCCAGAGGATAGCAATCACGGGAAGCTGAATAAATACTGTACTTAAGTGTTCAGGTCAAAACCAAATCAAGATATTCCTCTTGACTGTATCAGAGGCAAAAGGTTATTGAAACAGGATCTCAGGCCAAACCAGCAACCCCTGTCCTAGGTGTTTATATGGGGGGGAAAGATGACACAGTCCACTTGGAGAAGACTCTGGCTAGATACAGGAGCCACGTAAGTAATGCGCCTGTGCTTCTGAAAGCTTCACATTTGAGCACTGATTATTCAGGCGGGGATGCTTTCCCACATATCTATCAACAGTCCAACTTCCAATGAAATCGAGAATACAGCGCCAAATCAGTATTTCACACACACAGCCAGTTTCCAGCATCTTTTCCCAAACCCATACACCACGTCACCCATACGTGACTGCCATAACGGGCACATCACTCATGTCTGTCATGGGCTGGGCAAGCGTCAAAATGGCAGTGAGCGATCAAAACAGCTCTGCAGTTGGTGGCGAGGGAGGAAGGGAGCAGCTGGATAAAGCAGCGGCCTTAGGAAGGGCAATGCCTTCGTAACCTGACTGGAGCCAGCTTCACCCTAAATGTCCCTTACCTTGCCACAGTCAATACCTGTCATATATCTAGTTTCACTATAGCGTGACCAATGACTCAGGAATCCAGACTACCAGCTTGGTAGAGATCATCTACTGAAGAACTCAATACAGAGTATTTTTAGGGGCACTGCCAACTTTGGGAGCGGAAGATGGAGTGGGAGATGCGAGAAATGAGAGGCAGCAGGTGCCCAAAACCCAAGACAGCTGCTGGCAACAACTTTTGCACTGATGTCAGTATCTGAAGAGCTCTGCAGCACATATTCTAACATCTTGATGACCAGACTTCATCACTGAATGAGCAAAGAGTCATTTCTTCTTAAGGCAATAATCCAGCTCTAAACTTTTCCACGATGATAGGAATTAAAGCATTTAAAGAATATATCTAGACATTCAGTATCCACTCCAGACCCTTAAACGCTTCCAGTTTAGTGGAAAATTGAAGCAGCATCAATATTAAATGTAACTAGAGTCAGAGATGTAACCAACTGACAAGGGAGAGGCAGCGGGAAGAGTGAACTGAACAGCAATCAATGTTGAGCAAAGGCTGGAGTGAAATTGCTCAACTCTAATGTATACAGAGCATCCACAATTCTGTAAACGTGGAGATAGGAAGACAGCAGAAAAAACCTCTGCCCTTTTATGATTCAGGGACAACTGCACTTCTAATACTTATGGCATTACTGCAAATAGGTTTGCAATGCTGACAGTTTGATAGTTTTCATTTAAAACAAAATAAAGAGAAACCTATTTTATAAAATCCAAAGTAAACCATCTGCTTTCATTGCCCGCTTTAATACTTCAGCCCATTCCCACATTCTCCTTTTCCCATCACCACTTCTCTACATGCATACATACAGAGTTTTCATTTTGTAGACTGCCAACAGACAAGGCATGCCATGTCTACAGAAATCTTGCAGAGTGTAGGCTCTCTAGAGATGGATGCTCAAGACACTCACGTCTGACAGCAGGTGAGTCAACAACTCCTTCTAAATTTTTACCTCCTTGCTTAAATTCCTACTCTGCCTGTTAGACATAAGAATCTCCAAGTCCCTGACCAATTTAGCCAAGAAAACAAACAAACAACCCCCCCAAAAAAACCCAAAAAACTCAAAAGAGGGCATCATGAAATTCTATATTGATTATGACTTTCTACCCCAGAACATGTTTCAGACCCTACTGAGTCAATGAGGTATCTTCTCATAAAGCTAGAATCAAAGGCCACTCAACTCTTCTTGGATTATTTCTAGCTCATAATCATTAATACAGACTCCCATTATGCTAGCCTAAGGGTGGCATATGGCTTTCTAGGGATAGGACAGACGGGGGAAAATAACAGTTACGCATGCCTACATCCCAGTCTCATTTCTGTGCATGCATATGGGGACATAGCTTTCTCTTGCCAGATTCTTAAATACCAAATACATTAGCTTCCGAGTCAAACATAGTACTTCAAACACGACCACTGTTTTGCAAAAAAAAAAAAAAAAAAATCAAGATGACATGCATAAATCAACCCATGTGCCTCCAAGCAGCAAAAATGATGAACCATGTGAGTTCAGAAGGAATTCCCTTCCCACACTCGCTCCCAGACACTACAAGCAATTTTTACCTGCCTCTGAACAAACCAGCTATTTATAGGCACCAGCCAAGGGATACAGGTTTAGTATAGTACAGTGAATACAGAGTTCCTGCCACAAGATTAGAAATCTAATTTCTTTTTATATAAAAAAAAAAGATTCTCTCAAATACTATGCAGTTTAAGAGAAATAGAGTTCACTTTGGGGCTGCTTTTTAATACAGGCAAAGACTGTCTTAATTACATGCTTGAGTAAGAAGATTCTTGAAAGCCTTCCGTCATGGTCACGCATCCCCTGTCAGTCTCTATGAATCCTTCCGCAGGTGGGCAGCCAGGTGCGCTTTCAAACATCACGGTTTACGTTTTCACCCGCTTGTGAATCTTCCTGTTCTCCCTGCTCTTTCATCCCTGACATACGCAAAGTGCGCTTTATACAGCGTTAGGCGTTCGGTGTCTTTCTGGGGGCAGAATCCAACCTACCAGTTTGCCAAGATGTCTGTGGGAAAGACATACAGTAATCAACATTTAGTATAAATCAAACGGATTCCAAAGCCTTACGGAAAGGACCACAAAAAGCATAGGGGACTCAAGTTAAAATAAATGGTTTGGGCTAGCACACATACACAGTCATGCTTGTAGTAAGGTGTTACCTATGGAGTAAAATGCAGTGAAAATATGTAGAAAGATTAATCAGAGACTGCCCAGAAAAGACAAAACATAGAAGTGAGGAATTTTGCTGCTATCTCCCTCATTTTTATGATCACGAGAGACAGGCAGTCAGCACTAAATTTCCCTACAACCAGTTCTAAAAACGTACCTCGGTCTTCGCCTGCAGCACTCCCTACATCCTAGGCCACAGTCAGTGTTATGAAAAGGCTGCCAATTAAGTTGTGGTTTTGAGCTACAGACAAAATGTCCACCAGAGACTCCGATTCTTGCTTCCAAAGCACTTGCAACCCACTGTGTGTTTTAGGCAGAGAATGTACTGGTTCTCAGATAGATGCACTCTCGGCTCCTCACAAGGCTGCGATCAGAGAAAATGCTGCAAGGTTGCATCTTTTAATGAAGTCCGAGTATATCATAATGAAATCAAAAAGAGTGTAGATCCAGCAACAACAAGGATTTCAGGCTATTGTAAAACTGTATTCTTTATTCTTACATTGCAATCTCCAGGGCATGATTGTATCAAAAGCAACTCGCAAATCTATGTCACTGCCAGCAAAATTTTGATTTCCATTTGATAGCACAATTTGCAAACAGCGGTTTTCCACATCGTGGAAGTGCTTAGCATTTGTAAGAACTACAAGAATTCAATGCTGATTCCATGCCCATTTACTGGGCAATGCAACACCCTCTTGCTCAAGGCAGACGGCTTGGGAAAATCAGGGGCGGGGGGGAAAGCACCCTCTCTTTCTACGAAGGAGCAGTACCTGGTAGTCTCTCAGCAAGGATCGCAAACCAGGTGTTGCTGCTGTCAAGAAGAGGGTATAGACTGGGTCCAGCAGGAAGAGTTAAGCCGTTTGAGGAATTTTCCTTAGGAAAAGAAAACAACATTTCACTCTCACTGGAGCTCCTGAAGCTCAAAAATGATGTCGCATGCTAAGGAACCAGAGAATTATTTACTCTTGGACCTTTTGATCAAAAGCAAGAAGCTTGAAATTTAGCTTTAAAACAATGTATGCTCTAAATATAGCAGTCAGGTGACCTGACAGAGCTAAGATTCATGCTTCATGAGTTTGCAAATTGAAAGAGTCAATCCCGTTCCGAGTATCATAGAACCCTAAAGACAGATTGCTGTATTTATTGCAGTAGATACTATTTACAAACATATCTCCACACTGTTTGCTCTCTAATTATAGTTGGGGCACATACAATCATTTACTTTCTGTGAGCTCCTTTTGTACGCTACACCTCCAAAATCAATGAAAAGTAATTTTAGGAACCTGTTGATTGATTTATTGATCAAATAAGTTGACCAGTGCAGTAGACTAGAAATAACCAGACAGGCAAGTGATTTGATAAATATTCCTGAAGACTAGTCACTATAGGCACTGAAAGTCAGGGAAAAAGAAACCCTCCAAGGCAGGTTCAGGTTTTTTTTAGAATCTATATTAACAGTTGGCCCTAAAACTTCATTCCTTACGCAGGCCTGCTTGGCCAAGTGTGCGCCCCAACCAAATGTTTGAGATAACTCTGTACCATCCAGTATTAGTTATCAAATTCAGCAGAAGCCATTGGCAGAAGTTCAGCTCCTATTACCAAAAACGATGTGAGAAGGAAGAGGAAGGGGGGGCGAGTACGTTACACAAGAGTTTGAGGCAGGAAAGGGATAGTTCTGTCTGACCAAGGCCACGGGATGGAAGAAACACCGGCGGAGATCATCGTCCACAGGCAGCTTCCAGTGCCTGGGACAGTTTTCTGGCAATTCTGCGGTGGGACTTCACCACAGCTTTCACCAAGCTCCAACAGCAAGGAGCAGATTATGCCCCTGGCCAGCACTGAAAACCATAAACCTCATCTATCAAGTATTCACTGAGATGGCCTATTTTTTTCCTGTGGATTTAATTGTGATTTAATGAGCTTTTCAATGAAACATGTTGGCAGCTTATCATAAAACTAAGCTGAATGTAACTTGTACTCCTTTACACCATCCGCTCGGTTGCATGAAGAACTGTCATCCAACTCGAGCAAGAGGCAAATTGGGATTCAGCTCTGTTGCATAGGAGTAGTTTCCTAAGAGGCAGAGGACAGGCACACTAACAAAGCAGGAGGCAAAGGAAAAAGCTCGAGTTACTGCTATTATTTGTACAATATTTTAGATAATCTTTTGGCACTGTGGTTTTGGGGCGTTGATCCCCAACACAATAAAGGAATTAAATGTCCAGGGATGTCAATAGCTTTTTCCACAAGCATAAAATCAAAGCAGGAAAAAAAACCCAAAACATTCAGGTGCAGGCAAAATAAATTAGCAAGATCAAATTCACAAGCTCTCATAACCTCTCAGCATTTTTGAAAAATAATGCCACACCTATCAAAACAACCTTTAAAATAAAAACCTTTAAAAGCTTATTTATCTCATAATAGTCTCCTTCCTGCCTGTCATATAAATATATATTACATACATATAAAATCAAAAGAAAAATCCACTCGAAGAAACCAACACTCCAGTGCTCCCTTTTCCATTTAGTGTTGGTTGTACACCCACAGAGACCTTAAAACATTTTAAAGGATCAAGCTTTCCTTCTCATTAGTACCAGCACCGCATTGTTCTGAACTGTGGTCATATAACCTTTTGCACCTTTTCACTCTATTGAATCAATCTCCCCTGGCAACTTCTGGTGCAGCACTCCGCTCCCCCTGCCTCCGGCTCTTCTTCCCTTACTAATTCTGTGTTCAGAACTGTGAAGCACAAAATTAGACGTTTCAAATTAAGCAAGGAGAGAGAATGAGAGAACCTTATTAAATCAACATTAGCATCAGAGTGGCTTTAAAAGAGAAACTCAATTGCAAAATATTACTCGTCTCTGTAAAGCTCTTTACATCGACAGAAACGAGACAGGCAGCGGCTGAAGTCGTCTTCCTCTGCCCCCACCTTCCTCTCCGTGCTGGCGGCAGCACTCGAGCAGTCGGAGCAGGATCCTCCGCAGACCACAGCCCCAGGGGAAGCAGAGCTTACCTCGAACGCACAAGCACTGGAATTGCCAAGCGAAAAGGACAAGGTCTATACCGTGATGTTGGAGGAAAGACACGCACACACAAAAAGCATATTAACACACAAAAGCAGACTGCCTTCTCCTCCCAAGCTTTCCACAACACCGGTTGTTCTCTCAAGTCACATTACAAGTTACAGTCACTTCTTTACTTCTTGCAACAAGGCAAAGACCCATTTCAAGTTTTAGTTTCCATTCTCAGTCCCCAACAATCAAGATTACTGGCATAATGGTGACGATCAGCACATTATGTTCCAAAACACCGTAACTTTCTGAATGTGAACCTCCGGTTCCTGGCCAGATATCCTTAAACTCCTTTTCGAGATAAATCAGTGGAGTATCATACCATTCCCCCTTGCTGGATAATTAGACATGTTGTTAAAGCCAGAAATCACCTCTGAGCCTGCACGGTCTTTAAACGTGACTTTCCCTTGGCACTTCTTGAATAAGAGTTGATACTTGCACCTTGTGTCAACAGAAGGAGCGAGCACACCTTGCACCATTGTGCAGCAGGCTACGTACTTGGCTGTGGGGCTGCCACCTACACCCGAGTGTCTCGGCAGTGTCTTGTAGGGAGAGCTTGCAGTGCGTGCTGCTAAGGAGCCCTGCGGAAACAAATCATACTAAGCCAATCTAAGTACAAATATATATATATATATATTTTTTTTTTTAAAACTATTTCAATTAATTAAATGTTTAGCGCACCCACTTAACTAGGGAATACTATCCTAAGGGCAGGTGATCTGAAACTGAAGCTCAATTCCTGATGACAAAACAAAGCTTTTGAACCATTTTTGGGCAAAACAGACACTACTGCAACAGAAACGGAGGGTGAGGCTTTTGATCGCTCTAGTCCTACCACGCAATGGAAACTCACGTATCATCCAGACACTACTGAAAACTCTGCATTTTGCAGATGGGTTTCTAAGTGCAGACCCTCCGTACCAACAAAACGGCGCTTTGAGAAGCCAGGGGTGCTGGCAGCTCTGATACCTCTTCAGAGCTGCAGTGAGTGACCATTGCCTCACCCGACAACCAGGCTTAGGTGCCATTAACTAAGTGCTGGACAAAGCAGCTCCTACACCAGAGTTAAGGCAAAGTGCACCAGGGAAACAGGAAGAAGGAGGAGGGTAAAAATAACACCCACAAGAACTAGTGACAAAAAGCTAACTTTGTTAAAGGGCTGTCTGGTCAACATCCTTGTTTTGTAAAATGAAATGCTTCATTTTCACCTCAAAGGGCAACAGGAGCAATACAAGACTGCTTGGAGCCTTCCAAAATGAAAGGGTACGATGAAAAAGAGCAATTTACCATTCAATTATAAAAGCTGAAAAATGGGGAAAAGAGAAAAGCCGGAGCGAAGCACTGAACCTGCTGTCCTAGGGCTGCCCTCGGTGCCTTTTCAGGCCAGTAAGAAGTCTTTACCGAAATGTACTTAACTGTCCGCTACATGCCTTTCTTCCAGGAAAGGACAGCACTCAGCAAAAACTGAAAACATATTTTGTCCTATTTTTTGCTGCATCTAATTTTCTTCTAGTCTTTTCCCAGCAGTCTGACACAGAACTAGAAGTGGCCTCCCGTTGCCTGCAAGTCCCATCCCTTGCTTGTGTAGGGGAATCAGATAGCACCTTTAATTCAGTGGGACAGTAACTATAATGATGGATGTCTAAACAGAATGATAACAGGGGCTTACGAAGTTAAGCGCTAAACATAATGATCAAAATTAATAAACTGATGTCCCTAAATATGAATGCATTAGTTCATGGGATGGGATATAATTCTTCTGCAAGGCCCTCTTCTCTTGTACACAGAACACCAAGAATGTCAAAATGGAGCAGGATCACTTCAGCCTAAGAAAAAGGCACTCTAATCTCAGAGCGTTCACCAGGTAGTCTTTTTCCACAAATACCAAGTAATTAGCTCACGTTCACACGCCCAACACCTTCAGCTCTTTAGTGCCTCCATTCTGAAAATTTTTCAGAAACAGCCAACTTTTACCAGCCACACAAAAAGTACAACTAAAAGAAGAACAAACAGTGGAGACAATTTCTGTGCAACTTCCACCACCTAGTTTTGTTCCTTAAAAATCAGTAGTCAGTTTGATAGCTCAGCGTATACCAACCCCACAAGCAACCAGTGAATACATAGGTACTTAAGGTCACTTGTAACCGAAAGCTTGGAACAGCTTTAAAAGAAACAAAGTTTTAAAACCCCGAAAGGCATCAAGAACTAAACAACCCAAGGGTTCTGAGGGGTTTTGGTTTTGTTTTCTAAAAACGTACCGTACTATTCACCTTCAAAGATCTCAGTGACTACCAACACATCATGACAACACTTCTGAGATAACTACTACACCAGGAAAACTAAAGCACAAGCAAGATGCAATAATTTGTCCTGATTCACGCAGAAAATACTGGACAGGATCATGACTGATAACAGAGACCCAAACCACAGAAGAAACCAAGATTTTCATCATCCATGTATTTGCGCAGATTACCGAAAGGAAAACAGTCACCGTGTACTGAAGCTTGCCTGTTAATATCCTCCCAAGATGGCACAATCAGAAAATTATCTCAGAAGATCTAAGTATAACGGAATGAAAGGTTACACACATTTGAGATGAAGGGAAAGAGCTGGAGCAGCAAAAAAAGCAATCCCTATTTCATTCTTAAATCTCTAAGGGTCTCGGGAAGCAGCAGTCAATGGTGGAAAGCCATCTACCAAATCCAGGTAACTAATATTGCTTGCAGTGATTAACTCAGCCTAGGTGTCAGCCCGCCACCTACTACTGTCGGGTGGAAAATTTGCTGTAAGCACCCAGAGGATTCTGAAGAAGGGAACAGAAACACTGAAGAAGAGGCAAGACAGACACAAAACAACGCCGAGCCACAGCAGCCTTTCCTTTCAGCAGTAACTATTGGCTGCAGCACTTCGCTTACTTCTGAGACATCAGTAAAATGGACCCATCTCATCATCGTTCAGTTTTTTCAAGCAGCAAATCAGGAATTAACATTCACGGCTTCTATGACTGACATAATTGCAATTTAAAAAGGGCAATTAATCATCAGCCACGCTGGCGGCTGACTTGCCAGGCTGGGATCCTTCCTCTCCACACCTGCCAACAAACTCACAGGAGGAAAAGCATCAGGCATGCACACAGAGCCAGGAAGGGCCGTTCTCCCTCTTACCCCCAGCCCCAGGCTTCACAGCCTATGCCGTGGGTTTTGTTATTGCGTTTTCTCCCACATGTGCCCCATGGGGATCATTCGCCCACCCTTTCCCCCAGGATGCCCAACCAATCTCCCTTGCCACGTGGATAAGGAATGCTCTCTCCGTGTTGTATCTCACTCATGTCAGCCAAGAGAATTGAGGCAATAAGCTCCAGCACCTCCATTACGGAGCTCTCCTCGTCTCCCCATTTTCCTTTGTATCTTTGCATCAACGAATCTTTTTAAGAGTGACATCTCATCCCATTCCTGCTTGGAAAGTATATTACAGAGGTGAGAGCACAGCTCCAGAGAAGCAACTAACATAGGCTCACAGAAACTTCAAACCTGGCAAGTTTTTTTTATAAGATGAGTCAAAAAAAGCCACGAAGGCAGTATTTACTTCTGTGCTCTTATGGGAACGTTTTCAAGCACGCTTTAAACAAAACCAAAAACTCAAGCAATTGTTCTGGGTATTAGTTTTGCCACTTTAAAGTCTTTCTATGTGAGCATCCATTGCCAGATGTGAAAGGTATTTCAACCAATAGTATTTAGAGAAGAGACATTTGGAAATTTGTCAATGGTGTTCAGGTTCCCAGAAAGAAAGTTCTGAGACTAAATTACTGTGGGGTGAGTATATAACCTCCCGCAGGAAGTACAATTCTTAATATAACATCCTTTCCTGAGAGCCATCAAACTGACCTCCATATTATGCCAGTCCTCTTATCTGGAAAGTAACACTATGGTGATAAATACCATAGAAAATAAGTATGGGATTGATGGAAAGATTTAGAGCTCAGCAAGCTGTGAGGTCTTCAAGTGACATACTTAAGGCTATGTCCTTGGGCCAAGGAAAACACACAACGTACTTCTAGGGCAAAGAAATCTTGCTCCAACATGTGCCAGCGCTGCCAGCCAAGTGCAGCAGATAGGTAGGGACTGAGGACGCGTGTTGTAACACAAGCTATATAATCCTCCCTTCCTCATTCCTGACAGTCAGCAACCAGAAATTGCCTTCATCATAACAATACGGGAAAAGAATTCAATGCTTTTGTACGTGAAAGAGAGTAATTTCAATCCTAAGCATTAAGTCAGGATGGAAGCTGGAACACAATTACGTATTGCACGTCTTGGTCAGAGTTCCAGACAAAGGTAGTTGGCAGAACGTCTCCGCCAGCAGATAACACCAATAAACGGCCTCATTTCCATCTATTATAAGATAATAAACAGGCTTTGCTTCCTCATACTGTCCTCATTTCTATCAGGTCCCTCTCAAGATTTGCTATCTTTTTGACACATGCTCCAGATGTTCTTCATCCACAAACCTCAGTGCATCATTGCAAGTTAAATGAGGTGTCTACAACCCGCTTCTCTCAGCTTTGTGAAACCAGACAAGCACAATTATGAGCCCCCTCCAGCTTTTTCCTCATTCAGATTTTGCAAGGTTTTAGAAATCTCTTAAAGAACATTTTATTCCCAAACAGACCTTTACCTTCCAACGACACAGGTATCACGTTGCCCCATGCTCTCTATTCAGCTAGGACTGACCTTGTGCTCCATTAACAAAGCCACCCCCTAACAAACAAGAGTGCGGTGTTGAGAAATAGCAGCTATTTCACTCGAGTACGTATCTTCTCCCAACCTAGGAGTAAATACCCTGTAACTCAGTTGTATTTCCTCATAATGACTGGCTGGATCAAAGACTTTTACTGGGCTCTTCTGCACTCAGAGAGGGTGTTTACCAAAACCAGAGTTGGTAACAAACGGAGAGGGGAGAAGAAAAAAACAAAAAAACAACAGAAAGAAATACAATGAATCTCTCTCAAACACAACCAGGGCTCCTCAGCTGCTGCCCAGGATCACAGATGCTTCATTTCCTACATTTCTTTAGAAGAAAAACAAATACTCATGCTTCCAAATTTTCCCAACACCTGTAAGTTTAATGCCTCCAATCAGCACTTGCTCACATCTATCTTCCAGCCCGTATTATGAAGTTTCGATAAGCTTTTTCCTTCCCAACGTCTCTCACTCCACCTGGATAAGAGCCACTAATAGAAGACAGAGACCAAAATCCTTGACTCTTCTATTGCCTACATTTAGCAATCAGCAACTGCCTGAGTATTGTGTGAGACCCAAAGCACTGCCGTGTATTACACACTTATCTCTGCAAAACCACCCTGCACAAGTGACAACTTCCAGGCAGGGGGGAGTGGGAATTGTGCAGCTTTGCAATAATTAAAGCATAGACGAGTGTCACTGCTGTAGATAATTATGCATTAGCAGTGAAATTACTTAATGGAATGAAATAAACTAAGCCAAATGTTTTGTTTTAAAGGGAATTTAGGGTCTGCAAAAGGCGCCCAACTGACAGCCCAGGAGAGCGAGAATGACAGTCCTCAGTCATTCACAAAAACGATGCGACGCCGCACCAGCCTGGCAGGCTTCCACCTCCCGCCCCGGCACGGCGGGGAGCAGAGGAGAAGCTAAAGAACATCGCAGCCTCCCGGTCAGTCAGGCTCTGATCCATCTGACGAGCACCCACACAGGTACCAGTCAGTCACTAAGTAGAGAGGAACAACTGACTGGGATCATTTCCTAAATAAAGATACCAGCTCTGATGGATTAATTCAACCCACAGATCTTCCATAGCCCACCCCCACAAGCCATCATCAGGGAAAAAAAAAAAAAAGATGTTTAATCAGCTTCAGTACAGACAAGACTCCAACCAACAACAGAAACAAGATACGTAGGTACACGGCCGACAACAAAACCACCTCCTCCCACCAAGCCCACGAGGTCCTCCCCCATCTTCTCCTCCTGCCTCAACAACCGCGCACCTACGCACACTCCCACCACCGCGCTGGCCTAGACGGCTCTCAACAGCGTCCTCCTGCTTGTTAAAACAAGGAGTCTCAAGGTCGGTCAGAATTTATAAGGCAGCCATTTCATCTTTTGTGCTTCTCTGGCTACATTCCTTCCTAAAAGCTGCTGAACATTGGAGATTCTGCTGGGTCTGAAAGCCCTGCCAACACTAGGGCCAATTAGGAGTTTCAGGATGATGCATATTAAAGTTATTATGGGAGGCAGTTATGCAGCCAGAATAAATCTTAACTGAACCTTTAAGTGGTTTTTATAACTCTTGTTTCTCCTTCTTGAAAACAGATGAAAAGACACAAATCTCCTCCCCTAAAAATCTGCAGGGATTCCAGCCGACCACCAACTTCTCCCTCAAGAGAAGATTCTGCCCTCAGAGCAATAATTCATTTCGTCCAAGGCCAGCTAGATCATCTTTATGTTTTAAACTCCAAATCACTCAGATCAGTCAGAAACTTACAATATCAGTGAAGGCTGGCCTGAGATACTGGCTTCAGAAAAGCACTGCATATACATCTCAAACATCTGCTGAATTTTGAAAAAACCATCAGTGTTTTTTCAGTACAGGCTTCCTTAGACAGTCTACATAGTCTGCAGATAGTCAAAGGCACACAGATATTGTAGTCAATTTTTACAGACCAGGTTTTGTAGGTAGTATCTAATTAGAAGGCTAGGGTGTAGGTCCAAACAGCGAATCTTAAAGAGGACCTGAGGAATGGAGGCAGCAACATCAGTTTTGATAGCAAGCATGAGATGTCATTAGGACAGCATCTGCCGCTCTCCTCTCACCGCTTCCAAAACGAAACTTGCTCTCAGCAGCAGTTACCTACCCCTCCAAGAAGCACTACTATAAACCAACTAGAGAGCTGAAGACCAAAGAGAAATCTGAGGTGGCTGAGAACAAACCGCATCATTTGTGTGGAAACCTGCACTGTCTTCACGACAACCTTGTCCTCCCCTCAGCAGCCTGAATACACAGCAACGTCACAAGCTGCTACATCCTTGCATTTAAGCACGAAAGCGAGCCCCCAGAAACATGGCAAGAAAATGAAAGATAGAAGCAGGCTGACTCAACATACATCTCCAGTTCGTAAATGATGTCAGGCCTCACAACTCCAAATGATATATTTCTATAGCAACCAATGAACTTCAAAAACTTAGGGTAAACTCATCCTGAAAAATATTACAGTAACTCCTGGAGAAACTATAGCCAGAATGAAAACAAATAAGCATAAAACTTAGACATTTCATTGGCATGCAAGCAATTTGAGGGCTCAGCAG
The DNA here is from genome assembly GCF_965183815.1 of Platalea leucorodia. Classification (NCBI taxonomy): domain Eukaryota; kingdom Metazoa; phylum Chordata; class Aves; order Pelecaniformes; family Threskiornithidae; genus Platalea; species Platalea leucorodia. Next base: position 3,207,497 of record NC_138831.1, on the reverse strand, counting down.
ATCCCAGTCCGCCCCCGGAGAGGAGTCTTCATGGGTGTCCCTTCACTGCCACCCTCAGGAAATACTCACTGCCGCCTTGCAAGTGCTCTCCACACAGCAGGAAAAAAGTATGAACTCAGTGAAGGCATCATCGCTGGCATGCGACCGAGATGCACGTTAAAAATCTTTAGCTCCAAAATAAGAGGTCTACAGCTAAAATCACGTCCCAGAGAACTGAGGAGCAGAGCAGAGAGTCTGCAAGACCAATACACAGAGCAGCCGCCGGGCTGAGCGGTGGTTTTGACCCCAAATAAGATACATAATTAATCTCCCAGATTCTGCACATGAGGCAGGTAATAGACTTTCCCAGATTCTAAATTCAAAGGGGTATTAATGAGGACATGCTGTTTATGGATTGTATAATAGACTCCATTTGCACCATCACATTTTAAAGGCTCACTTGAAAAGCCAACAAACTCCCTCCCTCAAAAATAATTTTAAAAAAAACAAGCAAATCAAAACTGCATTGCTAATCAAAGCGGAAAGTTTCATAAGAATTCAGAGTTGGTAATGAAGCGAAAAAAATAATGCAAAAAAGACATTCTAATATCATTTATTTACACACATGTGTGCACAAGATGTACCTTAAGTCTCTGGACAGTATATTGACTTACCAGTAGATGACATGAATTATCAAGCAGGAAACTTAGTTCCAAATCAGTCTGCATCATAGCTCTTAAAATAGGCAAATGACTTGCTGAAGTCTACAGCGAAGCCTAAGCAAGCTCAACAGCAACATCTGCTGGCCAATGAGCAACAGTACGAAATTAGTCTAATTATATGGAAGTTTATTATTCACTCTTACAAAGATGTGAATTTTTATTGCCGCTTAAGAATGCCCAGTAAGACATATTTCTTGTGCAGAAAGCAGATGTAACTTCTAAACATGTGTGCAAACAACAAGGCAAAGTTTTGCCTGTGCTTGCACATGCATGTAGTCAGAAAAATCTGTCATCTACCATTACCTGCCCACCGAGATACTTGACAGCAAAACACTGAAATTAAAAGGGACTAAAATTCATGTTAGTGAGACTATGCTGGAGGAAATCTCTTCTGTCCAGCCGCTTCAATCCCACTGAGGAACGCCCATGGTACCCCTTGAACTATTTTCTTTCCTAAGGGAGCAGCCCACATGAGCAAGGCCTGAGGCAGCAAAGTATTTATCAACCCCACTAGTCCCATCTACGCAGAGCAGAGTGGCAGTTAAGACCATTAGAGCTCCTCTCCCTCCGGGTGCCTTAACACATTCCTTATTAACCTTAGAAAATAAGCCCACTATGGCAGAATGACATTATTGGAGCAGGAGCACGGCTAATGGTCCCCACTTCATTTGGGCACAAACTGATACTCTATCTCGATTAACTACAATGAGAACTCTTATTTTTACCCCAGATGCATAAAATTTGATGAACTACTTCTAAACTGTTCTAAAGAAAAGAAAACACAAGTGGCTGGCAACAGCTTCAAGACTGCATTTAGACCTTCATCATGATTTGGAACAAGGGCAGAATGACCCGAGAGCTGGTTTCTGAACAGTCATCAGATGGGAGAAGGTGTTGACGCATCCCAGTTCTGTTACCAGTAAAGGAACAGTGTCGAGTTCTTACTTGACCACAGAGAACCACCTCTTTTTGCAGGTCGCTGTATAACAAGAAATCACAGGCAAGTAGGTTTTTAATAGAACCCTATGATAACCTTCAGCAGCACAAAGCATAGAAAAATTACACTGCAAAACGCTGAGCCTTGACCAGGAAAATGCATGCTGGCTGGGGGGGCAACTTTTTAAATGATAGAAAACTATAGGCTGGACTGACATTCATTATCTTTAAAATTTTAGTTTGCTTTGCGGTTTAAAGCTTTCATGCTTTTTCAAGTTTTGTACTTGAAACAAAATTCTTTTACCCTGAAAAATTAGGGAAGGGGATTTAAGAAACATGGAAGCTTATTTGCAGCTGATGTAAGTTTTTGTTGCTGGTGGTTTGGGGGGGATTGGTTTGGTTTTTTAGGGTGCTGTTTTGTTTTGTGGTGGTTGGTTGTTTGGCTGTTGGGAGGGGTTTTGTTGGTTTGGTTTAAAAAAAAGCAAAAAACAAAACCCAAACACATACCCTTACTGCCAATCCCCCTTTTTCCACATTTAGCTGGTAAACTAGAAGAGCATATCATATGAAAATACAAAAATGACTGATTGCTCAGGTCCTCAGCTGGGAAGAGAACAGCTTTTGTAAGGAACCATTTGTGTATTGGAAGTTTGGAAGCTACAGAGGTGAGTCCCAGTTTCAGCTCGACAGTGCCAATTACAGCTATAGCAAGATGAATACTGAGGAACAAACCTATTCTGCTCAGAGGCTGGAGAGAAAGGAAAAGGAGAGAGCAGAGATACGAGCCTATGTGTTTAGAAAAAAAAAGGGGCTCGAAGTCATCTGCTAGACAGTGAACCACTTTTTCCATGGCAAAAGCATTAGGCTGAAGATCCAGTGAATGTGCGTGGCAAGCTCTCAGCCCTAATTGGAAGAGCACTGGTTATTTAACAAATGTATCCTTAGTCTAATGTACTATTCAAGTAGGTATTAAACTATGGAGCTTTTTTCTTTTGGACAGTAATTATACATAGCCCTGCTCTATCTGCGCTTGATCAATTTTTACTCTCGACTCCTACTGCATCATCCTTCAAGTTTGCCCATTATCACAAAGTCTTTGAGGCTAAAAAGGCTCCAAACCCCCAATGTAACACACAGACAGGAAAAAGAAAGCCAGCTAACCCTCTAATTCCTTCCCTCCCTCATAAGCTTGCAGGTGTTCTATTTGCATTGTCTAAAATAAAAAAAATAAAATAAAAAAGTCATCAGCTCATTTCCTCTCCCTTAGTACAGTCCCTTTTAAGAAGCTACTTTCCATCATGTTATACTCAGTGCTCATAAATAATATAGATAATTGCAGATGGTCATAACAAACAAGCCGAGAAAGTATACCTATATAGTACAAAGGAAACAATAAAAATTCTGATGTGCTCCAAAAGCAGAAGGAATTCCTGGCAAATAGCAGCAGTTGCATCCAGGTCATTTTTTCAGTTTGATGTAAGGCAATTGTAGAGCCAAAAATAATACAGGGACAGACTTCAGACAAAGCTAAACAAGGGTGCTGGCAGCTCCCTTCCCTCTGAAGCACGTATTTCCTACCTCCTCCCCACATGCAACACATAGCTATTTCTTCCCTAAAAATATGCATTAGGAAAGAGGAATATTGCTCATGGAAAGATAGGTTTAAAACTGCTGAAACTCCAAAATACACAAGCAGCATGCAATTAGGCAGATATTATGCTGACTGTAATAAGAAACTCTAAGTCCACCCAGCTGCCCAAGAGTTAACATTATGCGTTTCTCATCAAAACCTCTTCCAAGAGGTTAAGCACACAATAGACTATCTAAAGCACAGCTAGAAAGGCTGCTTGAAATTCCACACATGTGCCTCAGCAATGTATTTCTATTAATGTCCAGTGTGTGTCAGCGTGAAGATAAGGTACCAACATCATGTCCAACCAGCCAGCTAGAGAATGGGACGCCGTGTAAAACATTGTCTGATGCTTAGAATCCCGGAGAACGGTGGCGTTTGCAATCTCACCCGCTGCACGCGTGCCTGATAACGCCACCAACGAGGAGAGGCGGCAGGAGCAAACCGTCCTGCAGTTTTGGGAAAGTAAAAAGACAAAGGGAGAAAGAAGGAGGGAGAGGGAAGCAAACAAGAATGAAAATAAAACTTCATCAGCAAATAGAAGCAGGTTTGAGGATGCCCAACTGTAGCAGAAGGTATAAATAAACTGGAAAAAGCCTCAGTGAAATTTACTCTTTGTATCAGCTTGCTTTAACTTTTCTTTAAGGTGAGAAATAAAGAAATAACATCAGTGCTTATTTTGATTTCTCCCATCATACCATGTAGACTCAGCTTCATCTTCCAGCACAACCCAACAAAGCTATTTGTATCGGGAGACCTGTGGAAGACATTGTATTTGAGGAAACGTGCTCTTGAACAGGACACGTCTGCTCTGTTGGGCTCGGTACTCGGGGCTTGAGAAGCCCATATGTTAACCATCAGCAGCTGCTGTATGGGAACCCGCTGGAATACCCCGTGCCGGTCCGTGCTGTGTGCTGACGGGTGTTATCCCGTTATCACAGGTAACATTCCAGCCCATCAGGAACCTCCTACTAGCTGAACAGCTTGCTAATATCATCTGTAACTTGCCTCTCTTTGAGAAAGGTAAACTGTACGTGGATGAAGGGGTGGAATGTAGTGACCCTGACCGGGAGACCGCTGCGCATCAAGGAGGCGGCAATCCACAGAGCAGTTAAGCTGAGCAGGCGCAGGCCGGCCCTGCGCGGTGCGGCACATACAGATGCAGCGCGGCCTTCGGGCCTGCCTCGTGCTGCCCGGATTCCTCGGCATGGGAGCAGAGGAGCCTGCAGGCAGCTGCCCCGTGGTACCAGCCCCCGTGGGACTTTGCCTTTATCTAAAAGAGCAACAAGATGTTCTCACGTGAACATCCTTTATGAACAGAGTTGTTTTCTTGTAAGAATATAATTGCTCAAATGACGAAAAAGGAGGAACCTCTCCATCTGCACAGCATGCCATGGGAAAATCCACCCAGGGTCTGTCCAACGCTCATGAAAGCAGGGATCCCTGCATCTGGAAGGACTTAAGATTTACTTGCTATCCATACTCCTCTCTTTATTCTTATTAAAACAGCCATTTTACCAAGCCACTTGTCAGCCTCTCTTATTGAGACCCAGAAAGAACCCTGCACCGTTTCTCTCTCACACCACGCCGCCGGTGCAGAACACTCTGCCCATCTCAGCTATCTTCTTCACCACCCCTCTGTCGCCAACGAGGATCGCGTCAAGACGTACGCGTTAAGGTTCCAAGGAAAGGTGGCAGAAGCACCAAAGCTCGTTTTCATGGCGTTTAGGGAATAGACGGAAATGACATCCAGTGGCAGGTCACCTACCTCGCATGCCCGTCATCTGAGAGTGCAAGAGCAATCGAAGTGTTTCACTTAGTGCAAACTTATTTCCTAGCTATTATATTAGGCCTTTTAAATCAATGTTGCTCCCTTTTTAAGTAACACTTTCCAGTTAGAAACATCAAGAAAATTTTCAGTGATCAAGGATCACTGATTCAAGATTCAAATAGTGGGAACTACATTCTTATAACACTCTCAGCCTTCATGCCTAGGACAATCTCATACCACAAACCATACCGGACTTGACCAATACTGGCTCGTGGGAAAGGAAAGCCTACTGAAACCCCCTGATGCACTACCAAGTCTCTGTTGCTTGTGCCCCCAAAATTAGCTGCAAAATTAGAACAGAATTCTGCTACTCCACAGTAGTCTGGCAGTAAAAAAAGATGCAGTCCAGCTTTGCTGGACCATTCCTGGAAAAATATCAACATATTATTCTCTTATTTCTTTATGAATTGAATATTTTGTAGTTATAGATAGGGGAAAAGGAAGGCTAATCTTATCTTTTGCTTCTTAAATGATGGAATGGCTTTACAGTAACCCTAAGTCAGGACAAATGAATCTGGAAGAAGTTTCTGTGGATTATATGAACTTGGTAGACAAAAAAAAAAAGTGTGAAATATGGGCACAGGAGAATTGAAGGCAAGACAGGGGAAGCAGGCAGCACCACAGACAACTTCAATTTGTTGCAGCTGTAGGATTTAAAAAGAGGCCAACCTTGTGATAAGGTCCCTTAGCCCAAGAGACTACAAAAATGAGAAGCTCAGACGACCATCAGCTGCTGAAATCTGCAAAAACTCTCCAAACACAAATTAACCTTCAGTCAGGAGATAAAAGACTAGCTGCAGAAATTGGAAGTTGTTAAAAAATGCTATAGATGTCTGACAAATCATAGCAGCAGTAGCAGGGAAAATAAGGAGTACATACGCAGCATCTTATCCTTAGCCAGGTAACAGCTTTGCCTTCCCTCAAGAGAAGATGGAGAAAGAGGAGGTTTTCTTTTGGTTTGGCTTTGTTTTTACTTTCTGGGTTCATTGTAGTACGCATTCTCCAAAATTGCTCTAGTTAAATTTAGATCTCACTGCTGCTCCAGAGACCAGAAGTCATTAGCTTGCTGGAGGCAGAAGACATGTAGATCCTCACCATGCCAAGCTAAAAGTTAATGCAAACCTTTCCAAAGTCCACCATTTAATACTGCAAGATTACTTTCTATAGGGATCCCTTAAATGTTTAATGGTTTCATAAAAAGAAGTAATTCCTTCACTGCAGAAATGCACCCATTTCTATAGTAGAAGGTAGCAGCCACAGAGAAACCCAACTGGGGGGGAAAAGGAGGGATGTTGTGGCCAGAGACTGTAGAATAACAGACCACTAACTTTAAAGACTCCACACATTAAAACATTTTCTTCAAAGGAAAGTCTAGAAAAGTATGTCTTGGCTCAGACAGCAAGAATGAGAAGGATAGAAGGAACAAGGTCTGAAGCTACTCAGCCTAGCTATTTAAAGCCCCCTATCAATAGCTTGCAACATTTTGTAATAAATCATTACGGCTTAAACCAAAATACACATCTTTCCATTTGTATCAATGCATTTAAAAGGCAGTTTTATTCAATTAGTGAAAGCAATCGAAAACAACTGCATTGCAACTTCTAGCCCAAGATAATGCCGCTCCTGCTGACCTAGTCGGAGTTCCCTAGCTGGTTTTGCATGCACGAGGAGTAGGTACGTGAGGGTTTGACACACAGTATGTGGATGTTCTGCAGATAGCCAAACTGCAGGGAACAATGCTCACCAGGAGGCACTGCCCCCACAGGAATTCATGTTCCAGTAACTAACGGCCCCAGTCATTTTCTAAAGAAAACAAAAATCAATCTGAAAAAAAAAAAATGGTGTCATTCCTTTAGTAAACACATGTACATACTTGTTTCTAATCACTGTAACATCAATGAAAGTCAAACTTGAAGAAAAATAACTGAATGGGCTTTTTCCTCATTTTGCACTATTATTTAAAACAAGCCTCCATACTTCCCGATTGAAATCCATGTTTTCTGTTTCACCCACAAAAAACTTGAATCAAGCAACATTTACAGAAATTAAAGAACCACTAAACACTAAAACCCAAGATTTGCATTAGCAATGTCTCCTCCCAGAACCAGCCGATTTCCTACACACAGGCTTGCAACTTGAAAAAGAGAAGGGTTTTAGCTCAGTGTGCTACATTTTAGCTGCAGAGCAAGCAGGACCTACAAAACCGGCCCTGATGTGCACAGTATCCAAACCATAACGCAAAGCTCAGAGACAATACCTTTCATTACATCAACTCAAATAAATAAGGAGGAAAAAGTGACAAGTTTTGGCAGTAGAGGCCTGACCTCAAAAACAGCAGGCTCACTTCGCTGACGGCCCCACGCTGTCACAGTTTCAAACACCACGCTGCTACTGGACCCCAGCCGGTCACTCCAGCTTGTCACCACGATACGAGATTACGCACAACAAAAACCCAGTCTAATCTAGAGATGCTTACCTATCGTTAATCAGCCAGGATGAAGCTGATCCCCAGCTTATCACAAAGTGAATGAAAGCCTTAACAAAACTAAATCATGTTCAGCACCGTTTTTAAAACCATCTTCAGTACCAGCTCAGCTGCATCTACAGCTGATACTGCTCAACAACAGCGGGCAATTCACAGCAAAAAATGTAGGCAAGATTGCCTTGAAGCTTCATCAATGACCAGAAACCTAAAGAAACCTTCCCATGAAGGGGCCAGTCGGATCACTCCTCCACCCCTACAGGGCCAAAAAGAAAACACTAGTCCACAATCACTCCCCTGCTACCACCAAAATTCTCCATTGTATCAATCTATGAATGGGCTGTTCATGCTGCTTTCAGAAATAGTAAACAATTTAACCTCCCCGTTCTTTGAACTGGAGACAAAAAACTTACCAGTTAAAATGTCAGCAGACCAATATGCAGTAAGCCAAGGGTGGAAGTGTCCAGGGCATGCCACAGGCAAAGCCCGGGAGTTCAGAATCCCGCATTCACAAGATGACACCAATATCAAAACCCACTGCCCTGATCAAAGGCATTCCCCACCACGCGTTCTTCCCTCAGCCCTTCTCTCTTCAATCAACAAGGGAGATGAGAGGCTCCGAAGAACAAAAAGATTATTTTGGGGCAAGAAATCATCCTAAAAGAATCCAACAGCCTATGACCAATTGTAATCAGCTACTGGACAGCCAGAGATGGGACAAACCTTAAATCCTCGTATTTCCTCCCACACTCGTATTCTGCGCCACACTAATCACAACGGTGCGATGCTGGGGCTACCAGAAAGCAGAGGTTGCCATCCAGCAAGCCAGTGAGCAAGGTGCGACTAGAAACACTGGGCAATGGTGAGCTGTCCATCATCGACAGCTGGAGAAACACTTTCCCAGCAACTTAGGAATTCTGTGTCCAGTCTGTTTTCATGCAGCAACCAGTGCCCATCAGTCTTGTCTGAAAAAGCTAATTATGGTGCAAAGTTTGTCCTACCATCACCCCATTTCTGAATTCATTCTTTCAAAGTGGGAAGGAAGACGATGACTTTTGGTCAATAACTCTGACAAAGCCATTATCCTAGGGGTATTAAATGGGGAGATAAGAACTTCAGGGCTTTGCACAAATCATATTAGTTCAATTCTCAAATCCGGGTAATGCTTCTTTTCAAAGTATTAATTTCATTTATTCTATTTGCTCTCCTTCTGTCCTGATAACACAGGCGCACATGGCCCCTAAATGAGATCCTCCTATTTTATAAGTTATAATCCTCCCTTTCTAGAGTAGTAATGAGATGTCTTCGCTTAATCGCGTTTATTCTCCCCCTTCTGCTTTTCTCCATCCCCATTCCACATTGATTTGTTTCAAAGGTTTCAGCAAAAACCATCAGGCAAGGAGTCACTGGCTCCAAGAGGCTCATGATGCATATGCCGCACATGCGGCACAGCCTTAGGAGATTACAAAAGCAGAAAGGAGAAAAAAAAGAGCAGCTTTGCTTGCAAAGTTTCTTTCGCTGGTAAGAAGGAGAAAGCAAGCAAGCCAGAGGAACTGAGAAGTTGAGAGAGGAAGTTTTGAATAATTGGAAAGGCAAACGGAAAGATTGCTGATATAGGGGAAAGGTGAGACTATTCACAACACAGTGAAGCAATTAAATAACTTCACTATGACAACTTTGGAAGGTCCTCATGCTAGAAATAAAAAAGGATTTAAAGATAGCTGTATTAATTCTTGGATATTTCACATGAGACTTAAGGCATGCTACAAGCATTAAACACCCTAGGCCCTGCTGTGAAGTACTGTACATATAATCCTTGTTGTATTGTAAGTACCCACAGCATTAAATTATTCAGAGTCCAGTCAGCACCATGATCCTGCAGTGCTGTACAAACAAACAAAACATTTTCTAATACAAATTGGTGAGAGTTCTTCTGCAGCAGCTTAGCAGACTGCTTCCATTTGAGCCGGTCCCACATGGTTAATCAAAAGCCATATTCACTCAAAGAGGGAAGTGAATGCTGCAGTGTTTCTACTTACAGAGCTGTTTTGCTTCTTGAACTAAAACTTCAAGGAGTTTTACTCAAAACCTAAGGTATCTAGAAGCCAAGTACCTTGTTCAAAGTCTTAAAAAAAAAAAAAAAGGAAAGATCAAGACAAAAATATAGAACAGGAACCAGGTACTTAACTCTAAATCTCTCTTGTAACCATTGCACCACTTCAAGGAAAAAAAGCAACAAAAAACACACAAAAAAAAAAGTTTTAATCTGCACCCTACCACATAAACGCTGAAGTAATGGCCCCAGGAGCTGACAGCAAGTTCCTTATCAAAGGTCAGCTGTAGTCCATGCTCTCTTCAGGAACGTGCATTATATAAAAGACTGAAGAAGTGCTTCACAGCAATACTGCCAATAATAAAAGTCAGTGAATGAAAACCTAAAGAACAGATTAAATGACAAGCGACGTTCAGCACAATCAAAATTAAATCATTTCAAAATACAGCTATCATATTTGGATTTATGGCCTACAAGTGGTAAGGTTAAAGGAGAATATTGCAGCACTACTGGAGACAACTGTACAAGAGAAAGCTACTAATCCCCAAACTATTGATATGTTAAGGGCACAGGGCGGCTGCAAATATTAAAAAAAAAAGAACAAAAAACCCAAGCCTTCCTAATTATACATGGCATAATTTTCAATTTTTACTAAATTAAGTGCTACTAGAAGCAAATTATTCATTTGTTATTTCTTTTATAGGAGTTGCCCCATTTTTCTCTGGCTTCCCTAGTAGGTCACAACAACAACTACCCTGAAAGTTATTCCCTTACAAGTTTAAGCAGATAATTTCCAGCGCCATCTGCACCTGGACTACCACTAGGTACCTAGAGTTCCACTACTATCTTCCACCTGAAAGAGAAGACTGAGACAGAGGAGATGAAAGAGCAGCTCACACCCATTATTTGCCTCATGTGCTAGGGCAAAAAAGCAGAAGAGTGAGCAAGAAACATTCAAGCCCTATTCCAAATAAAGGAAGAAAACAATACTGGAAGACAAAGGACATATATGATTTGAGTAGGATTGAGACAACCACAATAAGGTAACCATGCCCAAAAGGAAACTATAGCTGAGATATAGCAAGTCTGATAAGGATCCCAGTAATTTAAACGGCTGGCAAAAACAGTTCCTGCTTAGGAAGACACCTAGAAGCCAACAGACAATAGCTTTGACCTCATCTTTGCAAGGACAGGCTAGACTATTCCATTTTTAAGGATCTTAAATTTATGACTGATCAAGAGATAGTTAAAGAGCAATGAAATTTAACAGCTTCTCTTTCTTGCACCACGTTCTGAGCTAACACCCCATGGTCACTATTTATTCTTTTATGGGTTACACAAGGAGAGCCTGATCAGATTTTTGCAGAGCATCAAGTATGCAATATCTGGGTATGTGACACTGCAGGATTAAAAGCTAATTCAGATAACAGAACAGCTTTTGTATGTTAGAGGTCAGGTCCCAACTCATTTTAGAGGTGCCCTCTTTACACTTCACAAATATTGCCTGACTCGCTAGTCATATTTCTCCAGGATTACTCTGCGCCTCACTGCAGGAGGGCAGGGCTCTACTTCTGAGGCGGACCGCATCTTTAGATTGGACAATAAATCCACCAGCTTCTTCCCCACCCTCTTTGCAGAAGTCTGTTAATTGCATTCATAAAGAGAATATTCTCTTTCTAGTGGAAAGAGAGTTAATACTGCATCTGCTGACCCAGATGTCCTATGCAGAGGAACGGCAGTCACCTGCCTCAGACATCACTACTCTAAAGCTCAGCAATCATGCAACTTCCTGCGGTTAGGGTACAATCTGCCACGAGGAAATTTCCTATGACACAGCAGCCGTTCACAAGCGATATCCAGGAGAGCAATCTCAGAGACCTACCAATCCTACCCCAGGCAAACAATACCATGGAGTCAAAAAGCACAAATGGGTCTAAAAACACAAATGGACACTTTCATAGAAGACAATTTCATCAAGGGCTGTTAACCACCAAGGTGAAAACACTTCTTGTCGAAGCAGCCCCTAAACCCCAGAATGGCAGAAGTTGCGAGGGCACACAGGTGGGAAATGCTGCTACACACCTGCTCTGTTCTCATGCTCTCCATAAGCAGCTGCTATGGATCACCATCAGAGATGGGCTATCGCTAGACAGACCTTCTGGCTGAACCACTATGGCCATTCTTACATAAACCTCATTTATTCAGCCCCCTAAAATACCTCCATATTATAACCTCAAAACGCTTCACAGCCAAGTCACATGCCTGGGTAAGCCATGCCTGTTAGCATTCAACATATAGAAAAAACATGCTCGTGGAAAGGTTGTCCAGTTAAATCAAGTGGATGCAACAGATCAGTAGGATGGAAGAAACACAATAAAGACGATCATTACTCAAGTCTGTCCTCTCCCTAGACCATCCTTTCAGCATGTACCAGGCAAGAACTACCATGAGTCTCATTTTCTCAATAAACAGCTTCAACATCACAGTCTAAACGAGCGAGCAATTCGAGCTCACTGTGGCAAGCACAGTCCCACCCTGACACCTCGTACCACCGCAGGTCGGAAGAAGTGGCAAACTCTGCATTGTTTACAGGCAGCACACGATTGCCATAACAATGCTAGTATTTAAAAGAAAACAATATAAAATAGTATCATGTGAATATTAAGGACCAATGACAACCCTAAACTACTGTAGTGAAATAAGCCTTTTGCTCTGCTCAGTCCCATCTCACTGCACTTCTGCCTCCATCGCTGCTCGCCTCAGCACTGGTATGACCATGTCCCAAGGGGTCACCTCAGCAACACCGAGGTGCCTGACTCATAGCGAAGGCTGCAGCAAGAAATCCCCAAAAATAAGTCTGCCTACTGGGCAAGAACAGATTGGTTTGGGAGTCAGTGGTCTGTACAAAAGGAGTTTATGCTTCCTGGTCCCTAAAAATCAATCTTAAGCCTTCTTCAAAACGTTACAATACTTGACGCTTTTGTAACAGTTCTTCTGTTACCAGCATCCTAAAAGACTCAAACAACAGAACTCATTATTACTTTTTATTAATTTGGGTATTTGCACAATTATACTTTAGAAAAACAGAGCAAAGTTTCAGGATAGATCAGATCAGCTGAATCTGATCCTGTATATATTGAAACACTCATTTCATACACTTGAGAGTTTAAAAGAGCTCTCTCTAGCTCAGACAACGACCCCATATAGACACACCACACTGACCTGCCACAGGTAAAGCTGTTCCCAGCACAGTCGTTGCTTATGCCTTTCCCTGGAAGCTCGGCCTTAGCATCACCACATGACATGCTGCAAGTCTAGCTTGCCAGCTACACTGTAAGCCAAGCTTAAGTGATGAGGTGGGAGGTGATGCATGCTTCAGCCCAAATTAAAGTTCTTAAGTTCATCACACAAGTGACATTTAACGAATCCTCTCAAGCAGAGAGATTTTAGCCTGTACTGTATGGAAACATACTGGAGTTTTTTGTTACTCACCAGCTGGGCCGCTCTCTGCCTCTCTTCGTTAGTGTTGTTCCTTTCCCGCTGAAGGGCGGTATTCAAGGCCTCGCTGGCTGCTTCCCTTTCTCTCTTGGCCAGCCGGAGCAACTCCTCTTGGACCAGTGCCTGTTCTCGCTCATACCTGTACGAGTGCCAAAGGCAAACAGAGAGAAGGTGATCAGCAGACTTCTGGCAACAGAGGTCATGGCTTAGCATGGACTATCCCTGCCTAGAGCCGAAACACAAATCCATAATCTATTTGACTCAAAGTCTGCTCACAGCCCCTCCATTATCAGCAGGAATTCAAAAGTCCAACAATCTTTAAACATGACCTGCAGCTTCAGTGAGGTACAGCTCTGGCAACAACTGTAGACTTAGCACCATATAAGCTTATACTTCAGTTATATTTAGCTCTATGAAGTGCTTAATTATCACCTGAAAACAGTGAGAATAGGAAGTAGTTAGCTAGATAAATAGACACTGCTTTGGAAAAGATCAAGGGATGTACAGTAATAAAAGGGGTTAGCCTGTCTGACAATACTGCTCTTCTGCTCTACTAGGGAAAGAAAATCACATAAAATATGCATGCAGCAACAGCACTGAGAGAAGCAGCCTTGTCAGGTCACTGGACACCTGAATCTTAGATTGCCATGAAGGAAACTTTGTCCAATTTGAGCCCTGGAAACCCCACGTGCAAGCAAAGCGAGATTAACATGAAGTGAATAACAGAATAAATTAGGTTAGGTGGAACCTTTGAAGGTCATCTGTTCCAGCCTCCTGCTCAAAGGAGAACTAACTTCAGGGTTAGATCAGGGCCTTCTCCAGTCAACCTCTGATGACCTCCAGCTGTGGAGATTCTACATCCTTCCTGTGAACCTGTTCCAGTGCTTCACTGCACTCACTGACTGGGGTTTTCTGCCACCCTCCCTGCCCCAATACCCAGGCAGAATTTCCTTGCTGTGATTTGTGTCCCTTGTCTCTTGCCCTTTCAGTGCGTACCTCTCAGAACAGTCTGTCACTGTCTCTATTTTACTATTTTAGGAAGTTGAAAACAACAGTTAGATGCCCCCTCTTCTCCAGGCTAAGCCATCGCAGTTCCCTCAGCCTCTCTCCTCCCATGCCTCTAGCTTGCCGAGGTCCCTCTGAGTGGCAATGTTGCCCTCCACAGAGCAGTGGCCACCCCCTCAACTTGGTGTCATCCACAAACTTTCTCCGGGGGCATTTCAGCCCATCCAGGTCTGGTTCTGGTTTCACAGTTGAGCCACATGAATACGGGCTGCTCCTCCCTTTCTTGTCTTCCCTGCTTACCTTTCTGCTGCGTTTCTGCCTCTACCTCCCCTTTCCCAGATCAGGTAGTTGGGATGCAGTTTGGCAGCTCAGCACTGAAAAATGCCAGCAATTTCAATTCCACAGTCCCCAAGAAAGCAAACCAGCTTTCCAGAGACTTCCTTGGTTGCATCTCTGGCTTTCCTAAGGGCAGTGGGATTGATGCAACAGGGTTTTGCTTCAACAAGTTTGGCCAGTCAGTTGTAATACTAAAAAAACCACCACACACAGAGACCACTTTTCATTGTTAACAGGAAAAGACTGATCTCTACAGCATCTTTAAGAACACACCATCTTTAAGATCAGGCCAGCAGTTTTGTAACAGAAAGCTACTGAGTTACACAGAACTGAAGTTCTCACTGCCTTGCAATGCCGAGAACTAGGAGGAGACTGCTGTGGTTCTGACAAAGAGGACAGTTTTCTTCTGCAATTTTTCCACCCTTACCCCATCTTCACAGTATTTCTATCTTAATGAATAAAATAACCTTGGATGAAAAATTCATAGCACTCTATACTGGCTGACAGGCATTATGTCCAGTCTAGGAAAAGAAGGAGGAATGGAATCAGATACATAAGATGGATCTGATTAGTTTAGGTATAAACTGAATTAAACCCATCACCATGTTTGAGATTCCAAAAATCCCTAAGGGAAGTATCAGGCACAGACTCCTTCACTTGTCCCACAAAAGGCAACTGTACTCAAGGTTATGCTCTATTGGTCTTGCAATGCTCATCACACTTAAGTTTTGCGTAGTTACCAGCTCTTTACATTGGTCATCCCTGTCTCTCCAAACACCATTCCAATTGCCCGCAGCTCCCCCAATTGCTCTTTTTGGCTAACGGACAGGCTTCCCTAAAAAAAGTGTTCCATGGCCCTTAACTGAACAAGGCTTCAAAGGGGATTCTCAGGCATTAAAATATACAGTCACTGCACTCAGGCTGAAGTAAAACACATATATACATATATAGTCCAAAAGGAGCTAAACTATTGTCTTTTTCAAGGACTTCACCTCACCTCCTGTACAGATCCTGCTCTGCAGCAGAAGACTTCTGACCAGAGTCACTTGCCATTGGTGGCTGGATTCCTAGAAAGAAGAACAGAAACCTGTGGCAACTATAGTACAAAACACAGTCCTTCATCACATCATAAGTTATTCGAGAAGAGGAGAGTATTTCATACGTGTTAGCTCATCAAAAGAAAAAGACAATATACCTAAAAAAGTCTCAAGAAAATTTAAGTTTGATGAATGGAGTTTGAATTCATGAAAGAGACACTGACAGCATCGTCTTCAACAAGGCACGCTACAGAAAATTCTCAGTAAAGATGTTAACACCTCAAACCCCTGGTTTATACTGAAACGTAAGCATGGTTTTAGTCCTACTTTCCGTTTCCTTCCTGTAGTTCCATTAAGTCTTCCCATTGATCTCCTATCCTGGTTTTCCTGGTAATTACAAGGGATCTCACAAGTGGAGATGAAATTATTTGATGGAGCTTAGGCCATCCATAAGCCTGAATCCACTTTCAGGAAAGATATAGGCCAACAGCAAACAAATCTTTAACAGCGAAAGTCTGGCCCCCTAACTTCATGTTAGTCTGGATGCCTTAAACAAATCCCCACTGATAACATATATCAACATAGTATATTTGCGAACCAAGAGAAACCAAGTAGTTTTCTGACCTGTAAAGATAAACTCAGAAACCAAGTTCTCACCAGCCACTTGGCAAGCTGTGCTTAGTCAGCCTATCCTTCCCTACGAGCTTAATTCCAAAAAAACAAAAAGCAGTATTTCCCCCACCCATCCACAATATACTCCCTGTGCATGGAAAGGACACAACAAGTCAGCTTGCCAGGAATGAAAGATAAAACAAAAAATTTCTGCCTTGCTTATTGCACGTTCATCTGAAATCCTAGAAACATTCAGAAAGCGATGCAAGTTCATTGAAGTATCTGGGAAGGGTGGTATCGCAAAGATGAAGGAAAGGATCTAGAAAAACAAGTTGTCTTACTTAAGGTCACACAGCGACAGAACTAAAACCATAGCATTTTAACTTCTCCAACTGCCAGGTGACATGGCTACCTTTCAGAAGCATAAAGAGGATGTGACAGGACTGTAACATCCGAGGCACTCAATTATGCTGATATCTACACCCATAAAAGTGTTACAGGCTAATCAAAGAGCTCCTCTCACAAGGTAGTCTTGACAAGATACAGGCATACTACATAACATCCAGTGGCAGCGCTGCTGAGAAGTGTGTCAAAAGTCCGTAGACCTGAGAGGGACTGACAGTACCTGGAGATTTAGGTTTCCCTTCTGCAGCTGGTGAAGGTGGAGCTGTGCCATCAGATGCACGGGGCGATCTCTGGTTGTCCCTTTTACTTTGAGGAGATTCTTTCATTCTGTTCACTACATCTTCAGAGAGCTGAAACACACATACACGGGAAAGAAATTAACCAAGTCAACTCTTAATACATATGTATTTGAGGATAAAATCTCCCCATCTGTTAGTTTCCATGCTACTGCAAAAGTATTGCCAGTTACCTCATTTCAATGCCACCGTCCTTCAAATCCAGGTGGTCAACATCTGTACGTTGACTTTACATTTAAAAAACCCATACTCTATCAGTAAGTGATAAAACCTCCAATCTACTGACCCTAAAGGCTTCACTGGACAGTAAGAATGAATCTTCCACAAATACTAAGGAAGGTGGAGGGCACTGCTAAACAAGCCAGTCCCTTGAGTAGGGACGTATTTACCAGAAGTGGAAGGAAAGGAACTAAAGCAGACTAAGTCCGTCCATCTGTCCTCCTTCTCCCCCCATGCTTGCTAACCCAGCTCAGCATGGCAGAAGCATTACAAATCATACAGCGGAGAACAGCTGCACAGCCCTCTCATTCACATAAGGCTGCAAACAGTTTTGCAATCTCAACTTCATTCTCACTCCCTTACTTGGGTCCAAAGCCATGGAAAAGAAAGAAAAGGTAACTCAAAGTTTTCTGGCACTTCAGTCCAAGGGGCTTCTCACAGCACCGTCAAGATCGATCCCTTCTTCCCAAGGTCAGAGGTTTGTGCTGACTGTTCTGGCTCCAGAACAAAATGAAATGAGGCCATTTCCCCACCTACGTTTGTCACAGTAGAAGACACATCTTCAGCTGTGCCACTGCTATCCAATTTAACAGTGTTTTTGACATTATACATTGTTATCATGCCAAATCCCTGTTTATGGGAACTGGTTTTTAAAAACACAAACCTGTAAAAAGCCAGACTTAGTTAAGAGCAGGCTCAGTGGAACTACTTTTATATACATAGCTGCAAAAAGCAAATAACCTCTTTGGTAATTAGAGTGGGGAATGATTATTTCATTTCACAAAACAAACAAACAAACAAACAAAAGGAAAAGAGAAACTTTTACTTCAGGAAGTCAAACAGAAAGGCCTACAAAGACCACAGCTCATTTAACCTAATCAGCTGTCATAAGATACACAGGGCATCTTCATCTTGAGCTCCTGGAGGTCATAAGCACACCAGTAACAACAAACACACATTGGTTCCATCAGCATCCAGCTGATGGAGCAGCTGACTAAATTAAAGCATCAAACACATTGCATCTATGGCAGGTGACGGTGAGTCCTCAAGGGGCCCCCACCTACATCCTGTAAAGAGAAATCAGGCAAGAATGACCTTACCTCTGTCAAACACTTTAAAAAGGAGATTGGCACAATCTTAGTTAATTTTTGTCAAATAATTAGTCAAAATGGGATGAAAAATAAGTAACCACAGCAAAACTCACTCTACAAGCTCATTTCAGACGAATCTTAGGGGAAAAGCAGATAAAAGCATGAAGAAGCAACAGCAATAAAAATGATGGTAGTAATAAAAAAAAAAAAACCTTAAATAACCGATGAAAAATAGGGAGAGAAATCTTGATGGGGAAGAAATGTTCCTTAATGATACCATTACCACTCTCCAGGGCTTGTTTTCACAACACATATATGCAGATGTCCGATCAAAGTTCAAGCAGCTTCCCACTGCCCCTCCTAGAAACACCCCTAATCCTCACTAATCCCCACAACCTCTTATGTCCCTGCATGATCAGACAGCGGTGCTTTGCCAAGGCTCTTGGTATCATTAATAAGGGCAGAGGTGTCTCCTCTTGGATGCCCTCAGAGCCACGCAGGGTCTTGAGCATCAAACTGCTTGCAAAGCACAAGGCAGGGGCAAGATCTCGTCGGTCTCTTCTCCCAAGTAAGAAGTGATGGGACAAGGGGAAATGGGCTCAAGTTGCGCCAGGGGAGGTTTAGATTAGATATTAGGAAAAATTTGTTCACGGCGA
Organism: Platalea leucorodia; assembly: GCF_965183815.1. Taxonomy (NCBI): domain Eukaryota; kingdom Metazoa; phylum Chordata; class Aves; order Pelecaniformes; family Threskiornithidae; genus Platalea; species Platalea leucorodia. The sequence continues at coordinate 3,188,709 of NC_138831.1, read as the reverse complement.
GAGTGGTCAGGCCCTGGCACAGGCTGCCCGGGGCAGTGGTGCGATCACAGTCCCTGGAAGTGTTCAAAAACCGTGTGGATGTGGTGCTTAGGGACACGGTTCAGAAGTGGACCAGGCAGTTAGGCTGACAGGCTGGACTCGATCTCAGACGTCCTTTCCAACCTTAATGATTCTAAGATGGGGTCATTAAGCAGCGAGGAAGGAAAGAGGGGCGAGAGCAGAGTTCGGAAGGGGAGATAAAGGGCTGGCATGTCAGCACCCAAGAAAAGCCATGCTCAGGCGCTCGGCCCTCTTTCCCACCACTCTCCAGCCATCCCATCGCCTCTCCAACCCCCTACTCCTTCAGCCTTCCACGTTTTTTTTCCCTCCCCTCTTCCTTGCTGGTTTTCCTCACTCAGCCCTTCCAGCCCTGTACCGCATCCCCCGACCCCCCTGCCCGAGCTCCAGGGCCAGCCCAGCAGGGCCTTCCTCGGCCCAGCTCCCCGCCCTCCAGCACCCCCGTCCCCCGCAGCCTCCCCGCCTCCCTCACCCGGCCCCAGAACACCCGCGGGCCGCCTCACCCTGATGCCCTGCAGCACCCGGACTTGCTCCCGCTCATCCAGCCCGAAGGAGACCTTCCTGCCGCCGTGGCTGCTCTCGCTGCCCCCCATGCCGGCGGGGCGGCCGCTGGGGACGCCTCTCCCCGCCGCGCCCCCCACTCACACCGGGCTGCGGCTGCGAAGAGCGTCTCTCCCCCTTCCGCCACCTGCCAACATACCCGCTTCCCATTGGCGGCCGGCTCCGGGACGGCCAATAGCGCGGCGCGGTGCTGGCGGCCAGCCGCGGTGCAGGCTGGGGGCTGTAGTCTGCCGGCGGCGGCTGCGCGGGCCGCGGTGCCAAGGGCGCGGGCGGCCTGAGGCGGCCCCGGAGACAGCGGTGCTCCGGGGCCGGTCACCTCTTCATCCCCGCCCCGCCACACAGCCATGGCGGCACCAGAGCGTCTCCGGGCTCGGTTTCCAGCCTTTGGCCTCGCTCGGCTTCCTCCTGCCCTCCCACGCCGAGGGCTGTGCCCGTCCTCCACACCTTGGCTTTGAACGCAGGACCCAACCGCCCCCTCAGCTCCCACCGCGATACACCCCGCTCGCAGCGGGTCTTCACTGCGTCAAAATCATGGAAGGAAGAAAACCAAACCACCCCTTCCCACACAGAAAATAAGAGGGGAGGCACGAAGCTTATCTCCTAGCGCCAAGGCTGAGGAACCACCCAGACGTCGGGCGCGGAGGGTTCACGGCCGAGGAGCCCCCAGGGACGTCCAGGGAATTTTCCCTCGGCAGCATCGAGACAAAGCAGCCCCCATCGCAGCAAAGCGAGGGCATCCCCCTCGCCCCACCAGGAACCCCACCTTCGCACACACGGTTTCTCCATGCTCCTTGAGGAAGCTCACCACCCCGACACGTCAGCTCACATTTCTCTGGTGATTAAAGCCAAAATTGCAGTCTACGACTCGTAGTCAGTTTTACAGCAGCTGCTCTGTGGGCAGAATTAACCTCTCCGCTCCTTTCAGCCACCCTGTCCCAGCAAGACTGTGCCGTTACCTGCCGTGCCGGGTCCCACCTCGGTCAGGCCATCGCGGATACAGTCCCCATCGCCAGGCACGGGCAATCCACAGCCTAAACCAAGGGAAAGAGAAAGAATATCTGTAACACACAACCACCGGACCGAGAAACAGCAGCTTTGAAGGCTCTTTTCCAAACAAAGCATCTGCATTCCCAGAAATACAGGCCACGTGATGACCTAGACAACTTTGTGCATTTGTAACCAGCCAGTTAACGAAGCCTTAGTATCGACACACTACTTATCTACTCCTTAGTAGCGCATCAGAGCAGTTTTAACTGTTTAATGCTTATTCTTCACTGCAGTTAATGTGGCAAGCGCGGCTTTGACTCAGCAGTGGGACTCTGGCCAGCTTTAAGGGAGCACCTAGGAGTCTCTGCCCCCCAAGATATCCAGGCCTCTTCTACGGCGTGGTCCTGGAAGCAGGAATATTTTTGTTATTTGTGCAACACCTCATACACTGGGGACTCGGCCCATCGCTCAAGTTCTCAAGACAAGGGCACTGCATCGCAGTACCGTCTGCTGTTTGCACTGCAGTATGGAAACACTGTGCAAGAGCAAAGGTCTGGCTGAAGTCAAACCGTGATTCCTCCCAGAACGCTCTCACCAGCCGCTTGCGCATTTCTCATCTGCCACCTGCTCGCTTCATTTGATGGCACCCAGTTTTTGTACTGAAAAAGCCCGCAAACAGTCATTCCTTATTCGCCGCCTCTGTCCTCTCAAGGTTTCACTGACCTGCGCCGTTGCTCTTCCAGGCTGGCGAGCTCTCAACCATGTAATTACTCCACCAGAAGTCTTGCCATAACTTTGGTTATTCCCGTCATCCTTCCTGAGGCCTTTTTCAGGTGTAACTCCAGCCAGGTGTTACATTTCAGGTGTAACTCCAGCCAGGTGCCTGATCCAGGCATCATCTGCAAAGATCCAGGAGGGAGAGTGAGCAAAGACAAACTAAACCACACACCGCACCTACAGCCGTGCCTTCCTGGGATCGCCAAGAGCCTAAGGGTGCCCAGCAGGACCCACTGCCTGCGGGCCACCGATGTGGAAGCAGTCGTGATAATGGTGGAGGAACTGTACAGCAACTCAAACGCCTCTCCACCTACGCAGGATGTCATCAGAGTTAACTCCAGCGGTAGCATCTCCTGGGGCAATCCCCAGTTTTCTGCAGGGAGCCTGGAAGGAGCTCGGAAAGGTTTTGTTGTACAAGGGCACGACCCAGTCCCAAGGCAGAGACGAAGCTCACCCCCTTCCGCAGCCTGTACACCCCCGCCCAAGTCACCCTGACGGGTGCTGACTACCGCCAGCACGCTGAGCTGTTACGCAGCAGCTAGCACATCCTGCCTGCAGCCAGAAAATTAGTCCTGACACACAGGGTTCATTTCAAAGCCCAGAAAAAGAGATAAGCAAGAGTCAATTCCAACTTCCACATCAGCCTTTTCCCAAGCAACAGCGAAAGATATCCTATAGCACAGACCCTGATGCAAAGCATGCCCAGGAACAGCAAGATCTAGTTACCGAGGGAAGAGTCAACAGCTTCACCGACAGTTATTTAGACCTGGAGTCCACTCCCTGCACAGTCATCAGCTGTCCTAGTAACAGCCTTCCAAGAAGGAAAAAATCCATCTCTGACAAAAGGACATCACGTTATTCCATTATTATCTGCCATATGTGTTCAGGGATTTAAAAAACAAATCTGAAAATTATTTTTTCTCCATAATATGGATGATTTGAGAAAGAAAGTATGACCATTTATGCCAAACTTAATTTTATTTCTTTATTTTACAAACAAAAATATACATTTATTCTATATTTTCTCTCTTTTTACCCCCCCACGCATAACACACTTCTGCTCAAGGACCATTTTGAATATGGCCCAAAGCATTATATATACATAAAAATACAACAGGAGGAAGGTCAGTCCATGACCTAGCGCAGAAGCTCCTCAGCAGCAGAACGTGGGACACTCCAGAAATGCTGGAGTCCTGCCAGCGAAGGACAGGATGGACACGTCAACCACCTGCACAGGTGATCCTTCAGCACTGAATTCAGCGATAAAAAGGCAAATTCATATCCTGCTCTTCACGTCACCAAGGAGGGCAGATAAGTCCTCTCAGGCAGGGTGCTGAGAGTCAGCAAATACTCCTTGGGACCGAAAAGCAGTTGCTCCTTTATTTCTCAACTGCTTTAAGACCTTCATATCTCTCAGCTCTGTCCAAGGCCCACCAACTCCAGGGGAGCTTTGCAGGTTTCCCCACACTTTCTAACAGCAGCTCGGGATCAGTGTTGTAAGCAGCTTTAGGAGCAGGGCAATTCAGGCACCACATCATTCATCTCTTCTAGAGTAAGCAAGCAAGCGTGGCTCAGGCCGCTTCACAGCAAGTGACGGGAGGAGCGTGGAACGCTTCTCTAACGCGGCAAGGGCTGGCGTAGCCAGTTGCTTCTCCAGCCCTTACGTAGTCACTGCACGGAGGGGAAACGTGAAAGGCTGTTTGTTGACCTACATGAGACAATTCAGCCCTCACACATAGACCAACAGAAGCCTTTTTTCCTCAAAAGTAAATAAAAGTGGGGGGGGGGGCCTGTTTGTTTTCAAGGTGCCAGTGCTACTTAGAGGCCTGCAGGGCAAAGTCCACAGGCAGAACAGAGAGGCTGCATTGCTCATTAACAAAAAAGATAAGCAAAAAGGCCTGCATAGTTTTGGCAACCAATACAAACTTTGTGTTCTTACCCAAACTTTCTTTCCCTATGGTGGGAACACCTGGTAGCAAATGCTTTCCCCTACCTGCTCACAATCCAAACTAACACCTCCACGCTGCACCCTGCATGACAATTTCCCAGAAACTCTTCCCTCAATGTTCTTCCGGAAAAGCAGTGAGTTGGGGCAAGAGATTCACACAGTCCTCAAACATTTCAAATTCCCTCCTTCTACCGTCTCGAATGGAAACTTGCTACTGCTTATAGCAGATCTCCACCTACCTGGAGGACTCAGGTAGGAAGGCACCCCCAAAGCTAGAGGAATACACCTCGTTATCCTTGGAGAGCACAGTATGTCCCAGAAACCAGCCTGATGCAGCTTTCAGCTGAGCAGTCCCTGGATTGGAACACAATGTCTTGAAACTGCATGCTAGACAGCTCAGACAACAGTAGTCCCTTCTCTGGCATGGAAGAGGTTAATAAGAAGTTCCAGATAGTCTTTAAATGAACCACGCTCCACATGCACCTAAGTATTTTCAACATATCGAGCCATAAAACCTATTCAGACCAGCAGAAGTCTGGGGATCTTAACTGCAACATGAGAGAAGGACACTGTCAGAGAAACACATCCATCTCCCACTTGCCTCCAACTTAGAACAGCAGCCAGCTTGATTCTAGCCCACCTACAGTGTTTGAGAGTTTCCAGTCACTAAATGCTGACAGTTCAGACTCATCATGGGCTTCTGCTCTGCCTCAAGCACCTGAACATCTCTGGAGCCTTCATCTGCAGAGTCAGCTTCCTCCTTCACAGCACTCTCTAAGACCCTGCCAGAGCCACGAAGCAGGGTGCAGATGGAAAATGCACCTACCTCACAGGTTTTATTCTTGAAACTCAGCCCTGATTCAGTGTTGTTACTTAGATTTCCCCGTGAGTTCAGACACACAGTAGCACAGCCTCCATAGACTGTTTCACAGCTACTTCAGCTCAGCCAGACAGCGGCACTGTCTGTCCTTCTGTCTCCCTGTTGTTCAGTCAGTTCACATCCATGCCGCTAGCTACTAGCCCTGCAAAATGCTCCCAGGGCACAAAGACCAGTTCATTCCTCTTCACACCTCTCTTCCCACACACTCAGAACACTCCTTTTAACCCCTAGCAACTGCAACTCATTATTTTCATCAGCATTAGCTGAAACCAGAGACGAGCCCAGCTGACCAGCTTCCCTCTTCAAGCACTATCACCACCTATGCTGTTGCATTACAACAAGACCCAGGCAACCATGCTGCTTGAAAAAGCCCAGGAAGACCCTCTTTGGTTTCAACCACCAAACTCCTTCTATATATGTACAACATAGCAGTCAAATCAACACCCTCATCGCTAAACGCCATTCCTCTAATTGGCAGACAAGTGCTTTCAGTCATTGCAAAGGCAGAGGTGCCGGTCAGGCCTGTCTTCTGGGTCATATTCACATCTGGAACACGGAGGATCAGGAAGGTTCAGTGTTTACAGGTTTATGAACAAAACTGTTCTACATTGTTCTCAGGTAGCGACAGAAAATGTTCTTTCCAACAGGATTTGGGCTGCCAACTTCATTCCAGAATAGGTTTCAGAAATCCTAAGGAAGAGAGGAAAGCCACGGCAGATAGCCGAGGACAGATCTCCAATGGATATCCTAACAGCTGTGGTATCAGGGAGTTTGGAAGGAAAAGAATGAGGCATCGAGTGAAGCAGGTAGCCCTGCCTTAGGCATTGATGGCTTTCCAGCGGTCACTGTCCATGCTGTTGATGCTGCCCACGTGATACGGCATAGAGGCCACGTCATCCAGGTAGGCTGTGGTGTCAATCTGCGTGCTCGAGTAGAAGCCAGAATCCATTCCCTCCTTCTTGGCAACAGCATAAGGGTGGGGTAGGTGCACATCCACGTCCTCGGGTTCATCCACCTGACATTTGTATGAGAAAAGGATCTTCGGTTCAGACCTGGAGTGATTAAAGATTTAAAATACATGTTTAAGCAATGTAGTATCACAGCCGCTTATCCGTAACAAACTCAGCAGCACTAAGAAATTGGGTATTCAGACCCTAAAAACTCTTCACACGAGCTTGCAGTCCCGAAATATACTTAGCAGAGTAATTGCCATAAATTAATGCTAAATGTAACCTTTGGACTAAGTCACCAAAGAGAAATAAAAACAGCAGAATCCTGACTCTAGTGTGGGAAAGGTGTTCTCGTCTTTGGGAGTTCTGAATTACTGAGGGCAAAGGCATCCAAACACCACCGGACTCCCCGGCAGCCTGGTTACTGGCACCAACAGGACAGGAGTCCACCTCAAGTTTCATCTGTGCGCATCAGGAAAACCAAAATACAAACACTTGTGGATCAGCAGCTTCCATCTCTAACTCCAGACACTGTTCCCTTCTGATTTCAGAAGGCAGCAGAGGCACATTTTGATATTTTAGGAGTACTTCATGTTCTTAGTTATTTTAAAGCCTGCTGTTTCTTGCTTATGGACAAGAAAAGCTAAAGCCTACACTAAAACACTCGGGTTTTCCTACCAAGCTGCATCTCCTCTGAGTGGCCACACGGCGGCAACCCCGACCCAGGAATGGCACTCCCGAGTGCTTTTAACTGGGGACTTTTGGGCCCATTGCAGAGGAGTCCTCAACCAAAAAGTTACCTAACCCCTCAATCCTTTCTACAAACCTATCCCAAAACCCACCCAGGAGACCATTTAGCCTTCCGGGACTCAACCTCTCACTAATCTTTTAGTTAACAACTTCAGTGGAAAAATTTCCTGTACTAAACAGGATGCAGCCACTGAAGAAGTGATCCTCATAAATGTTTGAGAGGAATATAGCTACCAGCTCTACTTTGCATACAAAGGAGTCTTCGACAGAAGTGAGCAGCCCTGGGTCACCCAAGAAAAACTTCAAGGCCAGAAATTAAAAACTGGTTCCCTAACTGGCATTCTAGTCGCTGCCTTTATTCTACCGACAGGGAGAACGTGAGTGCAAAACAATTAAATGACAATATATACCCTCTAAACTCCTGTTCCTGGCTACTCACCCAAAGAAGCCTTTCAGGAATGCCACATAGATGAGAGGTGCAAAGAAGCTGAAGTAGAGGAACGTGGTAGCATCAACACAGCTGTCAATGGCAAAAGGGAACATGAAGGAATTCAGCACTCGAGCACAATACAGCTGGGTAACACCAGTCGCATCCCCTCCAGAATGATCCGATTCGCCTCCCGAGTGTCCAAGCAGAGGACAAGAAAAGTCTTGTGCTAAACAAACTGAAACTGATGCAAAGTAACAGACGTGGCCATCAACACGCGTCACTGCTGAGGGAACCATGCCAAGACCCAAGGTCTGACCAAGAGCACAGTCTCAGTGCTCCTAATCTTGACCTACAGAAGTGACACTGATCCCTGCAGAACGAGACTCCAGACATGAAGAAGGGTATCTCCATGCTGTTTCTAGCCAACAGCCTATTTCCTCCCTTATTACCTATGAAACATGAGCCAACGGCCAGGCATCAGTGGATTCAAACTATTACTCTCACTCCCCACCTCAAGACCACTGCAGAGCATGCAGCTCCCCAGACCTCCCCGCTGTGAGTTTCCTGACCACTCAGGGGTCTTCTGGCACAAACCAGAACCAACAGCTTTGTGCCTTCTCAGGAACACACCACAAGTTTGGTGTCTTGGGAGAGGCAGTGTTGAAGGACACTCAAACGCAACATGAGAAACTGGGCTGCAGGCCTCCTCCCCCAGCATACATACCACAGTCCTTCTATGATATCCACGCAGAGGAGGGCACTGCCCAGGCCCTGCACCAGGTTCAGCAATGCCAGGATTCCAGCATAAACATAAAAACTCTTCCTCGCTGTGGAAGAGACGTGGACAAAGATGAAGCTCAACCTCATAAGCCCCAGCCCAGTGCAAAGCTGTTTGATGGAGATGGCAAACAACAGAAGCATCTCACCATCTTGTCTGTTTAAGAACTGAAGAATTAAGACTGCATTTTCCTGTCCCATGCTGGCAGGATTGGCAGAGGCACAGTGGACAAGCCATACCCTCCTGCACGTGTATACACACACACGATGGGTTTTGAAAACACATGGTCATGGCAACACATGCAAGGATTTTATAGGCAAGCACCTGGAACCCAGGTTCAGTCACGTAACTGAACGCAAGAAAAACAAACAAAACCCCCACAGCGGAAGCAGAATCTGTGCCCTTCTGACGTACAGCACTAACAAAAGTGCTCAGGAGGCCTGGACAGGAGCAGCAGGGTGTGCTGGACACCAGGCGGATCAGGCCCAGGCCCACCGGTGTGTGGCACATGCCACACATACCCACTCCCTCAGGGTACCCACAGAGATGCCAACACCACTTAGAGAGAACAGCCCAACGCAAACATCTTAGTAACAGCTTCCCTCCCTATTCAAGAGCTGCAGATATTCTGCAACAAAAAGAAAAAACAGAGGAGCATCTTAATAAAGGAAGTGCCCAGATAAAAATTATTAAGCTGCTCCCAATTAGCCTTTCTTTCCCAGGGGCCAACCAGCATGTACACTTCAACATCATACATCCATTTCATAGGAAGCTATTGTTAAGAAGCCATTTCTTACGGCTCTCTGAAGATTATATACTTACATTACATCTGTACCATTAACTCGGCAGTAAATCTTGTTTTCTTAATGTAATTGTTTAGCTACTGAAGTAGCAATGTAATTGCTCTTATTCTGCTCTCCAAAAGGCAGAACATACTCTTTTTCCAGGGATAACTAATCAGTCCTTTGCCCTGTAACTGTACCCCAGGACAGTGGGATGTATCTGCAGCACAACCAGGTACAGGAACCTCTTACTCCTATCTGTGTTTTATCCTGGCACCATCTCCATCTATACTATGGAACACACTACAGTCACTTACAGGGCAAAGAAATCCGGTCTTTCAGAGGAGTTTTTGGAAGAATCACCACCAAGGAATAGACCTGTTGAGACAAAGAACTAATTGTTCCACGGCTGCTTGGCAACTGAACTCCACAATCTTTGCAGGGATGTGTGTGGTGTCACACGCTCCCGAGGTGTCTCGGGACAGGGGCACAGACCCCTGACATTAAACCCGGTGCAGATGTGAAGGCCCCACCTCACCCCCTCCAGCACAAAGAGGCTGGTCACTGAGAAGCAAGGGAGCGAAGGACACCTGAGATCCGCTGGAATTCAGCTGCCACAGCTTACGCTGCTCCCACCACATCTTTATTGCTTCAGCTTTCCCGCCACACGAGAAGCACCAATGCTGCACGGTATCAGGCAGGAGGGGGACGAGGGCCTTATCATACACAAATCATCCTCCTTGCCCTATTTAGAAAATACAAAGAAGCTATCAGAGTGCGTAACACATGCCCAGTACTTACCAGAAAGAAGAAACAGGAGCTGGCAAGCCAAAAGTGTCTCCCTCCATGGCCATAGATGTTGAAGTCTTCTGCTGAGAGGTGGGCATCAGGGTACAGGATTTCCAGGGTGCCCTAGGAGAGAAGTGACACCAACGTGATTCTGTTCTAGGCAGCATCCTCACTAGAGTGGGCATCTGGACAAGGGAGACTGTGTTTAAAGAAGTTCAGACAACAGCTGTCCCTGCCACCTAAGACCCAACCATTGCTCTGCTTTGACCAAGTTAAGCTCACACAGAAAAAGAGGAAGAAACTGAAGACAAGAAGTGAGGGGAAAAAAGTGGCAGGAATCTGCATCTGAAGGAAACCGGCATCAATGACATTCCGGAAGAGAGACTGCATGAAGGGATAGGGGATGCAAGCAGTTGTCTGTTTGAAATGGAGCTCTCAGTCTACTTCCGTCTCTAAAGTAGACCTCTCCTGCTGAAACATCCAGAATATAAAAGCTCACACTTGTGCGAGAGTTGGGAAAGGATGCTGTCCTATTCACTTGAATTCCTGAAAAATGGTATGAACAGAAGCTACCTTACAGACAGCGGAGAGAGAAAAGTGCTTGTAAGCACTACTGAACCCAGATATAGCTCCAACACTTGATATTTAATGAGGCTCCTCCAGCTTTATCATGTGGTAATCATCAGCTCGCTGCCTCCGCGAGCAAGAGCCTGGTCACAGAACAAAGATCTGTGTGTTATTCTGGCGCTTCCCCAAGTATAGAGACACAGGGCTGACCACTTACATACCAAGGAGAAGAATAAACCCAGACACACAGGGCATTGTTCAGAGAGACGGAGACACAGCTAATAAACTGAGCTAGCAAGCCAGCTGCTAGTTTGAAGGGAAGCAAGAGCTCTCAGCTCTCAGAGTCGGGAGACAAGAGGCCCACTGCACTGCCCTTATCTGGCAAGCACACCCCAGGTCTCTCCATCTACTCTTCATGTCGCTTGAGGCTAGATTCAGAACTTGTGGCTCAGGTATGAAAAACCTCTTACTCCTGTTCCAAGATTCACTAAACAAAGCAATCCATTTAAACCTCACCTCATTTCTTCACCTTGGCTGAGCCTTTCATGCCATAAAGAGGACAAGGAGATACAGTCTGGTGTATGCTCTGGGGATCCTCACACATTGCCAGAGGCATCCAGTCTTCTCCCAAAACCTCATCCAAAGAGCAAAGCTGCCACTTTCCAGATAGAAGTCCCACACCTAACTGCCCAACTCCAAACAACGTCCCCTCTTTTGCAAAGACTAATTCTTCTGTTCCAATGTACTCACCTGGGTGACAGAATATGCCAGAGACAGAACGGTAGTGATTGCCAGAACACGTTTCACGCTCGACTTGCTCTCCAGGTGACCTGGAATTAAGGAATACAGAAGTGACTCAGGATGTGATGCCAGCCTTGGTAAAAATCAGTTCTCTCCAAAACCAATACAGCAGAATATTTGTATTTCCAGAAGCCTTCAAGGGAAGGTTAAATCTCACTTAACTGCTAGAAACCGCTTCCCTGTTTAGAGCTGAGCCTTTCACAGACAAAATAGTACTTACAAAACAACAGGTTTTAACTTGCTTTCTTGCTGCCCACACTAACATAGAGACAGCAACTAAGTCCTTCCACTGGGGTTACAAAAAAAAAAAAAAAGTCAGGAATGACTCCAGTATCTTGTACACTGAGATGTTGTAAAGTTTCTTCTCAGGAAAAAAAGTTGATGGGAGACTGGGTTAGAGCAGGGGAGAAGGGCTCGCATAATTTAGAGAAATCTGCACTGGAATATGCTGGAGCAGACAATCTCCAAAAGCTCCTTCCAACCTAAATTATTCTGAGTCCTCAAAAGATGAAAGAGCTAGTGCTCAGATGTCCCACTAGCAGACACAGTGACACCTACCAAGCCCTCCCCTCTACCTCTGACCCACAGGAAAAGGTGCTCCAAACAGCATTTTCACTTGTACAACTGAAAAAAGTAGAGTTACAGATTGCAGGTACAGCTAAAGCATCTGAATGAAGCCAGGATGGAATCAGACCAACCAAGGAGGGGACAGAAGGACCCTCAAAGGAACCATCTTAAATAAAATGGGGTTGAAGCAAAGATCAGACTGTTGATCTTTGCATAAGTCATCTTCACCTAAGCTGTATGCTCCTTAACCACATGCATGCAGGACAAAAAGCACATATAAACCCTGAAATTGCACAAGCCATAGATCTGTAAATATAATCAGCCTTTCAGCCATTTCTAACTAAAACTACCCAATTTGTCCTTTGTCTTTATTCTAGAGCTCCTTCACTTTATAGAATCAGCATCTCCACAAACTTACAGATGCAGCCTCTGTGAAAAGAAAGGGAATAGGAAACATTCAAAGCACTCAAAAACCTCCTGACACATACCAAAGGCAAGGCCTAGAATCACCACACTCAGTTCAATCGCCAGAAGGAAGAACCTTGTGATCTCCCACAGGATCTGAGGGATAACAGAAACCAGACAAACATGATTAGACAGAGCCAGGAACCAGTTGTAAGTTAATAAAGCAAAACTCACACTCTCTGCTCCAGGGGATGGCAGCCTCTGAATGGAGCAGGTCATTTCCACAAACCTTCCTCATGCTTTGTAGGGATACTAATTACATGTTTATTCCAAGCCCTGTCCATACCTGTGAAACAGAGCAGTTGTGTGGGAGCAAGCAAATAGCATGCCTACGGAGAGAGGAAGTGGCCACGGTTCACCACACCTGAGGATCTGTCACTTCTCTTGGATGTGTTCTTTCTGCTGTACTCCCAAGGAGCACAAACCCGAGAAGACCTCAAAAGTATAATATTAAACACGGCCAGTTCTTAAAGCACTGGATTCTGCAGTACAGTTATGACTGAACAAACTCAGTATTCTGCACTCCTCCAAAGCTGCTGATCCCTAAATCTAAAGCATATTCAACTCTAAAGCCCTCCCACTTCCAGCTTGTCATTTTCATTCCCATGTCTTATTTGGTGAAACAAGACCAAAAAACCAGCAGGTGAGGCAACTTTCCAGGTACTCACGCAATAAATCAGCACCAAACCTAGAACAAGAACCCAGGTTCTGGCTTATTAATCCTTTTCCTCTGAACACTGAACGGTACTCCCTCTTGAAGAGGCACGATATTTTGAGAGGCATTTGATGAGGCACTTCTAATCTCAGAAAATACACAGTGTGTGTGTGTATATGAGAAAAAACAAAATAAGCATAACAGGATAGAACATGTGTTTACAGGAAAAACTGACAGAGTATCCCTCTTACTGCATGACTTCCCAGCAAGGTGCACTTAGCAGCAACACCAACAGAGCTGAAAAGCACCTTCTCACCTCTTCTCCATTATTCAAGTCCTGGACCTACATCTATTCAACAGAGCTGAATGAAAATGCTACAAACATCCAGCCACTCAGAACAAGCAGAGCATTACAATGCTTTGACAGGTAACGTTAAAGGGAAAAGCAAAAGAACCACACTGATCCCAGAGAATAAAGCCAGAAGACCTGTACTCTGTGGGTGGCTCTTGGTCCTCTAAGACCTCAAGAGTTACAGAGCTTTTTGGTTTAGGTAATATTCCGCTGCAAGTCAAATGACTATAACGGAACAGCACGCACAAAGCTATTTCCTGTTTGCTAAGGGTGAGCCTGGTGCTCAGAGCGGCTGCAAGGACCTTCAGATGTCAGTCTCCAAAGGGAATTTGGGTTTGTTTGCTTTCAATACAAAATAATTAAATATTTTTCAAAGAGCCACTCAAATATTGCAAGAGTAACAAAGACCAGGTCTTGCCTATCCACTAAAGGTATCTGAACGTTTAGCTCTTTCAAAGCAGAGTCATTCCACACCTGCAACGGGGAAGTTTTGCTTCCACTATTTGCGCATCTATTTTAGGAAGTCCATTGTTTTACAGCCCTGGATGTTGTGATCATTTAGATACAGCTATCAGAACAGGATTCCATAGTACACACAGCTATGAGTACTGCAAAAAAACAACATTCTTGTATGCACATTAAAGGGAAGCTGTAGCAGATTGCTGTGATCAGAACTACACAAAGCAGAGCCTCTGAAATCAGCATCGTACCTACCTTATCAGCAACTGTGGCAGCATCAGAGGCACTCACAGTCATGGAGACAACAGCACGGGCAATACCAACTAAAGCCACCACAAATACCTGCACAGAAAGATACCAAAAGTGAGCTCATGTCAAAAGGCACATATACAGTAGTGACCAGAAACACTTTTGGAATACCATTTCCAGGTCAGCTTTCAAGCCTACTAAGGATTGCCTGTAGCAGACTAGAGCTAATTTGCCAAAGAAGATTCCTCAGGCCTGTTAGACGAAAGAGTACTGGCTTAGAATTTAGGAAGGAACAAATTTCCTCAACTGTCAGATTAAACAGCTCTGAAGAAGTCTCATCCACTCTTTACAACAGTATCTTTACAGGCAACCAGTCTTCCCACCCCTCAGTCCACTGGGACAGCAGAGGAGAAAAAACAGACAAAGCCCATATCCCTCCCAATTACAAGATCAAGTGCGTGGTATGACTGAATAAACCAATCACATCAGATAACAGAAGCCACTCGATGCCGACTACCACACTTCAGATCTCCGATAAAACTAAAATCTGCAGTTCTCTCGCTCAACACTGGCAATGCTCAGGAACAGAGAGGAAAAAGGTCAGCTGCAGCCAACAGCTTTAAAACATCTTACCCTGCTGCACAGCGCAACATAGGGATAGCCCAAGTCAGCTCGTGTACCATTTAAGCATGGCAGCATGGAGCTCAGCAAGGCCAATTTACCAACGCCTGTGCTGTCATAGCCGTACTATGCAATTAAGAGCTCAGTTGGATATACCTACCCTCCACTGTGCAGGCTTATCCTCTAAGAAAGCAGATTTTTCCAGCTAAAATTCTCCGAGTCACAGGCTAATTCTAGCGATGTAGGTATGAGACAGCTAAATCTGTTAGAGAGTGAAAAGAGTTCAAGCTGATTCTAAGGTGGCTGAAGAACGGAAATGACCAATAAGCCACCTATGAGTGTTTCCTCCTTAGAAAAAGAAGGGATGCAAATGGCACGAAAGAAGAATACTACAACATTCCTCCTGGGGTGGAAAACTCTGGGACAAGACACCAACAAAAAAGGGCCCCTGAAGATAAGTGTTCTGGAGCAGCAACAGCTCATTGGAGAGGAAAACACACCCTTTTTGCTTCCTCTCTAAGTAGGCAGAGACTTTTCCCAATCTATTAACTTAGCTTTAATCACTGACTCCACAAGAAAGCTTTCCTTCAAGACGTGACAAACAGCCGTTTGAAAGGAAATCCTCACAGAACACACTTGCATCCTCATTTCCCAATAACACACTCCAGAAGATCAAAACGAGAGAAAGCGTTTTCCTCTAAGGCCGTTTCATCACTTTCTGCTTCTCATTTCATTTTGAGAAAGTAAACAGCATAAAGTCAGTTCACTTTTTTCTTCCCTTTCGTTTCTCAGGAGTTTTGCTTTTCAAAGCCCTTGGCATGAACTTCTTACTGAGTCATGTGCATTACTGGAAGCATAAAGGAAGATTTAAATCCAGACTGGAAATGGCTGGTAATATTTTTAAAAGTTCGGAGCGTTCGTGTGTGTACCTGGTTATCCAAAACTGTGCACAAGCCTCCAGGCCTGAAAGAGCTAACAAGACTTCCCACCAAAGATTCAGCTGAGGCTACTAGCTCAGATTTGGTTTCTATGCTTCTTGGGTTTTGCCATGCCAGCACCCATACACAGCCCAAAGAAGGACACCTGCCACCTAACCCAATTCAAACACACATTTACTTCTACAATCTGTACTAATCTCACTGAGGAAGAGCAAGCATATGATGCTACGCACTGAGGCAAGCCAGGATCTCAAAAAGCACCTATGATAAAGCTTCTGAATGATATTTTCAAACAAATTCAGCCAGGTCCTTAGCTGCATTTACCATGCCCTGTGAGCAGTATCACAGTTAATAGGTATAGTGTTCAGAGATTACTAAAGAGACTACCTTAATGTGATCAAGAGTTGCCTGTGCCTTTTTAAACTGGGGAGAGGAGAACAGACAAGACCTTAGAAGTCTGAGAACTGTAACTGTACTGCCTATACATTCTGTTTCCACCTTAAGAAGTATCAAGAACATCATCAAGTCAGCAGCCACTTTGATAGGATGGGAAAGAAACTAACAGGGTTGGGTTTCTATATTCCCAGGCTAAGCAAAATGCTGTCACATCACCATCTTCTACAGCAGATGACCAAGCTTTTCAACACAAATTATTCCCCAGTGTTTCACCTTCAGTTCCTCGGTGAGAAGCTGGTTTTGTGTCACGTGCTACTTACTGCACAGAGCAAGGAAAGTGTAAGATACTAGATTCCAAGACAACAAAGCAACAAGAGAAGAAAAAGGGAAAAGAAAAAAAAAAATCACCACAGGAGAACAAAATCCATTCAAATCCAGCAGATACAGTCCCAGAATCTGTGAAAAGCAGAATTCAAACAGTGAAAAAAAAAATATCTGTGTCTACTTCTTGTAGTACACCTTCAACTAAAAATAATAGATTTTATCCCTGTGAGATCTGGTCTAGGCTCTCTCTCCATTAGTTCAGTGATATTGTTCATGAGCGGTAATAAAAAGCCACTCACTCATCAGTTCGAAAGCACAGAGCGGTACTCACTAGTATGTAGAACGTAGTGAAGATTGGGCTGGAAGTGACCCGGATTTTGGCCCTGGCAGAGGGCAGCTTCCAGAGAAGAAACATAAAGAAAAGCACATTGGGAACCAGGAGCAGAAGATCCCAGTAGCGGACTCTGCAAAAAGTAAATAAACCAGGTTTTTTCCCTGTTCTTCAGCATCTAGAAGGGAAGGCACCAGCCCCAGTCCCTTCTCAACCAAACGCTGAGAAAGCAAGCTCTTTCCCCCAGCCCAGGGTCAGACCGTGGTCCCCCTTCCTCCGTCTCACCTGGACTTCCCAATGTCCTCATAGAGCAACAACAGGCACTTGTGCGGCACAGTGATGTTGGTGTCATTGACCGCCTGCGTTGTTGTCGGGGACAAAGTTGTCACGTTATCCGGTGCTGTCACCAGGGCAGTCGAATGTGTGACGTTGTCAGACACAGATAATCTCATCACAGACATCATGGACTGGAACATCCTGCCTGCCTTCTGGTCCAGGTCAAACACAGCGCAAGACAACCACAGCAGAGACAAAAAGCAACATTAAATCAGTTGTGAGTCACAGCTAAAAAACACATCCCTGCCATTAGGCCCCTGCACAACTGCCTCCTGCTTGTTACAGCAAATTACCATCATCTGAAGACGGTATTACACAACGAAATGCCACCTGCCCTTACTCTGCACACAGCCATTAGGGTGGACAGAACAAAAACACTATCTTGTATCAGAGTAACAAGCACCTTCAAAACAGTGTAATGCTATGCTGGATTAAACTTTGTGGGTTTTTGAGCTTTGGCAGATTCATAGAAGAAATCAAGACTGAGCAGCAATACATGGCATCATCAGAGACAGGAAACCTGGAGACAGAAACCCTGCTGTACCAGAACATTAATTATCATTCTAGCTCTAGTTACAGTCAATTATTTGGTTTCAGCTATTGCAAAGAAAATGTGAAGGCCCCTGCCTAAAACCTGTTGCTGTTACCAACCCCCCCAGCCTGAGAGCAGGGAAAGCCTCACATACTTTTACCTAAAGGGACTGTACCGACTCTTATCTTCCAAAACCAACACTGGCAAAAGCCAAGATTCAGCGTTTTTCTTCTGACCCTCTGCAAGACACCAGAACTATTCTTATTTTAAGCACAACAGTAACACTGTGAAAATACAGCACCTAAAACCCTGTTAGCATAAAGTCCTCCAGCTTCTTTACATCCACCAGTCTCAATTGCATTGCCCTTCTCAGACACAGATCAGCATCATCACTGGTAGTTTACAAATCCAGAACCAGACGCAGTCCTGTCTAATGGGTTTCCAAAGGTCAAACTCTCGGGAGGCAGAGAGCTATGGTCAGAACCAGAAGAGTCATGGCGCTCAGCTCTTCTGTCTGCTCTACCTTGCACCTCTCCTGCCTCTCAGAAAGATGAGAAGATAGAACCTCCCATTCCCCTGATGAAACTTTTTTGTACTGCCTTCCCCAAGAGAACATTCACACGTTTTCCGCCATCTGTCCATCCCCCAGGCCCTACACTGCTGCGAAATTAACTGTCCCTCCAGAAGTTAACGGGAAACTCTGCTCTGCCATCCATAAAACTCCACGTGCTTCATGCCCATGCCCGTGGCTTTGGCAGAAACAACAGCAGCAGTTTATTCCTCTGTTGGTTCTACGATCGCCTTGGAAGCTTAAGTGGACTATGGCACACAGTACTTTAGATCAGGATTTACTATATACTAGAGTTTTGACCTGATTTATCTTACTAAGCCTGCTCCTCATTTGATGTTTCACCTTGTGCAAATCCTCTCCTCTTCCCACCCTAAAACAGCAACTCCCACCGCTTAAGGCACCTGACTAGCTACAAGCTGAATGCAAACAAACACAAGGTCCTACCATCTCTCCTGGCATTCCCCAAAGAAGTCATCACAGACAACACACAGATTCAAAACAAAAGTCTCTTATCAACTGGCATCTTAAAGATGCACATCACCAGAGACAGTGCTCTAGCGGTCTGTGTGATATAGTTAATCCAGGATTCACACAAAAAAAAAATCTGCCTGTTTGACTTTAGCCCTGGCTGGCACAGCAAAAGCTGCCAGCCTCCCTGACAGGACTCAAAGTATTTTCCTTGCGAGGTTCTGGGTGACTCACAAGTTGGAAAGAATCAGCACAGCCCTGTGTCATCTGTTGAGCTTTTAGAGTTCGGTAGCACCTTCCCCACAAACCACTCGAGACTGTCAGCCACAGGCTCTTCTTTCTCTCCAGAGGCTGAGAGGGTAAGAGCTAACACCCTCAGCTAACAAACCCCCCCTCTGATTCATCCACGCTGACAGGTACTCACTGAGCTGGGAATTTTCTTTTGCCACTGCTGTATGCTGTGCTGGACAAGGGACATTCACGTTAAATAAACACATGCAGACCTGGAAAGATCAACTTTGTGCTGAGATGGCAAAATCCGTGCCAAAAAATCCTAGTTCTAGTAGAGGTTCCGGCAAACAACCTTCATATCCCAGACTTACCTCTCTTCCCTCCAGCTTCTCACTTCTCTCAATTGACACCGTTGAGAATGATTTTCTGTTAATAAGTTTGCTCCATTCTCATCCTCTGAAACACCACTGCATCTCAGCAGCAGCAAGGACAAGTATGTTCACATTTGCCAATACAGAAAAAATTCTACCTAATTTTTAAAAAAGCTGAGAAAGAGTAGAGGAAAAAACCTCACAGAGCATAGGCAGAATAACATCATCAACTGCAAACCATCACACCCTCCTAATATCTCTTCTGGGATAAAGAATTCGATCTGCCTGTCACACTGACAAGAGCTCAAGTATAAAGCTGTGAAAGAATTACATAGGAAAAACATCTTTCTTATAAGAAGAACAAACAGACTCCATTCTTTTTCCCTAGAAGCCACCACTATCACGCAACAGCAGCGAGCTGCTGATAAGGAGAGGAGTTGGCCACACGTAGCAGAGCTCCAGTCACGAGGTTTCAAAGGGCAAAGCAGAATCAAGCTTACCTCTCAGCCAGGCTGCTCGCTACGGCCTGGTATTAGTATCGTATTCTTCCTCCCAAGATGAAGCATACACAAAGACAGAGCAACAGAACGTCCAACATGATAAGAAAGGGCAACCAAAGCCATCAGCCAGACAGCACGATCCCCATGCTTTTCTAATAACTAAGGCCTACAGCAAGGATGTGGAAAACGGTCCGGTTCCTGTCGAAATCACCAGCAAAAATTCCGCGGCAACAGGACCAGGACCTGATGGCAAGGATCCGGCTAGGCTTCCTCATCCCCAGCAACACTGCTCCTTACAGCACACTGTCCAAACCCTTGCCCTGTCTAGTCCAAAATAAATCCAGTCAGCTGAGCATATCCAAGAGATCGCTCACCGCACCCCGCCTCCACGGGGCCGTTCGCTTCAGCCAGCCCAACCTACACCATGCGGGTAAAGTCACCCCGTAGCCACATCAGAGGAAACCAGTGCCGCAGTCCTGGTCTCCCTTTTTCTTCTAGCAGGCAGCTCTATTTACCATACACCAGAAAACAAAATAAAATGGTTTGCTACACTACAGCTGAAGTCACCCTGACTTGGCTGAGGTCTATTCCTCTGTCCAGGTGCCGGACTCCCAAGTTGCATCCAGATCAAGCACATCCACAGGACTCGCAGGTTGCTGTGGCAGAGTGCAGGGGAAGGCTCAGCTGCACCTTCAGGGAAAATGATCCCCTCTCACCGAGGAGATGTTGTTTCTTGATTCACGGCACCATAACCGTATCAGAGCCCAGTGAAATTCGGGGCACAAATCACTGGCAATTCCCTGTTCTCTCAAAGCCCAACCACATAAAGGTGAATTATACACAACCAGAGTTTCAGCTCCAATAAAAAAATGAAAGTTTTCCTCCTTTCTGAAAACAGTACCAGAAAATCTTGCAAGTACAGGTCATGCTAGGGTTAAGATTTCTCCTTAAAACACCGTAGTTGTGCAAGAAAAAACTGCACTGTCCAGATCCCTGCGTAAATACAACCGTTACTTCAACAACTTAAATGCTTAAGAAGAAACAAAATAAAAAATAAAAATAAAAGCCACGGGTTTTTTCTTCTCTTCCTTTTTAAGATGGCTCTTCAAACGTCACTCCTGATCACCACAGTGGCATTTCGCATTTCGCCCCTGGAACTCACAGGGCAGCGATTTTCCACCAGTGACCAAGGACCTCTCTTTTCTCCACGTTTCATTCTCACATCTCATTCTGAACTAAACCGAAAAAGAAAGGAACTGCAATGCTAAAAACAGCCAAAGAAAAATACCGAAAGCAGAAGTACCGACAACAAACCAAAACCATCAGACAGAGCATCCCCAGTTCAGGGATGTCTTTCAGAAATAAGTAACCTCAGTTTTTTTGCTGTTTTGTTTTGGGTTTGGTTTTTTTTCTCCGCTAGAAGGCAGGTGCACAGACAACAAGCAAGAGGGCGGCAAGTGAAGCGAAGTAGCAGTATGCGGCCACTTCACTCTATGCTGGCAAGGAAGCAGTGTCTGATTTACGGGCTGCTAAAGGAACCAGAGAGCTGGGGAAAATCTTGAGTTACTTTCTACCCTTTATGCCAGGCAAAGGTGCCCCGGACGCTGGGGCCACAGGAGGGCTCCCCGCTGCAACAGGAGGCCTGCAAAGGGCAGGGCAGAAGCCCAGCCGGCAGCGGGGTCCGCCCGGGTCACCGGGAACCTCCGAGCCGACGCCGCCCGCAGCCGAAGGGCCAGGCAAGGCGCGAAGCTTTTCTCCTGCCGGCCTCCCCGTCTGCAAAGGGCGGCGGCTGGGGAGCGAGGCGCGGGCTGCCAGAGCCCGGCGGGCGCCTCCAGGCTCCCCCCTCACCGCGCCCGGAGCCCGGCGACCCCCGCGGGGCCTCGTCCCGCCCCGCCGCTCACCTCAGAGGGCCGCGGCCCCCGCCGCAGCCAGGCCCTGCGGCCGGGGCAGGCCCCGCCGCCCCTCCCCTAAGCGCCCCTCCCCTAAGCCCCCCTCCCCGCAAGCCCCCCTCCCCGCAAGCCCCCCGCCCGGCGCCGGCCCCGTTCCTACCCGCCGCGGGCCCGGCCCTGCCTCCCCGGCGACGGCGCTCACCGGCGGGGGCCCAGCCCCGCCATCCCAGGCCCCGACCCCGCCGCTCCCCTCAGCCAGGGAGCGTCGCTGAAGACCGGCACCAGCAGAGCGCCGCGCCGCCAGAGCCGAGGGACCGACGCCTGTTCGAGTGGGCCTGGCGGCGCTATTGAGAGAGGGTCCCCGAGAGCGGTGCCGCTCGGGCCAATCAGGGACCAGCGCAGAGAGGGGCTGTCAGCGAGGCCACAAGAAATAGCGGCGCGAGCCAATGGGAAGGGGCGGGAGGCGGGACTCGGGGCGCGGGCCGGCCGCGCTTTAAAGGAGCCTGTGCCGGGGCCTGACTGCCTTGTCGGGGGAGAAGTTTTTCCCAATACCCAACCCAACCCTGCCCTGGCGCAGCTTGAGGCCGTTCCCTCTCGTCCCATCGCTTGTTCCTGGGGAGCAGAGACCGACCCCCCCGGCTCCAGCCTCCTTTCAGGCCGTTGCAGAGCGCGATGAGGGCTCCCCTCAGCCTCCTCTTCTCCAGGCTGAGCCCCCCCAGCTCCCCCAGCCGCTCCTCCCCAGCCTTGTGCTCCAGCCCCTGCCCCAGCCTCGCTGCCCTGCTCTGGCCACGCTCCAGCCCCTCCATGGCCGCCTTGGGGTGCGGGGCCCAGCGCTGAGCACAGCATTCGAGGGGCGGCCTCACCAGTGCCCAGCACAGGGGCACCATCCCTGCCCTGCTCCTGCTGGCCACACCATTCCTGATACAGGCCAGGATGCCATTGGCCCCCTTGGCCACCTGGGCACACTGCTGGCTCATGTTCAGGCGGCTGTCCCCTTGGCGTGGAGCGGGCAGGGCAGCGACCCCCGGGCCTGCCCGAGCCGAAGCCCGTCCTCGCCGCAGGCGGGCGGCGTTGGGTGCTGCCCGTGACGCACAGGCCCTCTCCGACAGCCTGATCCCATCCTCCAGGCCAGCCCTCCGCCAACGCGCACCATCCAGCACCCCTCCAAGGCGAGCAGAAATAGGCTCCTTCTGCAGAGGAATTATGGATTGCGAGGCAGGGGAGTTAATAATTTGCTTCCATGGACTGGATCCTATAATCAAGTCCCTGCAGGAGAGAATGATTAACAGGCTGGAGAGTTCAGCTTTTAAGGAAAATTTAAAGCTGACAGAACTAACCTGGCAGAGCTTGGACGATAGCAGCTAAAGGGAAACACAATAAATAATTAGCAGGATTTAGAGGTGCAAATACCAGACAGAGAAAAGAAAAGTGCAGTATAGTAAACAAGGGAATAACTGGGACAAATGAGCCAAGACTTAAAAAGGAAATTAAAGGAAATAACTGGCTAAATATCAGCAGGTCACTCTAGGCAGCAGGAGCTGCCTGACTGTGAGCAGAGTTTCAAGGGGGATGCTTCTTATCTGAGTCATTTCAAGGGCCGGAGGATAAACTCCGGGGTGGTTTTCTCCCTGTGGTTCACCTGGGGCTCTAGGGATTGCTTCTATAGGAATGCAAGGCTTTTGCTAAGCTGAAATTCGCTGTACAAGGTCCACGCCTCTTTGAATATCCCTGTATTGATCAAGTTTCATGCCTTGCTCTAGCAAAGAGCACGCCCAAAGCGTTTCAGGCCCACCCCACACACACATCTTTCTCAGCTTAAGTCTGCTTGATCCTCTTCTCAGGTTTAATTTTCCAGCTTCGCTGCAGCAAGCCTTGTGGAGGGGACATACCCTGAGACTGTGTTGCCTTCCTCAGCCCTATTCCTCTGATTTTCCACTGGGGTGAACCAGGTTTTTATGCTGGTGTCATGCCTTTGGAATGACATCTGGAGAAGCCGGTCCTCAAATTGTCTCTCCTCACGCTGTCGTTCAGGTTAATGATACGTTGCAATATTTTGACGTGTTGTATTTATGGATCCAAGCTCAAAGGCTCGGCAGGCACCAACATCTCTGACTTATAGAAGGGATATTTCCATTTAAAGAGAGGTGGAGTGCTTCTGCCTAAAAAGTGCCTTGGTAACAGAGCCAGGAGTAAAATCCATGTCTTCTCACTTGTAGCCTCAGGCGCTAACTAACTGAACATGTTACCTCCCACATAACTGTGTCAGAAGGAGAGATTTTGCTTTCCAATCCACCCGTTCTTTCCATCTGATTCACTCTGAGGCTAGAGCCCAGTGCTTGGGACACAAGATCCAAAAGCTGCCTCTCAGGCACACTGCTGGGTGCCACCGCGAGGACCGTGACGCTTTAGATCCTGCCTCCCTCACTGCTTACGTGAAACAGAGGAGCTGGGGAGTCCGCACTTACGGTTCCTTTGTATTAACAAGCCAAACATGGTGTGTGCAAACATAACTCTGCTCTTCCCACCTCCAAGGACGGCGTCATCTCCTTAACCGCGCACGTCCTCCCGCTTCAGCTGAGGACTGCTGCTCTCTGCGTCACCTCCTCCGGCAGGGCATAAAGATGGCATAGCTCACTCCCTGTGTCCTTGCTGTGCCACTCGGTGTTGCCAGGCTGAAGCAAGACAAGAGGTGATATTTGGCAGCCCTGGTATAACCTTGAGGGCCCCAAGGAAAGCTGGCACGTGGTGCTGTACCTGCTGCAGTCTGCTCTCCTTTGGCAACGTCACCTGACTTGCAGGCAACGGAGGCAGAAGGTGCAGTCACGCTTTCCAGAAGAACATTACACCCTCGTATTGCCACCAAATTCCACTCTTCATTTTATCTAAAATACTCTTCCAGCTTTCATTAGATCAGTCTGCTGGACAGGATATTACTTCTCATCCAAAACTGCTTTGCTGTTCAGGTGCTGAGCAACTGCAGAGACAGATGTGCCTGTCTTGTTTTGGAGCTGCTCTACCAAGCTCCTGATTTCTAGTATTACACATAAATTTGCACCACGGGATACCACCTGGGCTCTACTCGCGTGTCTCTGCCCTTCTTTTCACGGGGAATTCCGTCCCCAGGACTCCTCCTGTGCTGTAAGCTGCCAGTCTGCAAAATCCTAGTGGCGTGTTTTGATACAGCCAGGAGTTTGGTGCTGAGCTGCGTTCGCCCCCGCGAGCTGCCCGGGCCCTGTCTGCATCTCAGCCCTCTCGCGTGCCCCAGCGCCTGGGCTCTGGCACAGCAGGAGCCCTGGCCCGTGCACGGCGGCCACCTGATTTTAGGGATGGTTTTAGCCGCCCAACCTCAGCGCTTCTCAAAAAGACTGAGCACCCCAGCTCAAGCACAGGACCACTTGTAGTAGAGAGCAGTGAAAACAAGGACGTTGTCCATGGGCTGCTGGGACAGACAGACAGAAAAGCTGTCCATCGGCCGTCCAGTGCCTGGAGAGACAGTGGCACCCTGTGGTGGGACCAGTTCATCCCAGTGCATCACCGGAGCCTTGTCAGACAGCACCGCCTTACGCAGGCCCTGGGCTGCTTTCCTTTAAGCCATGGTGGTCTCCAGTAGCCTACAGGCGGGGGCATTTCTGGGGGGCCCCTGTGCCTATTTCAGCTCCCTGTCATGTGTCACAGACGAGGATGAGCCACGCTCCTATTTATATCGTGATGCTCCTGCTTTGCTATATCGGTACCAGGCTGAATCATCCCGCTGGGCTCCTGGAAGAGCCATTTCAGGTCTGGGATTGTCAGCTGCCTCTTCAGTCACTTCTGCTTCTGGTGTCTCCTGTTTCAGGGTTACCGTCCCACATCTGACTGCAGCCAAGAGCAGTAACAGCCTGATACCAAACAGTGGTCAGAAACCCTTCAGAGAGGACAGACCTCCAAAATCCAAACCAGCTGCCATTATGCAAGGGCCCGTGGCCTGGAATGGAAGCGTTTCACCTCCTTGCCAAACATCAGCCCGTTGCTTGTTTTGTCGCTCTAAATTCTTCTTCCAGTTTCTATGGGACAGGTGTTCTTCTTCATTTCCTCTCCTAAATGGCACTGCTCGCTGCGCCGAGCAACTGCGGAGACAGATGTTCTTCAGAACGGCCCCAATTAGGGTCCCGTTAGTGTTATTATAGAATTACATAGAATCACAGAATTATTTAGGTTGGAAAAGACCCTTAAGATCATCGAGTCCAACTGTTAACCCAGCACTGCCAAGCCCACCACTAAACCGTGTCCCTAAGCACCACATCTACTCTTCTTTTAAATACCTCCAGGGACGGGGACTTGGCCCCTGCCCCGGGCAGCCTGGGCCAGGGCCTGACAGCCCTTTCGGGGAAGAAATTTTCCCTAATATCCAACCCAAACCTGCCCTGGCGCAGCCTGAGGCCGTTTTCTCTCGTCCTGTCGCTTGTTGCTTGGGAGAGGAGCATTCAGACCCAGGCCAAAACACTCCCAAACACCAGAACCCCATTCCCACCTCTTGCAGTTTTACCGTGAACCTGAACAACGGCGACTGAAGCGGCTCTCCCACGGGCCGGTGGCAAACCTGGCCAGGCCAGGCTTGATGTTAGCTGCAGAAGAGGCAGACCCGAGAACAGGGACGCAGGAATTCCCGGCGGGATCTCTCCCGGGGCTCGGATTCCCGGGCCCCCTCGCGCCCAGAGGGAAATCCCCAAACCTTGGCCCAAATTTGCCCCAGTTTGCCACCGCTGCCCACTGGGCTCCCGAGCCCCTGGGCCCTGCCCGGGGGGTGCCCGCCCCCCGCCGTCCATATTCAGGCAGGGGGCGGGGCCCGCCCCCGAGGCTATTCATTATTCATGAGCTTTCGCGCGCTTTTGCTGACCACGTGGGGCTGTTTTCGCGCGGAATCCGGCTGGGCAGGAAGAAGCGGCGGCGATGGCGGTGAGCGGCCGGGGCGGCGGAGCGGAGCGGAGCGAGCCGGGGCGCAGACCCCGGTTCCTCCCCGCCCCGGGCCTCTTGGCACCGCGGTCACGATCGTGCGGGGTCCAGAGGGGATTTCGGGGGGGGGGGGCGTGGGAAATGGCGTGGGAAGTTTCCCACCGGCTCTGCACAGGCGAAGGGAGCCGGGGGCACCGGGTGGATTTCCCCCCGCTCCGTGCGTTTCTCTCGTCGTTTGCAAGGAGGGTTAATTATTCTAATCTCTTCCCCCCTTTCGGGAAAGCGGACTCATCGCTGATGGCCCCCGTCTGGCCGCCGCCCCCGCTGCAGGGGCTCCTGGAAGCACCGGCCCCCCGCTGCCCCCGGGGCCCGGGGCTGCCCCGGCCCCCCCGCCCTCACCTTCTCCCTCCCGTCCCCCCAGGACTCCTCCGAGTCGCAGGCGGTGGCCACCAGCCCGGTCCGCAGCTCACGCCGGGGCGATCCCTTCACGTCCAGCCCCGGCCGGGACCTGCCTCCCTTCGAGGATGAGTCCGAAGGGCTGCTGGGGACCGAGGGGCTCCCCGAAGAGGAGGAGGAAGGCGAAGAGCTCATCGGGGAAGGGATGGAAAGGTAAGGACGCCGGTGGGAGCCAGCTTCTGGGGTGTTGTGTCTGGGGAGGGGGTTTTGCTGATGGGAGGGGGCTCCCAGCCGCGGTGGGGTCCCTCTGCTGTGCTGGTGGCTGGGGCGAGGGGACCTAAGAGCTGCTGGGCAGCGGAGAAAGGTCAGGGCACGGTGTGTTTGAGTCCTGGAAGCACTGAGCAAATTGCGAGCTGGGAGCAAAGTGCCATGGTGATCCAGTGCGGGTAAACCAGGATCTCCCTGGATGTGTGCTGTGCATCCAGCCCAGCTCCTTACTCCCGCAGGCGTAAATTTTAACGTTTTTTTTTTACTCAGCCAGGCCTGCCGGCAAGCTGGTGAACTTTACAGTATGAATGCTGGCATTCACAACCGTGGTGCCGGAGCCCTTGGCACTGCAGGGCGTCCTCCCTTGCGCAGTGCCTTCCCGCTCGACGCGCTCTCTCTTGCTGCAGAAGAACTGTCCTGACGCCTCCCCAGCGGTAGCCAGGGGAGGGCTGGAGAAACGCTTTTTGGAGCCTGCCTGATTCGATGCTCTGTGTGTGTGTGCGCTAGGGACTACCGCCCCATCCCCGAGCTGGATGTCTATGAAGCGGAGGGCCTGGCCTTGGACGATGAAGATGTGGAGGAGCTGACCGCCAGCCAGCGGGAAGCCGCAGAGCGAGTAATGAGGCAGCGAGACCGCGAGCTGGAGCAGGGCATGGGCCGCATGAGGAGGGGGCTGCTCTACGGTAGGTGGAGATGAGCTGTACCAAGCGGGCTGCTGATCCCCGTGAGGTTGACTGTGAGCCAGCCCTTGTTGGGGAGCTGGACTCTCACCCTCGGATTAGCAGGGAGGTCCCTGGAGCTCCAGTGTGCTTGAGCTCTTAGTGAAATCTCTGGCTGTGCGCTTGGCTGGACTCCCCGGTGCACGAGCCCTTTGGTTTGGGCTTCCTAGGAGCTTGTTTGGTGCGTTCTTCTGGTTGTGTGTTCACTGCTGAAACTAACTCAGGATCCCAGGCCTGTATCAAGGGTTTGGGACGCTACCAAGCGTATGCTGTGGAGTTTGTTGGTGTTGGCGTTCCTATAGAGGCTTTTGTGGGCTGGATGGGGGGGCCTCTGATGCACTTGGAAGCCCATTCCTTGGCCTTCCTCCCTCAGTGCCTTAATGGACGTGGCTGTGTGCTGTTGCATACAAATCTTCTTATTCACCCCCATAAAGTCTTTAGCTACGTTGTGGAAGATGTAGGAGCCAGGCTAGAACTGGATTTAGGCTGGGCCTGGGATGGCTCTTGGTGTGTATCCCAGGCCCTGACCTCTTTGCTTCTGCAGCCCATGCGATCCAGCTGTGACTAATCCAAAGAGTGGGAATGGGAATCCCAGCTCTTTAACAGTTTTTCCTCCCAACTCTTAGATAGTGACGATGAAGACGAAGACCGTCCTTCACGGAAGAGGCGGCTGGCAGAGCGAGCTGCCGATGGCATGGAAGAGGAAGATGAAGACATGATTGAGAGCATTGAGAATCTGGAAGACATGAAAGGGCATTCGGTGAGGGAGTGGGTTTCCATGGCAGCTCCTCGGCTTGAGATCTACCACCGCTTCAAGAACTTCTTGAAGACCCATGTAGATGACCATGGGCACAATGTCTTCAAGGAGAGGATCAGCGACATGTGCAAAGGTAGGGCTGGGTGATTAGAGGCTCTCTCCTCTTTATGTGGGTCGTGGGACTTTGCAGGGATCCAGTCTGCAGGTGGCTTTTTTCTGCCTGCTCTGTTTGCCCCAGACATTGAGTCAGCACTTTAAAAAAACTCTGATGCTGATGGAGATAAATGAATAATGGAAACATGTCTACTATCTTCTTTGATTCTGGCTGACTAATTAGAAGGCCCCTGGCGTCTGCTACTCATTAATATTCATATTGTAGAAATGCTAGCAAAAGAATATGTGGGGCAGCAGACAGTGGTCTGCAAGCTTGCGATCTGAAAGAGACAACAATTGCTTGCTGTCTGTGCCAGTTACTTTCTCACACTGGAAACTGGATTCTCCAGCGAGGGGACACAAATAGACCTTGTGACTTTGAAAACCACATCAGCGTTGCAGCCTTGTATTCTGACTGGGCACTGCCAGAAGAAGCAGTCGTTAAGGCTGTCGTTGATAAATTTTAAAAGCCAAAATTGTCACATCTAAGAACAGCTCGTGTAACTGCAGTTGTTCGTAATTCTTCTTTATAGTGAGATAGAAGCTCCAGAAGCTTGAGTAGTGGATCAGGGTCAGTGTTACACAGCTAGGAAACAGAAGGCATTTGTCTTGTCCCTTTCCAGGAACAAAAGACGCAGAAGGTTTTGGCCAACCATTCAGCACAGTCGTCTCTCCTATTAACTTCTGTTTCCTGGAGGTCTGTGGGAGAGTTGTGTGTTGGGCTGAGGCTTTTGAGTCTCAGGAACACCGAGCCTGGGAAGTATCTGTGCTGAACTGGAGAGGAACAATCACAAGCTTGGTACTGATGAAGAATTTGTCAGAGAAATGAATTAAAGAGAGTTTTCCACCCATTTTCAAATTGTTGACCTGTAAACATTTTTCAGAGAAGGTGCAGACATCTGCAAGCTGCACCCTGCGGGATACAGGCTTGTCTGCTCTGGCTGTCTTTTGCAGACTCCTTGAGGAGTGAGCAGGTTGAAAATACAATTGACCCCATCTTTTTCTTAAGAGAACAGAGAGAGTCTGGTGGTGAACTACGAGGATCTGGCAGCCCAGGAACACGTCCTTGCCTATTTTCTGCCTGAGGCCCCAGCAGAAATGCTGAAGATCTTTGATGAAGCAGCCAAGGAGGTGGTGTTGGCCATGTACCCCAAATATGATCGTATTGCTCAGGAGATCCATGTCCGTATCTCCCACCTCCCTCTGGTGGAAGAGTTGCGGTCGCTCAGGTAAGCAGCAGAATTACGCGCAGCGGCTGTGGGGCCTGCAGCAGGCTTTGGGGTGCTCAGGAGAACTAGTCTGTGAGCTAAAGCCTCAGGATAAGTCCAACAGGATGACTGAGCTTAATACAGAAAACAAGTCAGATTAAGGATGAACTTTCAATGTCCCCAAAGGTAAAACACACACCCTGCGAGAAAACGCCTTCTGATAACTGTTTCTTACTAGGCCTCTGGGAGTTGTGCCTTGTAGCAAGAATATTTCCGTAGGGTGTTCTGCCTTCTGTGCCCTGCAGGCATCCAGCATCTCTCTGTCTTTCCTCAGGCAACTGCATTTGAATCAGTTGATCCGGACCAGCGGAGTGGTGACGAGTTGCACAGGGGTCCTGCCTCAGCTCAGCATGGTCAAATACAACTGCAGCAAGTGCAGCTTCATCCTGGGACCCTTTTTCCAGTCCCAGAACCAGGAGGTGAAGCCTGGTTCCTGTCCAGAGTGTCAGTCTCTTGGCCCCTTTGAAATCAACATGGAAGAGGTGAGAGATGTGCTTGCCTGGACGGGGCTGTCTGCTCGTCCTGCCCAGGCTGCTGCAGTGCCTCTGCCCCCCAGCCCTGCCTTGGCTCCCCCCCTTCGAACAGGCTTGGTGCTGGGAGAGGGCTCTGCTGCTGTATCCAGGGGTCTGTGAAGATAGATCTTGTCTGTTTGTGCTCTTGACCTGAATCTGCCCAATTTAGCAGCCAAAAGTCATTTCCTGCCTCATTTTAAGTGTTCGGGCTGAATCTTTTGCCACAATCATCTCTGTGGTACACAGTTACCTGTCCGTATTGTAGAAATACAGACACAGACTGTCCAGCTCTCCTCCTTCCCAAGTTACGTCAGCCTTTCCTGATCTGCCAGCTAAGGAAACTAGAGGAGAGTAGCGAAATCAGTGATGTGGAGCTTCTGACTTTCGTTCTTTGCTTTGATATCTTTAACCATCACAAGGGGAGCATCCTCCTCCCAGGAACTGGTCCAGTATTTGGGTGGACAAACACTGTGGTGGCTGAAACACAGTGGTGAGATGTGGCAAAGTGCTTTCCTGTCCCCATTGTTGTCTGTCACACCCTGGAATGGCTCCTCGCAACCTCCATCCTCCCATGCCCGTAGTTTTCTAACCAAAGTATAGTAAATCTTTGAATGGACCTTCTCTGGTGAGCTGCCGTTGAAAAGCGTCGGCCGTGCTGATGCCCGCCAGGCTTGCTGGGTAACTTTTTATTTTATCACTGCAGACAGTTTATCAGAACTACCAGCGCATCAAAATCCAGGAGAGCCCTGGGAAGGTAGCCGCCGGCAGGCTGCCCCGCTCCAAGGATGCCATTCTCCTCGCCGACCTGGTTGACAGCTGCAAGCCGGGGGACGAGATCGTGAGTACATTGCTGAACTCAAGTATGGGGTGAGCGCGGAGCATTTTTAAACTGTGGGGATGTGGGGAGGGAATGTCCTCGTACACATGTGGGCAGCTACTTTTGAGACACTTTTGGTATCTTAAAACAGAGAGGGGTCTGTTTTGTACGGTGCAGGCACTGACATACCATCTCCTGCTTCCCAGGAGCTAACAGGGATCTACCACAACAACTACGACGGCTCCTTGAACACCGCCAACGGGTTCCCGGTGTTCGCGACTGTCATCCTGGCCAACCACATCGCCAAGAAGGACAACAAGCTGGCTATTGGAGAACTGACTGATGAAGATGTGAAAGTGATTGTGGGTCTGTCCAAGGATGAGCAAATTGGGGAGAAGGTGGGTCAGCCTCAGACATCCCTTCTTTCCCTGTTGATAGCTTGCCATCACCTGGTAGCTGGATCAGAAAGTGATGAAAGGTGTCAGCTGGCTAAACAGTGGTTAAAGAAACTTTTAGAAATCCTAGTTCCCTCTGAATGGTCTTCTGGTCTTCTGTAGCTCTCAGACAGCTGTTGATGAGAGTGAGTTACAGGAGGGAGGTAAATAAGAAACTTCCCTTGTAATTTTGGGGGTCAAATTTTTCTGTTTCTCCCCTTCCTTCTCTGAGCCTCCCACATCACAACAGGGCTGGAAGACGGGTGAGAGACACTCGGGCGCTGCTTATATCTGATCATTATTTTCTCTCCCCATATCTCGAAAGCAAAGTGGGGGAAGTGTTCTGAGGGACCAATGCTTGTGTCCCCAGTCCCCTTAAGGGGATGTTATTACTTAGCTTAAGTTGTGGTAGAGATCTTACCTTTGCTTCTCTCTGCGTGTTAAGACCTGAATCCAATACTTGAAAGAACAAAGCTCCTGGACTGGTGCATGTTCAACCTCGGTTGGGTCAGGTTTAAGCTCTGTAATTAGGGGGACTTCACTCTGTTGCCTTGGCCATGCTGGTTTTATATTGACCGCTCTTCCCAGGGGGTGGAGCAGCTTCAGTTGAGCCAGGACTGTTGTAACATCAGGAGTCTCCAGCATCAGGCTCTTAACAGAATACCCTTGAGAAACTAAGCCGGTTGTTCATAATATTTAACTGTGATGCCAATTCATGTGCGGCGTAGCCCATTCAACTACTATTGTATGCAGTGAGAAAGTCTCAAATCAAGGTCTCCAGCGTTGCAACAGCTGATAAGAGCCGCTGCGGTGCGCTTTGCGTACAACGGGAGTGTGGAGGCAGCGGCAGCAGCTTCTGGAACCAGACTACACAATCTGCCTTGCCCCAACAGCACCATTTTTGTGGTCACCTTTAGGGGGCTCTGGGTGGGTAGTTACCTTTGAAAAAGCCCCCTCACCTTGGATAATAAAGGACTCTGGAGACAGCAGTATCGTAAGGGGAACCATAGATACAGCGCCTTGCTGATGTTCGTGCTAAATTCTCTCCAGAATGGGAAATGGCATTCCCTGGACAACTCCTCTGGTTTTTCTTTCAGATTTTTGCCAGCATTGCCCCATCTATTTACGGGCATGAAGATATCAAGAGGGGCTTGGCTTTAGCTCTCTTCGGTGGAGAGCCCAAAAATCCAGGTGAGTGTCACTTCTGTCACGGGGCTGCTTCGCTCAGCTGAAGGCAAATGGATCTGGGTTGGTCTGTGCTGTGAGAGTGGTTAGGGTTCTCTGCGTGTCTTGCTGACAGACGAGGTAACAGACTGAGGGAGATCTGTGATGGAAGTGGCCGCTTTTATCACACTGAAAACTCTGATGTGAGAGTAGAAACACTAAGACTGAAAACAGCTCCTGCTGCAAACCTGGGCAAGTTTTTATCCCCCTTCCTCTAGGAGGTCGTGTTTGATGCCCCTTCAGAGGTTTGACCTTTTGGTGTCCTGATTTGTTATCATCTCCTTAGAAAGATGTGTTCAGCAAGGTTAGAAAAGCTGTTTTACACATGTGACCGCCTCCAAAGCTGACTTTTTTCCCCTCAACTCCCCTGTAAAGTGGTTTCCCTGCCTCTTCTTTGCCTTCCCTTCAGCTTTGTGGTGTTCAGGGCAGGGTTGCTATCAAGCCGTGCACTGAGCTGCTAACGTGTCTCTCCCATTACTGTTGTAGGTGGCAAACACAAAGTCCGCGGTGACATCAATGTGCTCCTGTGTGGAGACCCCGGTACTGCGAAATCACAGTTTCTTAAATACATAGAGAAGGCATCTAGCAGAGCAATCTTCACCACTGGCCAGGGTGCTTCTGCTGTGGGCCTCACAGCCTATGTGCAGAGGCACCCGGTCAGCAAGGAGTGGACTTTGGAGGCAGGAGCCCTCGTGCTGGCTGACAGAGGTGTCTGCCTGATCGATGAATTTGACAAGGTGAGGCCCGGCTTCATCTCTGTGGGAAGGATTAGCTCCGGAGGGACGGGCTGTAGCCTCTGCGATGAGGAGACGCTGTAACTCAAGGTGCCATCTCCCAGCTGACCGAGACTCCTGCAGTTTCCTTAGGCCCTTGCTGGTCCGTAGTGCAGTTTGGTACCTTTTCAGAGCATCAGGAGCTGATTCCCCTTTGTGTGTTGGGCAATGGGTATAGACATAGGTTCAGTTTAAGTCATTCTTGCTTTCTCATAGATGAATGATCAAGATAGGACCAGCATCCACGAAGCCATGGAGCAGCAAAGCATTTCCATCTCCAAAGCAGGCATTGTCACATCCTTGCAAGCCCGCTGCACCGTTATTGCTGCTGCCAATCCCATAGGTAAGTGCTGAGAGACCACAGGACCATCTCGGGCTTCCAGCATCAGTCCGCGGTCATGAGAACTGTGGCACAGCTTCCCTTCCCTCTGCCTGGTTCCTCCCGTCTGGAGCAGAGATCAAGCGAGCAGTAAAGTCTCCAGTAAAGTGCTGGAGGTCTTTGCTGGCTTCAAAGCTTCAGCCTTGGAGCCTGTGTTTGACTTCAGTGTTTGTCTCGGTGATCCAGGTGGGCGATATGACCCATCGTTGACTTTCTCGGAGAATGTAGACCTGACAGAGCCCATCATTTCTCGATTTGATATCCTGTGTGTGGTGAGAGACACAGTGGACCCAGTGCAGGTACAAGCTGTGCTATGAATCTGAGCTTGTGCTGGGCTCGTGACGCTGCTGTTGGGATGCTCAGCTGCAGTTGCCTGTTGAGTTTTGCTATCCAGTGAGTGTCTTCAGCGTCTGGTATTCCACTGCTCTCTTGTAGGATGAAATGCTTGCCCGGTTCGTTGTTGGCAGCCACGTCAAGCACCACCCAGGGAGCAAAGAGGCAGTGAATGGGGATGCTGATGAGGTCATTCTTCCCAACACGTATGGGGTTGAACCCATTCCCCAGGAGATCCTGAGGAAATACATCATCTATGCCAAAGAGAAGGTCCACCCCAAACTCAACCAGATGGACCAGGACAAGGTGGCCCGGATGTACAGCGACCTCAGGAAAGAGTCTATGGTGAGAATACTGAGGAAAGGGGGGAAGAAGTATGTATCTAGGCTGCAAATCAGCCTGAGACTGCTCCAGCATATGTTGACACATTCTTGCCATTCCTGTCACAAAAGTCTGTGCCGCTGTTTTGTGAGAGACAGGCAGATCCTGCAGTGTCTGCTGAACAGATGATTCCTCATCTAAATGCAGAGTCTTGCCTGTTGGTGATGTGTGGACTGATGGGCTGGACACGTGTACTGGTGCCTGCCATGGCAAAGTCCTCTTATTGTCAGCCAGTCTGGCGGGCCCACAGGAGATGCTTGCATTTGCTCAGACCCGTATGCTCCTGGTACATCACAGGGAGCCGTTCTGTGTAGAAACACCCTTCTCTTTTGTCCGTGGCACCTCTCAGGCTCATTTCATCCACTCCAAGTGGAAGGTGAATTTGTTGAGGTCAGAGGGAGATTTTTGGAGCTTGGGAAAACTATATTTTTTCTAGCTGGCTTTTTCTTTCTTTAACTCCTCCTAAAAGTTGCTGGAGGAAACGGGATTGCTGTTCCTGGAAGGGCAATAAATAATGGCAAAGAGGGACCCCACGTAGCATCCCCTCGCACCCTGCTGAATTAAAATGTTGAACAGGGGAGCCTGTCGCGCTCCGTGCAGAAGGTGCCAGCAGGTGGCAGAGCCTCCTCAGCCTGGGAGCCCTCAAAGGCCCAGGAGCAGCTCCCTGCCGTGTGAAGGAGGTCCTGGGCCAGAAGCCGCCTGTCTTGCCCCCATGTCTTTTATCCTTCAGTAAGGAGTTGCCTCTTCCTCTCTCCCCTCAGGCAACCGGCAGCATCCCCATCACAGTGCGTCACATTGAGTCCATGATCCGGATGGCCGAGGCCCACGCCCGCATGCACCTGCGGGACTACGTGGTGGAAGATGACGTCAACATGGCCATCCGGGTGATGCTGGAGAGTTTCATCGACACGCAGAAGTTCAGCGTCATGCGGAGCATGCGCAAGGTGGGCACCGGCTGAGCCGAGGGCTGTAGCTGCACCCCAGACCCTGCGGGTTCAGCCGCAGCCTCCTTGCACCGCCCTGGCTGCGGGAAGAGGCTGTTCCGTGCTCCGCAGGGGTCTGCCCGGCGGGGTCAGGCGCTGAGCCCGCGTAAACCGAGTGCTGTGGGTCTGAAGGCACTGCTACCTGACTGCCTTTCATCAGTCTGCGGTGGGGCAATGTTTGTATTGGGGCTGAGAAGGAAGCGCGCCCCGAGCCTCTGTATCGAAAGCGCTGCCACGTCTCTCATCTTTTTTGACGCCTTCCCTGCTATTTTGGCACAGGACTGCCGCTAACGCTGCCGCCAGGTGATCGAGCCCGAGCAGGCAGTTAGTTTCTTCACGTTTTTCCTAGGGCTCGTCAGGGAGCAGTTAACCACAGGGCAGGACTCGTTTAGTGCACAGTCTGCCCTTTCTCTGAGTGGCAGGGGCTGGCTCCAGACAGCTCTTGGCTGGCCACAGCCTGGCATTTATCCACTGCGAGTGTCTGCCCTCAGTCTGGACGACTCGTGGCCTCTCTCTTTGGCTGCAAACAGCCAGCCAAGTGTGAGCGTCTGCTGGGGAGGCGCAGGGCAGCCTGGGTTAAGGGACGCTGCTCTGTGCCTTCCCCAGGGCCAGCCCTCCTGCTTGCCCTGCGGGCGGCACACCTCCCCAGCAGCGCACTGCCGGCCCCCGAGAGGCTCCAGGGCCCCTCCAGAGATTTTTAATGGGTGTAAGAGCAGCCGGCAGAGGAGTGTCGTGGCTCTCGCAGGGCTGTGTTTTAACTGCATGTGCGGGCGGCAGCTTGGCAAGGCCGAAGTCCTTAAGAGACACTAAGGGCGCAGGTGACAGCAGTGTCATTTGGTTTCCCCTTGTGCTCTGAGGGAGGAGGGGGCTGGTTGGTGTTGGGCACGGGAGACCGCAGTGCGTCCCTCGGTTCCTGACCCTCTTGGCTTGTCTCATCCTCCCTCCCAGACGTTCTCCCGCTACCTTTCATTCAAGCGAGACAACAACGAGCTGCTGCTGTTCATCCTGAAGCAGCTGGTTGCAGAGCAGGTGATGTACCAGAGAAACCGCTATGGGGCCCAGCAAGACACCATAGAAGTCCCAGAGAAGGACCTGGTGGATAAGGTATGGACTTATCGTAACAAGCTGCCTCTGGGGTTGATTCCTGCTCTCTCTGCGGCCTCAGAACCAGAGGTGTTCTCAAACTTCCCTTCCTCAGTTACGGTACCAGGAGAAAAATGGTGTTAATTTAACCCAGAATCAGGGCTGTCTCATCTGTCTCTGCTCCTCTCTTCTCTGGGAGTGCCAAATTCTTCCCCCTCAGTTCTCCTGCACCCCCATAAAGCTTTGGGGTGGGAGTGGTAAATCCTGCAGTACGGCTGGTGCTTTGCAGGTGAATGAGAACACGAGTTCCCTGACACCTGCGTTTGAAGAAGCAATGAGCAGAAAAATCTGTTTTGTATGAACTTTCCCAGTCCCTCCTGAGGCTCACCCCCCTCCTCCGTAGTGCGTCCTCATCCTGGTCCAGGTGCTGTGCTCCTGACTCTGCCTTTGCATGCAAAGTATTGACCTTGGACTAAAGCAGTGTTTGATTCCCGCGTTGCTGCTTTTCTGCTCCTTGCATCAAATGTGCAGAGTAACTACTTCCAGAGCCACAGCTTGGTGCTGCCGGTGTGGCCACCCCCGGTCAGAGGTCTCCTGCAAAACTGTCTCCCACTGGGTGAGGTATTAGAGGCTTTTGGATAGTAGTTACGTTCTGGCTCTAGTGGAAGTAAAAGGACAAGCCGAGAGCAGGCAGATGCTGAGACAGCATCCTCTCTTTGCTCAGCTCAGCTCTGCCAATGCTGCTGCTTCTGACCTGCAGTCTCCCCTGCTGCTGCAGTTCTGGTTCCTGCTGAGCGGAGCAGATATTGCTGACTGTCACAATTTTATGCATCCTCTGCTATGGAAAACCACGTGGTTCTTGGTTTGGTTTTTTTTTTTTAATAAACATTTACCTCTCCCCTCCCTCCTCCCAGGCTCGGCAGATCAACATCCACAACCTCTCTGCCTTCTACGACAGCGAAGTGTTCAAGATGAACAGGTTCAGCCGGGATGTGAAGCGGAAGCTGATTGTCCAGCAGTTCTGAGGCTGGCAGCGGAGTTCGCCACGTGCTCCTGGGAGATGAGACCTCCATCTTGCAGCCCTCCCAGGAACGCTACAGAGATCACCATCCAGAGGGACTAAGCTGCACGTTCTCTTGCTTGCTTTGTGCCTTATGGATTAAGGGAGTGCTGAGCTGCGGAAGACCTTGTAAATAGAACAGAATTAAGTAGTTAAATGCCCAGCCAAGTCTGTTTAGCAACTTCGTTCACTGTTTTGCCTTGTAGCTAAGCACAACAGGGAGAGAATCACTGGCCACATAGATGGCATGTTTGCTGTTTGTTTGTCGCTAGTTGTTACGGGCTCATCTGCAGGAGAGACCAAGTGGGAGCACTCGAAAAGCATTTGTCTGCCTTATCCACGCCCCTTGGATTGCAAGCACGCTCAGGGATTCTCTTTTCCCATCGCTGGCGACCCTGCGGCCTGGTGGGTGATAATTGAGACTGCTTTCACCCCTCCGTGAACCAGCCCGCCTCTCAGCTCCAGGCCTTTGCGCCTGACACTTGACATTTCCCCAGGTGCCCGCGTGGGTTGACCTTGTGCTTGGTTTCTGCAAGGAGGGATGGGGGCAGAGGAAGATCAGAAGTGAAATAAAACGTAACTATTTCTAATGTTAGTGGTGATCTGCATGGGCAGTGAAAGCTCCTTCAGTACATGCTGGGGCCGTGTCCAGAAGCCTTAGGGAAGGGGCTTCCCCTGCCTTACTGGGCGTTATCTCCGTGCAGCTGCCAGCAGATGTGAATTTATGGCTGGATCGAAGTGCTGGCACCTAAACTGCACGCCATCTCCCACCCATTTGTTGAGGGTGAAGTACCCACGGTGCTGGTTTTGGGAGTAGCAGTGGAGGAGCCCTGAGCTGGAGGTCTTCAGGCAGGACAGGATGGGCTCAGCGTTCACATGCAATTTTCTTACTAGGTGCGTTTTGAATATATTTGGTTTTCAATACTTTTGTGTTTCCTTCTCTTTTGGGAACTCCTGCAGCCACGGGGGGAAGAAAGCATAAGTGAGCAACCTGGATGCTGGACCAGTTTGTGGGGTTGGGTTTGGGTACAAACATCCTGTGTTCGGTGTTCAAGTTAGTGGGATCTGCCCTGGTCTCTCAGCTACAGCACGTCCTCGCGGTGGTAGATACCAGGACACGGCTGTCCACAGGACAGCGTCGGGAACACTGCGGTTCCCACCCAGGGCCTGCCTGCAGTGGCTCCTTGCCTGTCCTGCCTGCTCATCGGAGCACTGATCCCTCTGTGCCACTCTCGCCTGTAACTGTTAGTATCACCCGGAGGTGGCCTTGTCACCGTACACATCTCCCACCTCCCTCCCTTTCCCACTCTTGGGTTAGGCAGGCTTGATCTTGTCTTGGCTGCCACTCGGATTCCAGTCTGGGAGAAGCAGTAAACCTTCTCCAAGACGCAGCTGAAGTCTGTAGCGAATGTGCTTTGCCTGGCTAGACTTGGGGACCGTGAGGCATCTCCAGCCTCCTACCGCCTGTGCTCGAGAGAATTTGTGAGCTGGCTGCCGCAATTCGGTGCCGGCCAAGGAGACGCGTCCCTGGCTGCCGGCACCGGGGGTTTGTCATGGTGATGTGCGTGCCTGCGTGTCCTCTCAGCCTGGTTGTTACTCAGGAGCTAGCAGTGCTTCAACCCTGCTGGGGGCTTAGCACATGACTCCCAGCCTGAAACTGGCTCCGAGTCTTGCCTTTTCTGTCTGCCAGCTCCCTCCTGTGTATTTGTTTAACTGTTTTGGCTGGTTTTTTTCCCTTCCCACTGGGTTTCTGGTCTACCAGGGCTTTCTGCAGGCAGCCCACAGAGACTGGCAGGCCTTCCCTGCCTGAGCTCGCCCTTTGCCCCCTGAATGTGTGCCTGGGTGGGGTGTGCGCTGGGGAGGGCAGAGCTGCTGCCTGCCTGGAACCACCACCTGGGGAGGCCCTGGTTCCTCAGGGCTGGGCGCTGAGCTGTTAGCACTTCGCCTAATGCCAAAGGCCACGGGCAGGGGCCATCCCTGGGGAGAGCAATTGCCAACACTTGCAAGCTGTGCCCGGTTCTGCAGGAACCCGCATACGTTGCCGGGGAAAGAGCTGGCCCTGAGATAGCAAAACCAGCAGTAATGAGGGATGCAACAAGCTTGTCAAGCAAACTGAACTTGGGTGGTGTGGGGATGAACGTTGGGTGTGGGAGGAGAAAGCAGCTTTGCGTTGCACTGGACAAATACAAAATACTTCCGAAACACTTGCAACCTTGTGAAGCCTCTGCAATGCCTGTAGTGATCCATGCAGTTAAATAGGTGGCCAAGCACGTTACCGTGAACCGTGAGAGAATACACAGGAATGGAGTGGGACTCCTGATTTTCCCAGCTCCTTGCCCTGCTGCTGGACAGGGCTGTTGACAGTCACCCTTCAGGTTTGGCCTACGACTTGCTGCTGCCCGCCTCTGGTCCCACCTGGCTTGGCACACAGCGTGAGCAGTGGCAACAGAGAGGTGCCATTGTTGGAGTCACTTGTTTGTCACTTTGCTCGCTGTCTCCTCCTGAACCCTCCCTGCAGAGGCAGTTATGCCCTCCCACCTCACTGCCTTGCCAGCATCCAGCAGAGCAATGAATTCTTGCAGCTGCGCCCTTGCTACTGTTGGCATCAGCCGCTCAGTGGAGTGTTAATGCCAGTCTGAAGGCACGTTCCCCCTCTTATGGCCACTGAGCTTTCCAGGTTCCCTGGAGCAAGTTTTGGCTGTTGACAACATCAGGTGTCTGGTCTGGACAGGGGTGAAAAGAGATGCTGCTTTGAACAGGGACTGCCTAGCCAGGGGGCATGTTCCAGCTGAACGTAGCAAGGATTTTACTGCGGGGCTCTGGAGGTCGGCAAGCCAAGCCGCGCTCTCGTGAAAACGAGGAGTTGCTCCCCTGACAACCTTGAGTTTAGCCAAGCTTGAGCACTTGGCTTCTCGCTGCTGCGATCCAAACATTGCACAGCGCCTCTGAGAACCTGGGGCAAAAGCAAGAGCCTTGGGGAGGCGAGGTTTGTCCACAGCAGGCTGTGCCTGGGCTCCGACGGCAGATGACGATGGTGGGGGTGCTCCTTGCAAAGCAGACGGGGCTGTGCGAAGCCAGGCAGCGTCCCTCCTGGTGGTCGTGCCCCCCTTGGGATTTGGCTGTTGGCAAATGCTGGGTGAGACTGGCTTGGAAGAGCATCTTGATTTGAAAAGGGCATGATGGGCCAGATCCTGATCCAGTTTAATTTGAGCATGCTGTGTGCAGACTCCTGAGAACAGCACAGCTCTCTGCATCTCATAAAAAGCTGCTTGCTCTCAGCCCAGCACGGAGCACACATATATGCATAAACATAATGCATACCTGCCTGCTTGGGGCACGTGAGCAGGTACCTGCAGATAACCAGCTAACACATGGGGGTATGTGACCTGCAAAAAAGGGGGAGATAAGCCCCCTCCCCTTCCTGCAAGCTCTTTCCTACCTACGGACAGCGTTTGGAGTCTTGACAGCTTCTGCCTCTATGGCGATCATAAACCAACACACTACATCTGCAAGTCCTGGGTTGCATCCCGTGTGCCTGCGGCTGTTTCTGAGTCTGCTTGTCAAATGGCTGATGCCCCTTGGGCAGGGGAAGTTCTACCTCCAGCTCCCCCTCAAATTAATGCCAAAGCCACTTGGAAAAACTAGCATATCTAGCATTTCTGGACTGGCAGTGTTTCACTTTCTCCCATGCCAGACCTTGGCTGGAACCCGCTCTGTCCCTCTCCT
The DNA here is from genome assembly GCF_965183815.1 of Platalea leucorodia. Taxonomy (NCBI): domain Eukaryota; kingdom Metazoa; phylum Chordata; class Aves; order Pelecaniformes; family Threskiornithidae; genus Platalea; species Platalea leucorodia. The sequence goes on along the minus strand of NC_138831.1, from coordinate 3,147,200 downwards.
GTGTATTTACTAAAGAGCTGTCTGGAAACTGGTTGACAAGAGCTTTCCCAGTGTAGCTGTGCTCAAGCTGTAGCGGTTGTGTTGGATAGCGTCATCTTCCCGTTGTAGAGGAGGCCAACCCGCCGCAGTTCAGCCAGGAGGGCCGTTTCAGATGCTTACGGCTCTGTCCTCATCAACCTCAACTGACCTGAATACCTGAATTCCAGCATGTGATCTCTGAGCCGTGAAGACGGTAGGGGAATATGTTTACGGATTTACGGAAGATGTGTATCTACAGATACAGGCGAGTCTCTGCAGACAGCTACCCCTCCTGCCATGCTGCAGGGTGGATGCACTCTGAACTTCCTAGTATTTTTCCATCTCCTAAAATACTTCTCCACTTAACAAGGCAGAGCCAAAATTGGATCAGGCTTCTGCCGTATTTTGCATCTATTATGCAGTTCTTGCTGCCATGACTGATTTAATGTCTCCATTATCATGGAGCACTGGTCTGCCAGCGACTCCAGCCATCCAGCAGGCTCCTCGGCCACAACTAAATGTCTGTGAGGAGTCTCAAGGGGCTGCTGAGCTCTGCGTCTTTAGAGCAAAAGCTCCCTGGAAGGGGGTTGTGCTCCTTTCTGCTCATCTTGCAAGTCACTTCCCTCTAAAGGCGAGGTGGAGAACCCAGGGAAGGTGCCAAGTTTCTTCTCTGGGTTATCTGGTGCTCAGGGAGATGGGAAAATAACTGTCCCGTGTAAAAGATGCTGAGGATCCTCAGTCCCATCAAGCCACTTGGAAAGACGTACATATGAGTGCCAGTAGTCCCCACAAGCCAGTGCATGACTCTCCTCAGAGTCAACAGACACCAGCCCTCTTCAGATACAGGCTGCTCCCTCTGCTCTGGAGACACCTGCATCCCACCTTAGCCAGCTGCTAAGAAACCAGGAGGTTCTCTGAAGATAGCATTGGGCTTTTCAGTTTAGCAAGGAAAAGCATGAGCCATAAATCCCCTCTAGGCTCTTCTCAGTGAGGATACTTTGTCCAGTGTGGGGTAGAAACTCACCCCAGTTTCTCAAGTCACTGTGCAAGGAAGACTTATGTTGTCAGGGCCCTGAGGGTACTAATAGGCCTTAGCTGCCCTAACCAGGCTCACCTGGGGCCCCCACCCACACCCATGGCCCAGGTGCTCTATTTAAGCTCAGCCTGGGGGCCCTTGGTGCCTTCTCTTGTGTTCTGCTGCTGCTGTGGAGCTGCCAAGTGATCACTGGGTGGTGTCTGATGATGGTTGCTATCAGCAGACCTTGAATTTGACCTGTGGACTGGCTTCATCACCATGAGCTTCTCTGGGGATGTGGACTTCTGGCTGCCATCCCTGAGCTGCTCTGCTCACCTGCCTTGGGTACCGGGGGGCCCCTGTCCCGCTGCCTCTTGCTGTGCTCAGCTCCCTGATGTGCGCTCCTCAAACCCTGTGCAGCAAGGGCTTGGCAGTCACTTTTTTGGGCTCGGGTTGTGCCTCTAAAACAGGCAGAGCTGCACCTTGTCACCAGCCTCCTGGCTCTACTGGGCTTTAGCTTGCTTATCCTTCTTCCCCAGTAGACAGCTTCAGGAGGTCTGAGGTTTGCCTGCCCTCATGACATCTGCTTTTCTGTATTTCTGCAGGTTTTCCATCCCATCCAGAAGGGTGTTTGGTCTGTGCTTAGAATCTGAGTTGATGAGCTCAACACAGAGATGAGGGGGTTCTCCAAGCTGTGTTGTACAGAAGCCCAGCTTAAATGATGTGAATAATCCCTGAGGGATGCAGTCCCTTCTCCTTCCTCGCTGGGAGCTCAGTAGTCACCCCTCACTCAAGTGGAAGGCTGTGACCATCTCTCTGCACGCTAGCTCCAACAGAGCAATGGGACTGGGTGGCTATTCCCCTCGAGTGAGGAGCCCTGTCCCCTGGGCTATAAGGAAACCTGCTTGGGCTTCCAGCTGGAGAGCTGTCTGCTTCCTTGCCCCAGGTGGCTCTGGGAAAGGTTATTCTGGCCCCTTAATCAAATACACTATAGCTTTGTTTTCCTCTGCCCTCTAGGAGTCTGCTGAGGTTTGCTGTCAGAGCCTCCTGCAGGAGAACGGCATGGCTGTTAATGCAGCAATCAACCCCGCTTTAGTGAGGAGAGAAACGTAAAGCTCCGGGGATGGGAGGCAGCAGGGGCATGTGAAAACTGGAAAAGTCAAGCACAACTTGTGCTCGCTCTTCCCCTGCACCTTAGAGCAGGGGATGGGAAACAAGCAGGGCCGGGAGCATCGCTGGGTCCAGGCGGGCAGCGTGCCCTCCCCGAAGGGGAGCAAGCTGATGCAGAGAGATGAAGAACGGCTCGAAGTGATACAGAAAATCTTGCTCCCGCTCCTGGGCTCTAAATAGAGCAGATTCTGTTCCCTTCTAATTAAAGCATATTCTGGAAGGCATTAATTGCTCCAGGTCATTCCTCTTGAAGTGTTTATTATATGTTTTCCCCAGCAGGATTTTGGATGAGAGCAGAAGCTGTGCATTTTGCCCAGAGAATGGCTGCGTGCCTGGGCTGTGCAAGAATAGAGCGGGTACCCGCCCCTGCTTGGTACAGTCAAAACGTTTCACAGTGTCCCGGCATTAGAAAGGCTAAGTCAGCAAATAAGCTTATAGAAAGCTTGTTGGAGGCTCTGAAGTAAATTCACATCTACTGGAACAAGGGAGAGGTTAAATCTTTCCTTGTGCCTAAGGACGGAGGGGCTGGGTGGGGGAATTCTTAAGCTTTCTTCTTACAGGGGGATGAGATGCCAAAGGGCTGCACAGCCCCAGAGAAGAGGGGGTTAAATCGCGTGGTGTGCCACAAGCCTGCCCTGGGTCGCTGTCCCAAAAAGCCAGCCATCGAGGTAACGGGACAGAGTCTGAGAGCGGGTTTCTTCCTTCTCACCCAAGAGTGGGCACAGATCACCTTCTGCTGTCTGGACGATTGTCAGCGTGCACAGAAATAACCTTTCTCCTGCTACTAGTGACATCTATATTTTCTAACGCTGCCAGAACTTATCATCTGACTGCTTCTTTGTTTTGCTTGTTGTTTATTTTCTTGCTCTGCTGAGCAAGGGCAATAGATGACTTTCACCTTTGTAGGTTGATTCCACTCTGCTGTATTTAGGAGAATAAAACATCCCACCAGCAGATTTCAAGTTCACGTGTTGCCTTTTTTTAACTGGAGGTTCAAAATAAGTTACGTTTCTGTTGAGATTAGACTTTGTGGTTAATTTCTTTTTAATTAACAAGTCCCAGGCACCAAATTCTTTCCCTTAGCTATCACCTCATTCCTCTACCTCGGTAGTGTTTGTTTGCAAGTCTCTTGGAACAAAATGTGACCCTTAAATTGAAATCAGAAAGCTGGCTGAATTTCCTGAAAGCAGAAGCTGTTACGGTAACTTCCAGGGGGAGATGGCAGAAGGATTTTCAGTTTCACCAGCCTAAAATACATGCTTGCCTTCTCATTCTGCCTAACAGACGTAACTGTGAAATTGAACAATTTGGGGGAAGAACAGAAAAGCGCAGATAACGGTAACACCAAGAAAAAACTCTGAACAGCTTTGAAGCAGCTATAAAAAAGCATTTAGTGCAATTGTAAAGCGCCTTTTACCAGTGCTCTGAACATCGTTGGAGAATATACACCAGGTAGGGAGGCTGGAGGAGATCAAATGAGAAGTGACAAGCCTTTGCCTATAAAGCTGTCAGTGCCTCACAAGAAAGCTGAGCCAGATGTGCCTATTCCAGGGAGCGTAAAATGAAGACAGAGGGGCTGTGCTGGGCTTCAGTCCCTGCTGTTTTTAAAGAGAACTGGTGTTGCCCATCTCTGCTGGCTGTTTTCTGCTCCGCTGGCAGCGCTGACCTGGCTGATTGATCTTACCACTAATTTTACTTAATTTTCTTGCCTAAAATGTATCTTCTCCTTTCATACTCCCCCTTTGTTACTCCGTCTGAGATTGATGTATGACGTCAAAAAAAATCCAGGGAGCACCATGAGCCTCACGGAAAGCGTGCCCGCTGCCATGCCCGTGTGGGTTGCTTCCCTCTGATCTGAGGCCGTGTAAAACGCGAGGGTGTTTTTGCGTTTTCTTTGATGTGATTAGGCTGCTTCAGACACCGGATTCAGTTTGTAAGATTTGGGAGCTGGATGTGGCAGGGTCAGGAGATGTGAAAGGCTTTTAGTTACCCGCTTGTAGTAAGCCACCTGCACGCGAAGACAGCCAAATTACCAGCAGCAAAGTGAAAAATGACAAGAGCATTCATTAAATGCCATGCCTGGACTAGAATCGGAGCGCACTGAGGTGTTTTTATCTCATCTCATGGGTAAGCGACAGCTTGGGAGTTCCTGCTGCGTTTCCTGCTTGGCGGGGGCTGGGGGCTGCATTGATTCTGGGATAAAAAGGACTTTCAGAGCGCCGGAGGGACGTGGTCCAAAAGAAGTCAAAAGCCAGTACTTCGGTTCCAGCCTGTCGGCTCTGCCCTGCCGCGTCGGGTAAGGGGTACAGCCAGCCTGTTACCTGCCCTGGCCACGCTCGGGGTTGCTGTTGCATGGGAGAAGATGGTGGAAGGAAGGAGCTGGCAAAAAGAGGCAGGCAGTTGCACAGAGGGGTGAGATGCGCCAGCGTTGGGCTGGCCGGAGCTGTAAAGGTCAGTCTGGATAAGCCCGGGTGCCCTCGGCTGGCTGCTTGATTCACTAGAGGGTTCAGCGGTCTTTGGCACATAACACCTTTCTTTAGTTGTTGAACACCAGCAAGTTCATGCCAGAAAAAAAATACCATCTTTTTTTTTTTTTTTTTTTGCAGAAGATTCACTCTTCAACCATAGAAAAGTTCAATTCTTGCAGGAAAAAAAAGCTCAAGAATATTTTTAATGAACACTTATTTGGGGGATAAGAACATTTGAATTTAAAATCCTGATCACCTCCAGACCTATGTCCTGTTGTCTCAGTGACGTGCCATATGGCAGACGTAGAGCACGGGGCACCCGTGCAAAGACACGTGGTGAGGCCGTGACAGCGTGGCTGGCTCCTCACTCAGAGCTTGCGATGTTGGATTTTAGCATCTCCTGCCCTCCTGGAGAAAATTGTTTTGGAACCAAAGAAAAAGCCTTCTAGCTGCTGCTGTTGAGGAAAGCTTGAAAACATGAGCTGGATGCCTAATGGAAAGGGACCGATACATTTTTGAGTCTTCCAGCGTGGAACCACACCATGTTTGCAGCCATGTGATGCTCAGGGCTTGACCAGGTCTCAAATGCTTGGCCGGGGCTGGACCAGGAGTTCATGGAATCACAGAACGCTTTGGGATGGCAGGGACCTTTAAAGGCCATCCAGTCCATCCCCCTGCAGTTGGCAGGGACATCTTCAACCAGATCAGGTTGCTCAGAGCCCCATCCAGCCTGGCCTTGAATGTTTCCAGCATGGGGCATCTACCGCCTCTCTGGGCAACCCCTTCCAGTGTCTCACCACCCTCATCGTGAAAAATTTCTTCCTTATATTTAGTCTGAATCTACCCTCTTTCAGTTTTAAACCATCACCCCTTGTCCTGTCCCTACAGGCCCTGCTAAAAAGTCTGTCCCCATCTTTCTTATGAGCCCCCTTTAAGCACTGAAAGGCGGCAATGAGGTCTCCCCGCAGCCTTGTCTTCTCCAGGCTGAACCCCCCCAGCTCTCTCAGCCTGTCCTCACAGCAGAGGCGTTCCAGCCCTCGGATCATTTTGGTGTCCTCCCCTGGCCCCGCTCCAACAGCTCCGTGTCCTTCCCGTGCTGAGGACCCCCGAGCTGGACGCGGGGCTCCAGGGGGGTCTCCCCAGAGCGGAGCAGAGGGGCAGAATCCCCTCCCTCGCCCCGCTGCCCACGCTGCGGGGGATGCAGCCCAGGATACGCTTGGCTTTCTGGGCTGCGAGAGCACATTGCCGCCTCACGTCCAGCTTTTCGTCTATCAGTAGCCCCAAGTCCTCCTCCTCAGGGCTGCTCTCAGTCCCTTCATCCCCCAGCCTGTACTGACACCGGGGATTGCCCCCACCCAGGTGCAGGACCTTGCACTTGGCCTTGTTGAGTTGCAGGGCTCCTCTGAGGTGGCAGCTCCTCGGGCTAGTGAGAGGGGCTGAGGCGGAGGGACCTGGCGGGTGTTCCCTCTCAACTGCTGTGGTGTTACAGGACCTGTTGAGCCTTATTTCTTGGACACCTGTCTGACGAAGACCTTGCTTGCGTCATTTACTGTAATGTTGTGCCCTGAGGCCACTAAAGAGGTGTTTAATTTGAAATTGAATGTAATTGAAGCAGTTGGACTTCTTGTTGCTGTAATAACGATTTTCAGCATGATATTCAGCATGTTTCTCTGCTGTGCTATCTGCCAAAACAGAGAACTGCTCGAAGAGCTACCAATCCAAGAACTGCTGCACTATAATTTTTTTTTTTTTTTTTACAGACGCAGCAGTTTGCGCCGCAGTTTGTGCAGAAGGGCACGAAGAAGGGGGCGTCAGTTGAATTAGTATCACCGTGACAGTCTCCGATATGGCGGTGACACACCGCAGAATGGTTTCCCCAGCGGGTGTTGGAGCTGGTCCCTGCTAGAGCAGAGGCTCCAACACAGACCCAGCTTCAGATAAGGGATGCGGCCCTCCAAGCCCCAGGCTGCAGCGAGAGCCTGGGGCCTCTCTGGCACCAGGAGAAATGTCCGTCTGTCCCGCAGAAGGCATGCTCTCTTGGAGGAGCTGTGCCACCAAGTGGAGGAGTTACAGGAGGCTGCGCGGCACCCTGCTGCAGAGGAGATCAAAGGCAGACAGACAGAATCTTCTCTCAGACAAAACAGCCCGAAGAGCCCCCAGCCCCAGCTGAAGCGGAGAAGCAGGCAGTGTCCACCCCTAATATTAAGGTAAGTGCAACCTCTGAGAAGGTGAAGGATGGAAGCTTCTGACACCAAGAGGAAGGCTCCTGCTCCCCCTAAGGACTTACAAGTACAAAATAAGTTCACCAGCCTCAAGGTTGAAGAGGAGCCAGATGTGCTCCACCCTGGTATCGGCTGGAGGGACAACACAGCAGGACATAAGCAGTACAGGGGGTTCCTGAAGTGTATTGACAATAACTTCCTCCTCCAAGTGATAAAGGAGACAACAAGAAGAGATGCTCTGCTGGACCTCATACTCACTAGCAATGAGGGGCTCACTGGGGATGTGAAGGTCAAAGGCAGCCTTGGCTGCAGTGCCCATGAGATGGTGGAGTTCAGGATCCTGAGGGGAGGAAGGAGGGTCAAATGCAAGCTCATGACTCTGATCTTCAAGAGAGCAGACTTTGGCCTCTTCAAAGATCTTTGGCTCTTCAAAGAGCCCCCATGAGTGCTGAGGGAGCTGGCAAGTGTCATTGCAAGGCCGCTCTCAATAATCTTTGATCAATCATGGTGACCGGGAGAAGTGCCCAAAGACTGAAGGAAAGCAAATGTCACTCCTATCTTCAAGAAGGGCAAGAAGGAGGACCCAGGGAGCTACAGGTCAGTCAGCCTCACCTCGATCCCCGGGAAGGTGATGGAGCAGCTAATCCTGGAAACTATTTCCAGGCACACGAACAACAAGAAAATCATCAGGAGTAGTCAGCGTGGCTTCACCAAGGGGAAGTCATGCTTGACCAACTTGATAAATTCCTACAACGAAATGACTGGCTTGGTAGATGATGGGAGGGCCGTGGATATTGTCTATCTGAACTTCAGGAGGGCCTTGACACTGTGTCCCACCATATCCTCATAGACAAGCTGTAGAAGCATGGGCTGGATGAGCAGACAGTGGATTGAAAACTGGCTGAATGGCCGGGCCCAGAGGGTGGTGGCACAAAGTCTTGTTGGAGGCCAGTAACTAGCAGTGTACCCCAGGGGTCAATAGTGGGTCCAGTCCTGTTTAACATCTTCATTAATGATCTGGATGATGGGGCAGGGTGTACCCTCCGCTAGTTTGCTGATGACACAAAACTGGGAGGAATGGCTGATAAACCAGAGGGTCGAGCTGCCACCCAGAGGGACCTTGACAGGCTGGAGAAATGGGCTGACAGGAACCTCATGCAGTTCAACAAGACGTTCAAAGTGCTGCACCTGGGGAGGAGGAACAACCTCATGCACTGATATATGCTGGGGGCCAACCAGCTGGAAAGCAGCTTAGCAGAAAAGGACCTGGAGGTCGTGGTGGACACCAAGGCAGCCATGAACCTTTGAGTTGAGACATGAGCATGAGCCAGACATGTGCCTTTGCTGCAAAGAAGGCAACGAAGTCCAATGAAGGGCCACAAAGATGATTAAGGGACTGGAGCATCTCACATATGAGAAAAGGCTGAGAGAGCTGGGACTGTTTTTTAGCCCAGAGAAGAGAAGGCTCAAGGGGGATATAAATACCTGAAGGGAGGGTGCAAAGAAGATGGAGCCAGGCTCTTTCCAGTGGTGCCCAGTGACAGGACCAGAGGCAATGGGCACAAACTGAAACACAGAAGGTTCCCTCTGAACATCAGGGAACACTTTTTAACTGTGAGGATGACCAAGCACTGGCACAGGTTGCCCAGGGGGGCTGTGGAGTCTCCAACCTTGGAGATACTCAAAAGCCATCTGGTCATGGTCCTGGGCAACTGGTCATAGGTAACCTGCTTGACCAGGGGGTTGGACCAGATGGTCTCCGGAGGTGGGGAAATGAAGTTGCCCGGGGGGAGAAGCTTTTCCAGGTTATGAAGTGAGGCGGTGGCTGAGGGGTGAGGGAGGCGCAGTGGCTCTGGGCCATGGGCAACTGAGGAAAGGTCAGAAGATGGATGTGAAGGGTCTTTGGTCTGGGTTCCTGCCAGGGCCCCGGTGTTTGGGCTGACAGGGACCCGCCTTCCCGCCGGGGCTTTGCTCCTGCCCCCGCTTCGCCCGGCGGAGGGGGGCGTCCCCGGCGGGGTTCGGCGGCTCCCGCCTTCCCGCCGCGGGGGCTGATCACCCACCGCCGGCGCATGCAGCCGCGCCGCCGGCACTCGTTGTGGGCGCCGCGGGGCGCCCGGGGGCGGCGGCGAGCCCGGGCGCTGCACCGGGGGCGGCCGGGCCGGGCCGGGCCGGGGGGCGGCGGCGGCGGCGGCGGCTCCGCAGCCAGAAATTAGGTGCAAATCACCGGCTGCGCCCCGCCTCCGCGCCGGCCGCTCCGTCTGCGCACCCGGCGGGCAGTCAGGACCACCCCCCCCCCCGCCGCTTCCCCCGCCCCCGGAGCGGCGGGCAGCGGCGGCGGGAGGAGGCGGCGCCGGGCGGCGGGATGCAGTGCGGGGCCGGGCGGCGGGCGGGCGCGGCGGCGAGGGGCAGAGCCCGGCGGGCGGCGGGGCGGCCCCGCTCCCCGTGAAGAGGCGGCGCGGCAGGGCAGCGGCCGCCGCCATGCAGCCGTTGCACCGGGCCCCGGCGTTGCTCCTGCTTCTGGCCGCCGGTGAGTGAAGGCTGGCGGGGCGCGGGGCGCCGCCATCCCCATGGGCTGGGGCGGGACGGCCGCCGGGACCCCCCGCGGCGGGGCTGGGCGGCGGGCGGGTGTCGGTCCCCTCGCCGGGCGGCGGAGCGCCCCGGGCACCGGGGGTCTGCCCCCCACAACCCCGGGGAACCGCGGCCCGCCATGGGTCCGGGACAGCGGGAGCTCTGCGGGAGGCAGGTCTCCGTCATCCCCCCCCTCCCCAAGCACCGTTGACCCCCGGGTACCGGGGCCTCTGTCGGGTCCCCGTCCCCCGCCCCGGAGCTCTGCCTGGGTACCGGGTACCGCCCCCGACCCGGGCATCAGAGCCCTCTGGAGTGGCCGGTCTCTGCCCCGGGACCCCCGGGGGGTGAGAGGGGACCCCCGGGGGGTGAGAGGGGACCCCCGGGCTCCCAGCGCCGGGGGCTGGATGCCCATGGGTTTCACCCAGCGGGGATGGGGGCTCAGCCGGGGTCTCCTGCCTGGGAGCCGGGGTACACGGCGCTGGTCCCCGCGGGCACCCCGCAGCCACGGTGCGGGGCGTGATGGACGCTGCCCCGGACGGGGCGTGCTGCCCACCGCCGTGCTTCGGCAGGGTAGACCCTCTTATGGCAGGGCTGCCCCAAAACCGCCTTTGCTTGCATTGATGGCTTCTTCTGGCGTCGTGGTAATTTTACTAACTACCGCGAAACTGGCACAAAGGAAGGGGCAACCACAAATTGCTTCGCGTTCCCCCAAGAGCCTCCTCTTGAAATGTAGAGGAGAGGTAGGGTGCCAGGGAAAGGCAATTAAGTGCAGGAATAATTATACTCGGAATAGTTATGAAGGCTCCGCTTCTATTTTTAAATAGTCTGGGGAAATTTCTCAACAAAGGGATCCCCCCAAAGACCCGTGAGGCTAAGAGTGCCCTCTCCCTCCCTACCCCCATCGCTTTTGTACAGAAATCTGGTTGGTGTGGAACAGGAGTTTTGAACGGGGACGTTTAAAGAGTGGGGGAGTCTTTGTCTTGAGTCATTCTGGCAGGGAGGGAAGGGCTGATTTCCCAACCAGTCGCTGTCTTCCAGCACGACCGAGCTGTGATACGGTGACATCCAACCCCCTGGCACATCTCTCTTATTACCCCAATCTCCCGAAAATGTTCATGGGGGAATGTGTCATCTGTGGAGCCGCTCTGTCCGTGAGCTGGATGTACAGTGCCTCACCCCTGTCGTCTGGGGCTCCCTAAAGAGAAGGGATAAAGCCATTTAGGTTTGCAAACAATAGTGAGCTTAAAGAGCAAAATGGATCAGAAAACCTGTTGGGGTTTTGTGCCAATACTCTGTGGCACAGAAGCAATAAGCCTTTCCAGAGCTGAGCAGGGAGCCAGTTTTGTGGCTTCCTCCAGGCAGGTTGTCCACATTAGGGAAAACCTCGGGCATGGCTGGCAGAGGTCCTTTAGCTGTGTCTCAGCAGGAGACCCGTGTCCCCAAATTCAGCTGGACCTCTGCCTCCTCCACAGAGGAGGGCAAGGTGCATGGGGGGAACTGCCGTATTCCCGTGCCGGTGAGGGTTGGCCCTATCCCCATCGCTTCAAAGCTACGTTTGCTCTGCGGAGGAAGGAGACGGACCTCGTGGTGGTTTTAAAATCTGGCGGCCAAAAGGACCCCGGCTGATGCTGCTGTGCCGAGGGGAGGGTGTGCTTCCTATTCTGCTGAGGCTGCTGGAAACTTTCTAGTGTTGCTGTCCAGCTGGTGATGATATGGAGGATTTGGGTCCTTGGCTTTCCCTGTGATCCTCCCTGCTGTCCTAGCAGGGAGAGGCATAGGGGTGGGAGGCGAGCGGCAGCTCTGAGGGACAGCTCAGTTCCTAATCCAGTGAAACTGGTAATCCTGGTGGGCTGTGGCAGCTCTGAGGGGCTGGACTCAGTTGGCCAGGCATCTCTGGACTCCTACCTAGATGGGAGGTCAGAAATGGAGATGCAGACTGCTGGGAATTTATAAAGCAAGCCCTGTTTTGCTTAGTAGTTTTGCTCAGCTATTCCAATCTGGAATAATTCAGTGCCCTCCAACCTTGCTCCTCCAGTCCTGTAGGACAGGAACAGTTAAAACCTGGAGAGCTGGAGGGACCGAGCGAGATTCCTCAAAGCCGGGGGAAAGGCACGCTTCCCGCAGCGTGCCTCCCAGCGTCGGGAGCCTCCGCAGACCTGCGGGATGGGCTGAAACGGGACCTGTGCCTCATTGGGGTCCCAGCAGACTGCTGGGCAGCACAGGTCCGCTGGCAGAGCGTGGAAACATCTCTCCAGGCTCCAGGGTATCTGAGCCCCTTTGCTTTTGCAAGTAGGAAAATGATGTGGTTAAAAGCAGGGGGAGAAGGGAAGGAATTGGTCTCTTCCCTCTTGTTGTCTCCCCAGGTGCTTCTCTGCATGGGGGCTATTTAAGTTGTTTTTTTTTTTTTTTCCCTTCTGCCTGCTTAGAAGATTCCTTGTTAGCATCGTGTGAACGAGCCCAAGCTGAGGGAGTATAAATTAGGATGGATGAAAATTCCCTGTAGTCAGTTTTTCCTTGGCCTCTTCAGTGCCATAAGCAAATGTTCATTTAATTATAGGCATCAGGGGTAGAAATAACTACATTAAGCCCTCAAGGGGAAGCTGCCGGCGACGAGCTGCAGATCAGAGCGCACAAAAGTTTTTTTTCCACTCTCTCAGTGTGGGAAGAAGCTCCGGCATTTTGTGGGTACCTGAGTGAGCAGCAGCAGGAACGGCAGCCCTGCTGCAGGGCCAGGGGCAGAGGGGCTGTGGGGAAGGTGCATCACGGCCTGCAGCTGGCGGTCGGGTGAACTTGCTTCCAGTTCTCGCTGGCTATTGAAACACGTAATCCCAAAAGAATGGAGAGAGGCTATTTGTCAGCCACGCGAGCGCAGCCCGCACGGAGGCAAAGCAGACACGTGCGTTGGTTTGTTCAGAGGGCCAGGGATGCTGGCAAGGAAGATGCGCCCTGCTGGGGCTCAAGTCAGCCCCCCCACTGTCCCCGTGCCTGGTTAAGCCCCATTGTGGTTACCAGGGTTTGGATGTATGTTCTTGTTTTGGGGATAATTTTTTTACTGTTGAGAAGCCAGCTTTGCAGCCCTCCCTCTGTATGACAATGGCAACCACTCTCGGCTCTTCCTACCCTGCCTGATGTGCTGTGAAGGCAGTCAGGACCCGTACGTGTGCCCTGGGACTCCCAAACCTTTGCGTGAGCTTTTTTGCCTAGGGTGAATGAGGTTGGTTGGAGAGCGGAGCCTCTTGGGGTGACGCTGCTGCACGGCATGCCAGCGTGTGGCAGGGTGGTCGTCGCTGCTCTGCTGCTGGGGCTGGAGCAGAGCGTCACCATTTTGTGCTCAGTGTTGTGCCAGTGAGTTTTAAAGACCTTTTGGGATGTAAAAGGCTTCTGTTGTATTTTGACGGGCAACTGTGTCTCGAGGGAAGTCCCTCCTGCATCTGCGGTAGTGCTTGTTCTGCCCGGGCAGGGAGGCTCTGAAGATGAAGCAGCCACGAGCATTTATTTGGTGTGCTGGAAATCAGACCACGCGCTGCAGGGTACGTGGTCCAGGTTGGGACAGAGAGAGAAGAGGAAGCACAGGCCTGGCGAGTTGATTTTTAGCAGGCAGATGAAATGTTTTGGGCCTGTGAGAGGGCAAAGGAATCTGTGGGCTGTGGTTTTTCTTAGATCGGTGGCTTTCATCCTGTGGTCTGTTAACCCCTGGGGGCCTGTGGGCTGCTTTGAGGAGGCCTATGAAAGGTAACTGAGGAAAGAAAATTCACTTCTGCTGTGTACAACTGTCTCCCCAATGCTGTTTCCCCAGGGGCTGCATCTCCTCCGCCCCGGGCTGGGAACTGCCACTGTCGACAGCGAGAAGCGTGGAGGAGAGCAGACGTTGCAGCAGCAGAGGAGGGAGGTGGGAAGGCTACCAGACGATCTGGGGAGGGAGCGAAGGCAAACAGTCTGGGAAACTGAAACCAAGCAAGATTGTGACTCCTGGCATGAATGGTTGAGCGAAGGGGGAAGGACAGGGTTGTCCGAGTTGCCGTGACCTGCTTGCATGGAGTGTCTTCTGTGGAGATGGGTGGTGGTGCTTAGAGCAGTCCTGATGTTACTGATCGTAAGGACAGGAGACCCGACTCTTCTCAGCGCTGGGCGGAGGATGCCTGGCACCCCTGGAGGCCAGGCCCCTGCTGCACATGTGCTGACAAAGGGCACATCTGCAATTATCTGCAAAAGCAGGTGCATCTTCTGGCGGTGCCTTGCCGTTTCCCATGGACGTACCTGGGTCTGCGTGCTGTAGATGTTCTCTGCTGAAATGCCAAGGGAGCAAACGTTGGCAGTCCTTTGCAAGGTAGCGCCCACTCAGTACGTGCAGGCGTGCACACCCTGTAGCCTGGTGTTTGAGCTCTCTCAGTATGCTAGCTGTAAAATCTGTAAGAGCTTAAAGGTGCTGGCACAGCTACTGCGTGCTCTAGGATCTCCTTCTAAAGAGTAGTCCCATTGCAAGGGCTTCTTCAGTTGTGCCTTGTCCCTCTTGTTGGTGCAGGCTGGTAGGTGTATGTGCTCCCTGCAGACCCGAGTGCTTTTCCCATTGCTTTAAAATGTACTGGTGCCATGGGAAGGTGGATGGTTTTAGAGGGACCTGGTTGCTGGCAGTACCAGAGGAGGATGGCAGTCTGATCCTGTTTTCTGAAGCCCTAATTGGAAATGATCTCAGAGATTAGGGACCTGGCTGGGTTTGTAAGTGGTCTAGTGCAGCGTGGGAGAGCAGCAATGAGGCCGTGCGGGAGCTGGACTGGGAGAGGTCTCTTAGGTGGAGCGTCCCAGCATGGGTATGGCCCGTAATTCTGAATTAGCGCCAAAAGGGCTTGGTCTGATACGCGGTCATCCTGTATGCTTCCCTGTGCAAGCTATTGAGGGTCTGGGGCGCAGAGGCTCCAGGTGAGCATGGGGGAATCAGCTCGGACATCCCTCAGCTGAACAACACTTTCTTCTTCCACTGTCTGTGGTTGGGATCCTTTTTTATTATTTAAATTACTCTGTGTTTTGTTATGTTCTGGAGGTGGTTTGTGCCGTTGGCTGTTCTGCCCTGGGGCCTCTCTCCTCTCTGCCCTTGGGCCTTGCTCCTTGGCTTTTCCAGGCGCGGTGGTCTGGGGGAGGGAATGTCCCTGGCAGATGCTTCCCTCATCTGGTCATTGTGTTTCTGTCCTAACTGATTATCAGTAAATGACCCATTCCTGACCCAGCCCTCCTAGAAAATAACATTGTTGGGTAACTCCTGGGTTGGGGTGGGCTTGAAAGGAAGGTCAACGGCAGCAGGGCCAGATGGACATTGTTGCAGCTGCTGCGTTGGCAGTACCGAGATGCTCTCGTCCCCCTCCGTGGTACCCACTGCGTAGCTGTGCTTGGGTGGTGGTGTGCAGGCTCTGGTGGTGAGAGGCAGGTAAGTCGGAGCGTGTGCTCCAGGAGCGTGTGCTGCAGGCGAGCGCCGTTCCCTTCAGCAGGCTGGGCCTGCCGCCGTGGCAGCGCGCTGCAGCCACAGCCCCCAGGAAGGAGAGGTAAAGCCAGCCTTCAGCTGGGTATGCTGAAGGGCACACCAGCCCCTCTGCAGGTCAAGCCGACACGATGACATCTTAAGGGATGTTTATGTGTTCTGTTGGAGAGAAAATTGAGGTTTGCTTCTTGTTAATTAAAAAGCAAGAAAATTTAAAAGGCTGTTTGACACAGTCACAGCCAGATTCCATTTCATCTCCCCAAATCCCTCTTCTCATTTCAGCTGGATACAGAAATGACTGATTTCCTCTTTCACGTCTAGTCCTATTCAATAGGCCAGTTGGGAGCTTTTAAATAGCTGCCCTGTCCCGTAAGAGAGGTGGCTTGCCTTGTGGCAAAGGGATAAAGTGGTTCTTGGTCAGCTAATGTAGAAAATACTTTGGGGTTCTCTTAGAAATGTGAAACTGCTCTTACTCACAGCAGTTTGGGAGAGAGATGGCAGATGTTCTTTCCTCAGATTTTTTTTTTTCTGCTGTTGAGCAAAACTCCCCCATCTGCCTTGTCCGGGGCTGTTGCATCGAATCCTCTGCTGAGCTGAACGGAGCAAGCCTTGCCACTTTGACTTGGAACCGTTTTCTGAGGGGCCGGTGGGGTCAGCAACTAGCAAACTCATTTCATCTGTGTATCCTCCTGGCTGGCTCTTTTCGCCTTGGAAAGGTAACACTGCAGTATTATTCCCTGTTGCTGAAATCGCCCCATTCTGCTCCTTGCAGAGGTGAAGCATCTTTTGCAAGGTCAGCGTTACCTCCACGTGTCGCCGCTGTGGGTGCTAGCAGCTGGAGAGCTCGCAGCGGGCGCGGGAGCTCCCGTGCTGGTTTCGGTGCTCTCTGTCTTTGTTCCCTCTCCCCCCTCCACCTACCTCTCCCACTTTCTCTCCTTTCTCGCCCCTCCTCTGTCTGATCCGGGGAGGGTTTTCCCTCCCGTGCTCGCAGCCCTGCCGTTTCCCCGAAGGCTGGCTGCCCTCTTTAGCATGCAGAGCCTCATCTCCTCCAGGTTACGCAGAGGTGCTGCAAAAATAGAAATGAGAGACAAACGCCCCATTGAAGCAGCTGGCGAGCCCTGGCTCCGTTCCCTGCTCCCTCCCATCTACAGTCACAGGGCTTTATTCGTTTGTGTTTCTTTATTCCTATCGCTTGATCTGCCTTTTAGAATACAAAATTGGGAGGCTGATGGCTGATAGAAGTTGTCTAATCCCTGTTCCCCATCCTAGGAGGAAAATGGCTAGCCACTGGTGTCTGGGGCGTTAGATTTCGTCTCTCGGCTGTGCTCCCCTGCCTTCCAGCTCAGCTCGTGCTTTGATTCTTTCTTTGCCTTGGAGTTGACAGCTGCATTGAGCTCCTTTATGAGATGCTTGGAAGAGAGGGGGAAGGTGGCAAATCTTGGGTCTGCTGTTTGGTACCCCAAGCCTTTGGGTTTTTGCTGCTGGTGCAAAAGGTGTGAAGTGGTGCCAGGATGCTGTCTGGAGAGGTACCCATTTGTACGCAATGGTGCCATGAGCCCTGTGGCGTTCGGGCTGGTGCTGGCACGGAGGGTTCCCCCAGGCCAGCCTCTGCATCCCGTGCCGTTGGATCAGGCCCCAAGACGTTGTCCTACTCCAAATCCACCCCAGGCGAAACCTGGCTTGCTCAGGCTGTGTCTATTAATGACTCATTCTTAGGGATGAGGTGGTGTAGTTTTATCTTGGGCTGAGGAGAGCAAAGCTTCCCAGTGAACAAGATAATGCAGCTTAGGGGGTTTTAACTGGGTAAACACTTCAGAGTTAAATGAGGGTAAACAAACTCCTGGGATCTGAGCTTCCCACATGGATGGGATTAGCTCTGTGGGTGCTCGGGTTCACCTGCCACGAGCTGTCTGTTGTAGAGGTGGTGGGACTGGCTGCGGCTGAGCTCTGGAGGCAGCCCAGATGATGGAAACAGGCTTAAGCCAGTCTTTGGAGCTGGCGCAGTTACATTTTGAGGCTTCACCTAGCTGGCTGGGAGACCCAGGACATGTATTGTAGCCTGGCTGGAAATCCAGGGCGCCACATCAGCCACGTCTCTGCTAATGGGAGTCAGGGAAACTGAGGCGTTGGGGTGGATAAAGAGCTGATGTAGGATCCAGGCAGCCAGTTGCAGTCCCAGCTACACCAGATTCTCCATGTGGCCTTGGACCTGCCGTGGTCACATCCCATCCTTCTGCTCCCCTTTTATGGATAACTTTGAGAATAATGTTCCCTTTCTCTCCCTTGCTGCTCTCTGTCATGTTTGCTTAAGCTGTAAGCTCCTCAAGACAAGTGCTCTCTCCGCTGGGCTGCACGGGGCTCAGCAGCACTCGCCGTTAGTGATGCAGGTGTCTTGTGCCAGCCCAGGGAACCCCAGGCCAGGCACCATCACGTTGGAGCCTGGTGAGCACCTCTGAATCGGCACGGGGGCTGACCTGGCCAGGTCTCTCCGGATCCATGCTTCCACACAAGAGACGTGCAAACTCTCATTTCCAGCCGTGGAATTCACTCTGCGTGCACAGCTCAGAGGGAGCCGGCCCATCCCCAGGGATGCCCAGAGGTGCTTTGGTTGGCTCCGTGATGCTGCAGTAGCTTCCTTCCCCTTTGATACTCTGCTTCTGTTGCCGTTCCCTTTTTGTTGCTGCGCTGGCCTCGGCTGATCTTGCCTTGGATCAATAGAATAAAATAAACGAGACTGAGAAGTGCTGAAGCCTGGCCCAAGCGTATATGGGAAAGAGTAACCAATATTGGATTTTGCTCAGTTCAAAGAATAGTGGAGGAAGGTGGAGAGGGTCAGAGGAGGCAGAAGGCTTGAGAAATGCATTTCTGGCTTCCAGCGTTCCCAGGACAGGTTTGGTAATCAGCCTGGCAAGTGAGCAGCAGCTCCTAAACTTTTTGTGCTAACAAGCCAGTGTTTTCAGTGCAAGCACCAGGGCCAATCCATCTGCCATTGCCCCACAGCTCATCTTGGCACTTGCCCTGATTGGAATTTGTCCTTCTGGGACGTGGAGTCATAGGACATAGTGGTGGGAAGGAACCTCGGGAGGTCGCCTACTCTGTGCCCTTGCCTGAAGGCAGTTCAGCTCTGCTTAAATCATTTCAGGCCACATGTATCCAGATCTGCGTGCAGCATCCAGGTGATGTCTCAGCAGTGCTTTGTAAAATCTCTCTATTTTTAATACTTCAGGACTGTGCAAGCATTATCGCATCTGCATTCTAGTGATATCTCAGAGCTGTTTCTAATACAGGAGTTTCTCCTCTTAAGACATTTCTAATGGATGGTTTCCTATCTTGTATCAGGAATGTCTGGTGCTAGTTCTCCAGGTGGTGACTTATCACTTTGTGCTATTTCTTTTCATAATATTTCTGTTATTTCCATTCTCAAGATCACCTAGCTGTACCTACAGTCTTTCTGTGCAGTGAGGATGTCTCCTTGCTTTGTGTCCTTGGCTAATTTGATTATCATGTTCCTAATTTTTGTTCCAAGGTCACTTAGGAAAATATTAAAGAACAGCAGATCCAAGGACAGACCTTGAGGAATTCCACTAATAGCCTCCCTCCAGCACAAACCTCTGTCATTTTTCGTATAGCCAGTGCCTTATAGTTGCCTTACAGTTTTCCTGCTAATGGGTGTCTTCTTGTAATTCTACATGAGGCACTGTATCAGATATTTTACTGGAGTCCAGATGGATTAGATCTGCTGCATTTCTCTTGTCTAGAAAATCGGTTATCAAAGAAAAATACCAAATTAGTCTTCATTTTCAGCTTATTCAATTAGTTCAGTTCAGTGACTAGTTCATTAAGAATTGAGAAACTGAGTAGGAGCTGAGAGAGCGGGAAAACTTGTCCTTTTTTCTTCTGATCTATGAATAAAAATCAGCTGTGAGAGGATGAGATCTTCTAGTTTTAATGTGCTGAAGAACAGAGGGCTAGGAAGCAATTGGTTCAGTTCACCCAAATTAGTTACTTTGCTTGCTTAACAAAACTGTTTTAAATGTAAAACATGTTTTGGTAATCTCATTTTTTCCTTATGTCTCCATATTTATCATGGTATTTATCGGCTGAATAAAGCCAAGTTCCAGGTGGTGTTTTCTTGCATTTTGATTGAAGTTCAATATGCATGTGAATGTACCTTGACACAAATCACAATTAAAGTCTCATCTAGGAATCAAGAAGTGTCAGTCAAACCTTCTAATAGATAAAATGGAAATAACAAGGATATAATTGTTGAAAGAAAAGTGTAAAATGCAACCTGCCTCCCTCCTTAGCATTAGGTAGCTGTTTGCTGTGGGTACATTTTAATTCTTACCTGTGCCAGTCAGCCCTTCCTTATGAAAACAGAAAATGTGAATGCAAAATGAAGTTCAAATCAATGACTTAAAAATAGATTTCCAGCCTACTGATTTAAAACATGATTAATATTGGTGATGTAAATAATTTTGGTTTAAATCAGTCCCCCTGCCTATAATATAGCTTCAGATCAGGAGCACTAGGGCGAAATCTTGCCTGGGTGACAGCTGGATAGGAAACTGTAATTGATTTCACAGGGCCAGAATGTCATGGCTTAAGTATAAGACGCTCCACCTCCTCTCCAGGATGGGTGATGAACAAGGCACCCCGTCCTTTCAAAGAGGCAAAAAAACCTCAGAGAGGGTGAACCATCCCTGCCCCGTTGAAGAGAGGTGCCCCAGGCTGGGTGGCTGCTTGGCACCGACTCCTTCTGGATGTGAATGCTCCTCTGCGTGGTTGTGGATGTTTCCCAAAATACCCTGGTTTTCCTCATCAGCTGAGAGCACAGCCCATCTTCGGGGCAGGTCACCCCGAAGGCGGGTGTGCGCAGCAGGTTGGTTTGGTAGGAGCAGGCTGCAAGGAGAGGACAAGCCCCGTGGGTGTCAGTCCTCTCTCTGATATGGGTTTACTGTCATTATACAGGGACGTTGTGCCTCTGCCTTGCCTCCTCCTCGGAGCCAACCACTGATGGCCTCACGTCAACTTCACTGCTGGAATTTGCCATGATGTCCCACCTGGAGGCCATGAATTCCCACGAGCAAACCAGCCCGGAGACTGCGGAGCCTGATCTTGCCCCTGGCTCTCTGCATGCTGCCCCAGGATCGGGCTTTGCCAGCGAGGAGAATGAGGAGTCCAAGATCTTACAGCCCCCGCAGTACTTCTGGGAAGATGGGGGAGAGCTCAACGACTCCAGCCTGGACTTGGGACCGGCAACAGGTAGGTTAATTTTACCCCATTCGTCCTCCCTGCTCTGCAGGGACTCTGGGGAGGTGGAAGGATGCAGGGATCTGCCTTCCTGCTTTGACACAACTCTCGCTAAGAGGGCCTGAGATTAAACGTCAGCTCTATTTTCTCACCTCAGTGCCTGATGTGTCCCCAGTGAACCCTGAGCAAGCACAGGCTTTAGAAACCAAGTTACAGCTGAGCCTTTATTCCTGAGCTGCTATGAGCTGGGAAAAGTGTTGCTTCCACCTAGTTTCCCATTGCCTTGTACCCTTCTTTCTCTCTCTCCTTCCCCCTTTTATGCCTTCTTCTTTCTCCCTTCTTTCTGTTGCTGTCAGTTAAGCACAGCCTAAAGGTCTCAAGACCCTGGCTCAGAGATCAAGGCCGTCTTGAGGTTTGAGTCAAAGCTGGGTTCCCTGGGCCAAATTCTGGATTCCTCACTTTGTGACTTCAGTGGGGATTTGGCCTGAGGGAAGACAGCAGGTTTTCTCCCTTGGGCTGCTGTCCTGTTGCCTACCCTGTGCTGCCTCCTTTCTGGGGAGTCACGGCCAAAATGAGTTTTGTTAGCGTTTGAGCTTGCTTTCCTCTGTGGAGTGGTTTTTGAGACCACTGGGTCCCCTCAGTGGTCTCCCCCTGAGCCCCTCATTGGCTTTGAGACACCCTCAGGGAGAGGGATGGGAGGAAGGAGAAGGAGCGTTGCAGGGTTTCCAGTAGCTTAGGAGATTATTTCACATGCTCCTGCTCTTAAGTGTCATGTGGGGCATGTATTAAGCGTTACGCAGGGGCCAGGCTTCAGCCTTATCCCTCCTCCCTTATCAGCTATCGCTGCCTCCCTCTCAGCAGGTCTGACTGAGGTCTGCAATTAGAAAGCACAAGTCTTGTTTTATCTTCACTCCTATTTCTGTGCCCTTAAAAAAGACCTGTGCTCACACAGGGCTGAGGGCTGCCGCAGTGCTCTGGCTCAGGCTGCTCGCTGGGGCACAGTGCACGCTACGCGGGGCAAGGGCCGTCCCAGCTTAGGTCTCCAAAGCCCTTTGCTTGCTAACATTGCTGCTAAACTCATCTGGCCGTGCTCTTGCTGCCCTGCGGCTCGTGTGGCCCCCGGGGCACTTGCAGGCCTGGCCATGGGGAAGCTGTGCAGATGCTGCCTCCGCAGCGATGCTCGGGGCGGGTGGTGTGCGTTCCCACCGGCGCATCCTTGGGACATGCTCTGGCTTAGCTGCTCTCGCGCTGGCAGCGCGCTCAGCGGCGCTTTTATTTGTGTGCCAGCAGGCACCTGCATGTACTGATAGATCTGGACGTGACTTGGAGAACAGCATGTGCTTGTGCATTGAGAGCGAGATGCACTGGGTACCGAACCCAGCCTCGCCTCTTGCACGTGCCTCGCCCCATTTGTATGCAGAACACGCTCCTCTCTCCTTCCGTTCTTGCCTGCAGTGCTTTCCTCCGTGAGCAGATGTGCTCTTTCAGCTGTCCTTTACGCGTACGCTGCCCTATCCGCTGCCCAGCTAACCACTTCTGTGCTTCCAAGCGCTGTTTTTTCCCCTGGCCGTTGCTGCGTCCAGAGCTCGTGTCTCGGTGGCATTTCAGAACCTTGGTTAATAGAACAGTTTGAATTATTCAAGAGCTGGGAGCACATTTCTACTTAAAATTTAATTAGAAACCTGCTGTGTGTCATTTTACAATAAAGGATATTGTAATAGCATCCCTAAATTGGGCAGCCTTCTCCTGTCATGCAAAGCCTGTGCAGGAGAGATGCACACAACCAACGGGTCTTACGTGCTGCATGTGTGACAGATGCCATGTGATACCTTGTGGAACTGTGTGATGACATCTGTTAGGTAATTTTCAACGTATAAATCCATTAAGCAGTTTCAAACAGCTGCTGTTTAAGAAAAAAAAAGTTTGCGGTATAAGTTTTCCTTATGTGGGATTTCTCTCCGAACGACAGTGAAGTGTAGCCCAGCAAAGTTGGTAGCTCTGTCCCAGGCACAGATTTGAGACCCTGTATCAATCAAGGCACAAACCAGGATTGTTATACTACTGGAGAGAGAAAATTCCCTGCTATGAATGGAGATCTGTGCTGGTTTTTTTTCTGAGTTTGATGTAAAGATATTGGGCCTGGCAC
The DNA here is from genome assembly GCF_965183815.1 of Platalea leucorodia. NCBI lineage: Eukaryota > Metazoa > Chordata > Aves > Pelecaniformes > Threskiornithidae > Platalea > Platalea leucorodia. Next base: position 3,124,870 of record NC_138831.1, on the reverse strand, counting down.
TGGTGGTCTTGTTGCGGATAGGCCAGATCTGAGATTTCAAAGCTGTATTAGTCATCTCTCTTTTTTTTTGTTTTTTTTTTTTTTTTAGTCCTTCTGAAGGCTGGGGGGACACACTCCTCTGCCTTTGTGTGACTTTGAGGCTGCAAGAGATAAAAAGTAATAACAATCTGCAGCTGCTGCTCTTTTTAAGTGCACTCGAACATCCTTTAAAAATATTTCTGGAAAACATGTGGCATCTAGGGCCACCTGTTAGGCCATTAGAAAGTGAGAACAAACTCCCACTGGCAGAGCACAGCTCAGCCTGGGGCTCTGGTTCTCGTGAATAATGTGCTTTTGCTGATTTATGCTACGGAACAGTAAATCTGTATTGACATCAGTGAGCACCAGCCTGTGGAAGGACCCTGAGATTTGTCTCGTTCTGTCTGAGTGTGCACAGAAGTGCACGCTTGCATGTGTGCTAACCTGTGCACGGGTGCTACCCAGTGGAGCTGCATCTGGAAGAGATGGATTAGGTCTGGTGGGAATGTGGATGCCATATCCTTATGGAAAGAAGCCGTGTGTGACTCATCCTTCAGCCAAGAGGCAAGTCACTGGAGCTGTGAACGTGTTACTTTTGCATCCCCCTGCCTTCAGGCTTCCAGGGAACCCAGAAGCTTCTCGGGTTGTAGTTTGGGTTTGGCTGCTTTGTTTCATCTTTGGTATCAAATTGGCCTGAGCCACAGATCAACCCTGAAGGTAGAGTGGACCTGCAGGGACTTGCATCTGGCCCTTCTTGTCCTCCTTTCCCTTCTTCCCACCTTCCCCATCTTGTTTCGCCTGGAGGCTTCCAATCCCCCATGTTTCCTACTGTCACGCTGGATTTCCTGGGCAACAGATGCCACATCTCTTCTAGCTTTAGGGCTAGAAGATGGGAGTCATTAGGGCTGCAGGTGCCTTTGAGTCCCTGATTTTTAGTGACGGAGTTATATGGTGGTGTATCCATCCTGGAGTGCTCCCCGGTTTGCACCTCTCGGTGTTTGGCTCAGTGCGAGCGCACTGCCCCAAGTGTTCCCCTTCCAGCGAAGGCTCTAGGTTGAGGCAGCCTAATCATTAATTGCTGGGAAGTGTGGGCTCCCAAAAACTGATGCAAGACTTGTGAATGTCTGATGAATGAAGGCATTTAGTCCCTCTCCTCCGCTGCCCAACAGCTGAGCCTCCAAGGGTTGGAGTGCATCATCACATCATCCAGTGTGATGGTGGGCTGGCATGAAGTTTGCTTCATTACAGCCAGCATCTGCTCTTTTAGCTCCAAGGTTGTGCCTTTGAAGACCAAGGCATGACTCTGCTGGGAGCTATCAAATCTAGTCTTATAGGTTGGTGATTCACTAGGATGGCATGTGGCGCTTTGGGAGGCGGCGGGGCGGAAATTGTAATCTTTTAATTATTCATAGTAATTAGCAGAAGGGATTCCCAGGAGAGCTAGGATGAGGGATAACAGGACAGACAAGTTAGGAGGACTGTAGTCAAAGAAAAATAAGTTTTCTGACCAGCTAATGGGATAAAATATCTTCCATCCCCAACTCTGATAGCGAGATTCACTTCCTTCTGTGATGAATTGCTTGCCTCTGGCCAGAGAGATCCCAGGATCTCTCAGCCTTACAGAAATCTGCTGCCTCTTCATCCAGACTGACAGCAAATCTGCAGTTCTTAATACCATCTTCAACCCAAGCATTAATGAAATGAAGCACCTGGTCAGGACTGTCTACATAAGCAGCTTTGCGCTGAGCAGCCCCCTCCCTGAGCTCAGCTCCCGGGATGCCTCTTGTTTGTGCCCTGGTTTAGCGTACACCGACACGTTAGGTGATCTATCTTGGGACCAGCCATCTCGACCAAGACGTGGCTGGCAAGGGCTGACCTGTGACAAAGAGGTTTTCTCTGTGCACAGTGTTATTCTGCTGCAGCTATCCCTGACCGACTCTGGGTGAGGGTGGCTTATTCTGGCCTTGCTGCAGTTCAGACGCTGAGCAGGAAAAAGGCATGGGGCTCTTTGGGAAGAGCTGTAGCACTTGGTGCCCAGTCGCTACCTGAAGCAAATGCCAAACATAATGAGACCTAACCACTTCGCTACCCTGGGTCTCTTGTTTAATTATGATCTCTTTTGTGCCTGTGGACTTGTCTTCGAGTCACAGATAGTAACTTCTTTGGCTAGCTCTTCTGGAAGATTAGGCTATTAGCCCCAACTGGCTCAATTCCAGCACCAGTAATTGCATTTTGCCTCTTTGAAATCCCCCTGCAGTTTCAATCAGCTGGAGTATGCCTTTTTGCAGTAAGCCTCACTGCTCTATATTGCAAAACGGCGAGCAGATGCCACCTCAGACCTGGCTGGATTTTAAGCAGCGAATAGAGTGCACCTTGCGCTTCCCGAAGCTGGGAGGTGCTTCAGTGTGAGCGGTGCTCTCAGGCTGTGGTGTTGTGGTGGGAGCCCAGGAGTGTTCTTGTCTTTATTGCAGTGCCTTCTAGTTATCAGTAATTCAATCACTGGTTAACATGATCTTCCAGTTTAATCCAATAAAGACCTTATGGTCAGGTTATGTGTACTAAAAACAATGAGGGTCACCCTTTTTCTGAGCTGTCACAGTTGCTTTAAACAGCTCATAGTGGCAAATACAGGCTGGGGAACCTTGTAGGGCAGTAACTGAGACCAGCTCTTCTGAATGAAGGAGAAGCAGAAATGTCATGAATTAAATGTCTGGCAGGGGAACCGTGCTTTGGCACAGTGCCAAGCGTTAGCCCGTCTGGTGTCAGGGAAGTTTTGGTACTGACTGCAGAGGAAGCAGGACATCGCCTAAATGGTGGCTCTTGCAGAGGTTTGGGGCTCATGTTCACCTCTCCCAGGGCAAATCATCTCCCCGGGTGAAGGAAATGAATCTGTGCCACCCAGACCTAGGTCTGCTGGGAGATGCAGAGGGCAGGCCTTGGAGTGGCAGGAGGGCTGTGCAAGATGGGTTCTTCAGAAAATAGTGCCGGAGGGTCTTTGCAAGAGAGCTTGGAAGATAAAAGCTGGAGGGGGTTGGGGGAGGTGAAGACGGCTGGATGTTGCCATGTGAGTAATATCACTGCTGATGGAAAGCATTAAGGGGTGTAGCTAAGGATGTGGTGGCAAGGAGGTGAGGTGGAGGTGTGGAATTTCATATCGGTGAACCAGACTCCCAAGGGGACGGTGTGACTGAGAAGCTCTGGGAGAGGACATGACGTGGAGCTGTGGCTGCCTGCTATGCTCATCAGGCCTATCCCTGCTGGGCTGTTTGGCGAGAGATGCTGAGGCAGTTTCGTGGCTCCGGTGGGCAGTTCTCCTGAGCTGTCCCTCTCTGTGATCAGGCTGGCTCCACTGTGGCTTGGCTGCCTTTCTTTGTGGCTGGAAGGGGTACGCGGCACATGCAACCTCTGCGTGTGGCCACGAGTTCCTCTTGTGCTCCAACCTACTGCTGGTCTTGGTGGGAGACTTACAGAGCAGACGCTGGCAGGGAGGGAGCTGATGATCTGTGCAGTGGCTACCTCCTCCCTTCCCAGGCACCCTTCTCTTTGGCAGCGCTCTGCTTCCTCACTGAAGTTTGACGAGCTGATAAACCAGACTGATGGATCTGGCATTGCAGCCAGCTCCATAATACCTGTCTCCTTAGCAGAAAACTGCCCCACTTCTGCAGCGGGAGCACAGGTCCCCTTTGTCTGGCCTCTCTGTTCTGTGGTTGCTGTTTCTCTCTACAAAAGCTGGTGGGGATGGGAATGGATAGTAGGTGGGAAGGTCTGTGGGTGCACTTCCACGTGCGCAGGGTGTGGGAGCCAGGCGTAGAGGGTCTGCTGAAGGGAGAGGACAGCCAGGTGCGCCAGGGGGTTGGAGGGTCTAGAAGACCACTTGCTGAAGGGGAACTGCTAGCTGACTGTTGGAAGGAGCCACTAAAAGTGGGAGATGCTCTTTGAGTCCCCTTAGGGCTGGGGCGAAGGGGAATCAAGGGAGATGCTGAGAAGACTCTTCCAATCATAGAATCATCAAGGTTGGAAAAGACCCTTAAGATCATCGAGTCCAGCCGTTCACCCAGCACTGCCAAGTCCATCTATACCATGTCTTCGAGCACCGTATCTATCCGTTCTTTAAATACCTCCAGGGATGGAGACTCAACCACTTCCCTGGGCAGCCTGTTCCAATGCTTGACCACCCTCTCAGTGAAGAAGTTTTTCCTAATTATCTAACCTAAACCTCCCCTGGCGTAGCCAGGGAAGCTCCTAGGGGGAAAGCTCTTAGCTCTGTGTTACACAGATGAGTGACGGAAACCAGCTTGTCTGGAAGGAGCCTTGGGAAGAGATGCTGGGACCAGCTTAGTGGCTGGGATCACACCAAGGAGGTGGACAGGGTGCAAAAACTCCTTCAAATCATAGAAGAGAGGTGTAAACCAAAAGAAAATATGAGTGCCTTAAAGAGAGCTGATCTTGAGAAGTGGACAGACGCCCTTGGTAGTGAGACAGTAGGAGGTGATTCCAGGAACTAAGTGTCTAGCTGGAAAGTCTGGAAGGAAGGACTGACTCACCATCCCTGAACCTCTGAACCTGGAAAGTGATTGAACCCCTTTGGGAACTGGGTTGTATGGAGAGCTCCTTGTTTTAAGGAGCACAAACCAGCACAACTGACCAAAGTGCCTCGAGTTTTATTGTTCTCCATGCGAATCTGAAAAACAGCCCTCACAAGAGTTGAGGGGAGTTGAGGTTGTAATCAGTGGGGTCTTATGAACCAGATAGGAGAAGGGTGCTCCCAGCTTAGCATGCAGGATAGTGGAGAGACTGGTGACGAGCGGGGATGTTGACTCAGTTAGCAGTGAGCGCGAGGATTCCTGTGTCTGCTTCTGCCTTGTTGGTTTGTTGGCCCAGAGAAGCAGCTCAGGTTTCAGTCTTTGGCTGCCTTGTGAGACAGAAGCCTGCTGGGAGAGGGTGGCGTGGGTTGTCCCTGAGCATCCATCGCCCTGGAGAGATGGCAGAAGTGGCGTTCTCTCCGGCGTCCTTAGATCTTCTCGGTGGAAAGGCGGCGTGGCTGCAGCACGTGGGGCTTTCCCCCATGGGAGCTAGCTAACCTGTGACAGAGCACCTTAAGGAAAGGTCGAATGTGTGACTTTCAAAGGAGAGCTGATAGGTCAGGAGCATTTCTAGCTCCCGTGGGGCAAACCTCACACTGCGTTTTCCCGGTTTGTTTTTCTGCTGTGTCCATCTGCCAGTTCTTGCTCTCCTCCAGGTGGGAAGAGGGTGAGGGAAGAGAGGAGGTGCAGAGGAGTTGGGAATAGCTGAGAGTGTCTTTAGGCAAAGGAGATGGCAGATTGGATCACTGATCCTTGAAAATAGCATCTCATCTGACAGGGCCTTGTTTTAAGGGGCGAAACCTTCACTTTTCACTCACAGCACGTCAGGGCAGGCAGGGTTCCTGCTGAGGTTAGTGTTTTTGGTGCAAATCCTGAGTGTCCCTGCAGCAGGAGGAGCAGCAGAGCCCTGGGAGATGCACTAAACCTTCACCATCTGTCTGAAGAGGGTCCTGACCTAATGTCCTCAATCCCATGGTCTGTGCCTGCTCTGCTGTTAAGCGTCCATCTAGCAAGGCAGTGACTGTGTCTGCAGACAGAGGGACGTGTAGCTGTTGGTAAGGGCCTTTGGGAAGACCAGTGCCAGGCAATGGAGGGGAGGGTTTTTTTGTTTGTCTGTGCTGCTGCTGATTGCTCTTACTGGCCTCCGTGGCCTCTGTGGGAGCATCACCCAGTAGGCTGTTGAGTAGCAGTAATCTTTTAATCCTCAGGGTCTTTGGGTAGAGCGGTCATTGCTTCTGCCTGCGGCGGTCGGTAGATCTCAGTGGCCTGTTTGCAGCCAGAACTGGGAGACAGTCACCACATCACGACCCTGAAGGTCAGCAGCTGGATCATGCTCATCTTTGGGCAGCGTCTGGAGGGAGCTGCTGACAGCATGAAGGGAATGAGCTGTGGCTTAGGGAAGCCACTTGCCAGCTGAACAGGAGCATCTTTGCACCTCCTGCTCAGGGTGGAGGGAGCAGCGTGGGTCTCCGCTCAGGAGGGATGGGGAGGAGCATGCAGGAGCAGCATGGGCAGTCCTGGTTGCCAGGGAATATCCGAGGCAATGGATGTGTTTGCTGACACGGCCCTCCCTGCCTGGGAGCTCACACCCGCTCTGGCAGCAGCGAGCGATGGACTGGAGTCAGGGATGCACGGAGATTCCTTGTGCAGGTCCCCTCTGTAAAGCATCCAGACAGCTGCTGCCTACTGCGCTCAGTGGAGCATCTGCCTTGGCAGGCAGGAGAGGGGATGGGGACCTTGGGGATTTCAGACAGTCACTTAATAACAGCAACCATAGACAGGGCAGGGTGCTCATTTCTGGCGGTGGAGGGATCCTCTTTCTTCCCTTTCTCAGTCAGAATATGTGCCGTGCTCGTTGTGGGGAGAAAGGGAGTTAATTGGGATGCAAACTCCTGAAACGAAGCTCCTCGGGTACAGGCAATTTCTCAAGAAAGCTGAAGGTTGATTTATGCCTAGTGGATTTATGCCTGCCACTCTGAGCCTAACGTGTCTGGTCTTACGGATACTCTCCTTATCCTGGGATCCCAGCTCCTTGCTGGGCTTCCAGAAGAAGCCACTGCCTGCTCTCACCTTACATTTGTGAGATGCATCTTTCTCCTTCAACATCTGCATTTGTCTAGCAACATCACATGCATTTGTGGTCAGAGCCATGGAACAACCAGGGTTGAAGTCGGAGGGAGGGGAGTTGGATTTGGCTCCTGTTGCTGGCTTCTGTTTCCCTGCAGCAAATCTGTTCCTTAATGACATGGAAAACTCATAATGCAGATGTTTGTGGGATGACTTTTCTGCTGTGAAGTGCTGTGCAAAGTGAAGTTCTGCATTTCAAAGATGCCCAAGTTGATTCATGTGTGGTGGTATTACTTGGGCGTGCCAGGGAGTAGGATTTGGTTTGCTGTGCTGTTGTTTCTCTTCCCTAGTATTTCCCATTTAGCTTGTGGCTGACTGCTGTTACCACCCAGTATCTTTCTGAATCCCATGTGAAATTAATCCCCAGGTCCCAGCTTAATTCTTAACACTCATAACCTCACCTTGGAGATGCCAGGTATCAAAGCTGTTATTTGCAAATCTCCTGGCTAGCAAGTCTGTGAAAACATCTTCAGGACAGAAAGAAGCGGGGGGAATGAACATGTGAATTATCCCTAGGGAAAGTGGGTTTGCTGGGATGGGACAGGGAGCTGGGGAAGTGCAGAAGGTTGCGCTGCACTTGTCAGATGGGATTGTTCTTTTCAGTGGCAGGCTACCTGCTCTTAGAGGGTCTCTGCCATTTGACCCCATCCGTGGCTAGACAGGTATAATGGGGCCAGGTCTCTGCCTTTCAGAGTTCATGGTTACTTGGGATGTGACATGAAGTCTTTTGAATCTCTTTTTAGATTACAGCTTTCCTGCTGCATCTCAGAAGGCTCTGCTGAAAGGGAATGGGACACAGGTGAAAGACAACTGGGAAACAGCCACTGTCCAGCCGCCAGCAGAATTTGTCGAGCCTGACTTGCACATGCCTTTCTCCAGCACGCTGGAGGAAGAGGAGGGGCTGCTCCCTATAGACCACTCAAGAGGAGGAATGGAGAGCCTCCAGACCTCTGGGCCAGAGGTTGCATCTTCTGAAGCAGTGGGCCAAGAGGACTCCTTCTCCCTTCTGTTTTCCACAGCCTCCGCCAGGCCAGGTGTTGTGACCGAGGCAGCCATAGGAGGGCAAGAAGAGGACTCTGTTCCTCCAGGCTTAGACCTTGGGAGCAGCATGGGACCAGGTCTTCTGCCTGTGTCCTCTATTTTTTCTACTACTACTGCTGCGAGGTCTCCCAGTATTTCAGAAGAGCCCTTTGAGGTGACAGCTGGGGACACATGGGCTGCTGGGGGAGCAGATTCGGAGCTGACTGTGACTACCACAGGAGCAGAGCTTGCAGAGACCACGGTAGAGGCTGGTGGGGAAGAGCATTCAGCCAGAGAGGAGGTCTCAGAGACCACGGTGGGGTGGGAGATGCTGGAGCCCACAGCGCTAACTGAAATGGAGCAGACCATGGAAACGCTTGTGGGGACACCCTCTCCTGGAGGCAGCTCCCCAGGCACCCAGACTCCTTCTGGCAGTGAGCAGCACCCCACTTCTTCTGCGTCTCCGTGGGACAGGGTTGATGAGCCTGCGCTGGATCCCATTTGGAATGACACAGAGTCAGCCACTGAAACTGTGGCAGCAGAGAGGAGCTTGTCACCCCAGGCTGGGGACGCCCGCGTGGCCATGCTGCCAACAGAGCTGCCCTGGGACTCAGCACAGGTAGCACTGGGAGCAGGGAGTGGGTGCGAGGCTGCAGTGGAGATATTTGTGTAGTTCTTCCTGTGGGGGGGGGTGTTTAACCCCTTAACCTTACCCACGCCGTGAAGTCTGACTGATAGAAGTAGCTTCTCCTGTTCACCCAGCCAAAACTTAATTTTGGAGGATGCTTTTCACAGCACTTCGTAAGGGTATCCATCATCCTTGGTGAAAGCCCTGCCCCCTAACATCTTCCCCAGCAAACTGCTGCACAGAATCCTGCTTCTAATAAACACCTGCCCTCTGGGGCATGCACAGCAGCAAAAGCTCCTTGTTTCTTCAGCCTGCATTATTGGAAGTGTCAGGACAAAAACGGCCCCAAGGATTTCTGGAAAGGGAGTGAGAAGGAAGTGCTATTTTTGCTGCTGCTGCTGCCTGCAGGGACCAGATGCAGAGCAGGTGGAGCAGGGTAGACAGATCTGTGAGGATGTCGGCCTAGGAGAGCCCGTGGGAGAGGAAGCATGAGGTGAACTGCGGTTCCTGAATCCAGCAAACTGGCAGCTGGTTAAGGGAAGATAGGTAGCAGGAGCTGGCTGGTGAGAAAGTACCAGGGAACGCTTTTAATTTTGCTTTCTGCCCCGCGGTGCTCGGCACCCTGAGCAAGTGACTTAGCCCCTCTGTGCGTCCGATCCTGCCTGCAAAGTGCTGCCCTGTCTTGCCAGTTTAAGGACCACACAGGCTCCTAGTTAGGTTTTGTGTTAAGTCCTGATCGCATACAGGATAAGGCTGCAGGCTGGAGAGCGTTCTGCTGAGTATCTGAGTCCTCCTGGAGTCCAGGTACAGGTGGAAGGTAAGCTGGGCTGTGGCAAGCTGGCACAGCACCTTGTCCCTGCCCCATGTGCTAGCACTGAAATAGTGTTTCCTCCTTAGTGCAGAGAGTTAGGGGACAGTTAGTTCCTTTGAGAAGCGCTTCTCTGGGGTATGGCACAGCCCCGTGCTCCTGCCCCTTGTGTACCCCATGCTTTCAGCAGGAGAGCTGCATTCGCTGCCCAAACCCAGCTGTCTTTATGTCTTGTCTCCCCAGGTGATCTGCAAAGACTGGAGCAACCTTGCGGGGAAAAACTACATCATCCTGAATATGTCGGATAACATTGACTGTGTAAGTTATTCCAAAGAGATTTGATGGCGTGGGGGGAATAGTGCTTAGAGATGTGGAGGCAGGCACAGCTCTTTGCTGTCTGCTTTCGCCACAAAACATTTTAAAAGCACTAAATCTCAAAGTCCCTACAGAGGCTGTGGAGAGAAGGGGAGGAGGACAGAAATGTTCCTGTTCTCCAAATGGGGAAAGAGTGGGTGGAGGGAGAGGATTTTGCTCCAAGTCTAGCACATGTCAGTCCCATATTGGATTTTGACTAACTCCTGGCTGCGAGTCTGTGCCAGTCAGTACCTGGATTGTCATAAGACACGAGAGCTTTTAACGTTGCACCTCTTACTGGTAGGAAAGGTGGCAGGATTGAGGTTTGAGTCTCCTTCTCTCTCTTCCTTCCTCTCCTTCCAGGATATAGTAACGTTCCTCTGATGGCTCAGAGGAATAGGGACTCCCCGTTTGCAGTGTGAATGGTTCAGTGTCAAGCAGCTGTCACTAAATCTTCCTTAAGTGCTTCTTCTCCCCACCCTGTTATCTTGTGTGTTATCTGGGTCTGTTAACCAGCCACGCTCTGCTAATCCGCTGCCTGTCCATCCATCCATCCCCATAAAGCTGCAGTTAATTCATGAGGCCAGAGCCCCTTGTGGGTCCCTGGTAAAAGGGCTCATTCACCTCTGCTGGGCCTTTTATCAGGCACTTTAAAACCAGTTGTGAAAGGCCTGGGGTCAAGGTGCCTTTCATAATTCTAAGAAATGATTACAAGCCTGACAGCCCGAGACCGAAATGTTTCATCGGGGAACTGTGGTCTGGCCTCTTGTGTCTGCACTCTCGCTCGCTGCGGCTCCTGCTCTGGGCAGAGCTGGCTGGTTTTGTTACTGCAGGGTGGCACTGGCCTATTTCCACTACTGGTGAGTGGTTGGGGTTCTTCTTTTTATTATTTTTTTAAATTTTTTTTAAGGTGAACTTTCTGGGGACAGGGAAAACGGGAATTCCTGTACCCAATAAAGCATGCTGACTGCTTTAAGGGTAGATGAAAAGTTGGTTTCTTTCCTCCTGATTTAAGCAAACCAGTTGGCTCTTTGGAGGGTTTTAAGTATCTCTGCTACAGTTCACAGTTGCAACTCAGAAAATCAGTCCTTGAAAACCAGAGTCCTGCTGCCCTGTTTCCTCTATGTCCTAGTCCCCATTGCTCTTTCTCCCATCTCTGTGGAGTTTAAATGCTGGTTAATTTTGTAATATGTAGTTGCTTCCTTCCTGTGGTCATTTGTGTTGTTTAAACCACTGGAAGGGCGAGAACTGAAAAGCAGATGTCTCTTGATGAAATTGTGTCTTTACTGTTGAATCCTCAGTTCTGCCTTACTGAAAGAAGACAGTGCCCTGGGATAGGCAGGACTGAACTGTTTTTCTACTTGATTTCATGTTTCAAAACACATTTCCCAGCGAATGATTTGTGCTGTCCTCCCCCTTATTCAAAGGGACACTTGTCAACATACATATTTAACATGAACATCGCTTCATTCCCTGCCTCCCATTACCACTTTGCATGGCTGAAGCTGGAATCAAGCTCTTCTCCTTTCCACTGATGCAGTTTGTTTCCTACCCGTGGTAATTTGCTCAGTTTGGGCAACTCACCTACCATCTGTCCCTTTTGTTTTCTGGTTTCTGTATCTGAGCCCTGTGGTGTTTGGATTTCCAGGGTTGCGAGGGAGAACCTGCATTGCGAGTGCTGTAGCTTAAATTAGTGTGAATGGGGATTCCTCACATACTCCCTGTGTTTTGATGCCCTGATCTGGTGCAGTACCAAGTCCCACTGGAAAGCTGAGGGGCATGGAGGATGCTTAGCCCCTTCCAGAGGGCTGCACCTTGAGCTTTAATATTCTTCATTGCACCAGGCTTTTACCTGCTGCAGAGATGATGTCTGTATTGCTGGGTTAAGCTGGCAGCCCATTTATCTTTCTAATGGGCTCTGGGCAAGGCAGTCACTTCAGTCTCTCTCTGGGCACATCTCCCACTCAATATACCTGGGAATTTTGCCCAAGTGAGGACTGCAGGATCTGACCCAACAGTGGTACCTGGCTACACATCAGGAGGTGACCTCCACCTCGCCTCACGTGTGTTCGGGCTCCTTCCCGAACCCCGCCACGGAGCATTTATCAGTGCTCTGCAACCTCTGCCTTCCCCGTCACTAGAAACATCTCACCTCTGCCCTCCTCCTGCTCCTGGGCTAAGCTGCTCCCCCTTCATCCGCATCCCCCAGAACGGAGCCGCAGGCTGGCAGCGGGGCCGGGAGCCGGAGCCGCAGCTGAGCAGCATGGCGCTGCATCCTGGCGCTGCTCCTCCTGCCTCCCCGTGCCGAAACCCCGAACCTGATGAGACGAGGCACTGGCAGGCCCCTGTGATTCAGGCCCCAGTCATCGGTGTCTTTTCCAATTAGGCCATTTTCAGCACAGGCCTGTGCCTGCCCTGAGCGCTTCGAATTGCCATGGCAACCAGAGCTCTCCATTTTATTAATCATCTATGTGGCCTTCAGGTTGGCATGGAAACCGGAGATAAGAATAGAAACACAGGAGTGAGAAAGCAGCAAAGGAGCCTGCCCGGGGATGGCTGGAGCACGTCAGGCTGAGCGGCACCCGCTGACCCAGCGCTGGCTGCGGGGAAGAGCCTGGCTGCTGCCCTCTTGCCTTGCACGATAATGTCGCTTCAGGATCCCTGTGTGCCGGGGGAGCTGGGCTTGGCGTGGTGTGGGGTGTACGGTGGCCACAGGAGCCGAGGAGGAGGGGTTGGCGTGTCAGGAGATGGATGTGGGTCCAGTCTGGGGCACTGGGGTTGCGCAGGAGAGCGTTGCACCAGGTTTAGCATTCCCAGCTTTTGGGCATGCCTGGTTCAGGGGTCTTGGCCACGCAGCCGTGCCAGCCCTGCAGTGCTACATCTGCCCTGTTTGCTCCATGCACTCACCAAGGTCCCTTTCCTGTGGCAGGAGGAGTTTCGGCTGGAGAGGGGTCCCCAGCTGTTGGCACTGGTGGAGGATGCCTTCTCCAGACAGGCGGATGGACCGCAGGACCGCTGGCTGATCTCTCTGAGCAAACCCAATGAGAACGACAAGCACTTGCTAATGACATTGGCAGGGGAACAGGGTAAGTGCTGGGAGAAGGAGCCTTGCTGTGATGGGGGGTGTATTTAAGGGGCTCTCAAGTGGAGGTGCTCAGCCATGTTGGAAGGAGCTTCTGCTCTCCAGTCCGTTTCAATCCCACCAGTTCCCAGTGTTAGCTGGACTTGAGGGATGGACAAGGACTGAGGACATAAGACCCTTTTTCTTCACATCTGCCTTCTGGCTTGCCCTTCACCGCTTGCATGAAGCTCTATCTTACTGCACTTTGCCTCCTGCTTTGCTCCCTCCCTGGATTGCCTTCACTTGAGCATCCATCAGCTTTATCCCAGTGCTTATATACTCCCCTCCATGGGCAGGCCACTGCAATGGCAGCACATGAGAGCCTGCTCTTAGTTCACTTATTAACACTTCTTAAGTCTTGTCTGAACTGGGCCAGTCCTGATAGTGCCTCCCCTGCACCCCCAAAGAAACAAAAGCTGACAGTGAATGGTGGGCTGGGCTGGAACATTTTACCATCTCTTTAATCCTCTTTTGGCAGGAGGGTGCTTTTCCTGTACTGCTTGTGCTGCCTGCTTAGTGACGGAGGCCTCTAATGTTGACGTTATGGCCTATATGGAAAAAGAACCCAACAGTAATCTAAAATGCCCCACAGTGATAGGAAAAGAGAGCTAACATTGAAGTGGCATTTGCTGTATCAATGCCTTAAATCAATGCATCTCTCTCAAGCCCTTGGGCTGGAGCATGTGCCAGTGAAAAGGCTTTGGTGAGCATTTGGTCTTCTAAAGGAAAACCTTCATGCTGTCATGAGACAGAACATCCCCCTTCCTGGAGAAGAAAACAGGTCTGACCTCCAGAAGCAGAGCCAGGCTGGGAGATACTCCTGAGTTTAGAAACCTCAGGAACCAAAGTATTTTCTGCTCTGAATAATCAAGCTTTTGTTCAGTTCCTCTTTTTACTGCTGTGCAAGTGAAGGGAGAAATGGGCCTCAGCCTCTGAATCCTCCCTGGCTGCTCCTGTTCTCCTGGCTTGGAGAGCACCCTGGGAGCTGTTGGGGAAGGAGGGTCCCAGGCAGGGGTGGCTCAGCGTGGGCTGGTGGCTCCCTGGCTGAAGCTGTCTCCTGCTGGGAACGGAGCTGTTACAGCACAGCTCCTGCAGCCTCTGCTGTTGTGCCAGGCACACCGCCTTGCCAGGTTGTCCTGCAGAGCAAAGCACATCTGCTAAAGGTTGCGATAGGTGAGCATGGAGCTCTGTGGGAACATTTTGAGTGCTGCAGCTCAGGATCGAGTTGTGCTGGACAGGGAGGCTGGATCAGGCAGCATAGGCACATGCCTCCATGACTTCTTGGGTGTTGCTGCTCAGTCCCAGAGCAGAGACAGATCCTGAGAGCTTCTGTGGCTGTGGGAAGGGCACCTAGGTGCCTCTGTTATCAGTACATGCTTGGATTTTTTCCCCCCTTCAAAGAACATTTGGAGGTACCCTTGGTTGTGGTCCTTGCACTCTTTCAGCCTCCTAACATAACATACCAATGAACAAAAATGTGTGTTCCCCTGCCTCCGTTCTGTTGGGGATTTCACAGTGATGAGTCCATCTGTCTGAGCTGAGAGCAGCACTGATCTCTCCCTCTCCTTCTTTACAGGCGTCATCCCTACAAAAGATGTTCTCACGGCACTGGGGGATGTTAAGAGGAGCTTAGCTGAGGTAAGAGCCTGTCTGTCTGCATCCGTTTGTTAAGACTAGCTATACAATTAAAATAAGCACCTTGAAAAGTGGGACCATATCTCAGTGCTGAACCCGCAGCAGGCAAACAGATGAGTCAGTCGCTTGGCAAACTCCCTTCTTCCCTCTCTGGTAGTTGCCAGGCCATCAAATGTCTGCTCCCATTTAAGAGAGTAACTGTGGGTTATTCCCTCCCTGCCTCTGTGGCTTGGTTGTGAGGCTGCTTTTCACACATTGATGTTGTTGGGATACTCTGTCTCATCCCTTCTACACTATTGCCTGTGGCGATGCGGGTGCTGCAGAGCCTCAGATTTGGCCCTGCTCACCCTACAGCTGATTTACATACGTTGGGTGCTCAGGCTTTGCTGAAGGAGGTGGGAGAGGTGCCTGTACCAGATGGGACGCGTTCACACACCGTCCTGCAATCCCGGAGTCTGCATTTCCCTCCGTTAGACAACTGCTGACACAAGGGCAGGCTGATGGACGCCATACTCCATTGCCAGCTGCCTCTAGCCCTCGTGTGTTCCCCTCTAACCCTGGACAGCTTGGAGGAGGGTAAAGATGAAGGCAAGTTAGTCCCATGATCTCTGACTTTGCCCCTTAGGCCTATGGGATATGTAGGCACTGAGGGCCTGATTCGGCTTGGATTTTTTACACTACTGGAGTAATTCTGTTGACTTTAGCAGCAGAGTTGTGTCACTGCCTTGCTGGCTGCCTGCTCTCAGGTTTTTTCCTAACCTAACAAACTGGTGCAGTTAGACAAAGCAAATTAAGTGCTCAGTGCTGTATTGATTGGCTTACACTAGAGAAAGTGTGAAAAGCCAATCTTGTAGAAATTGTGTGACTGAAGTATCGGCAGCTAGAACTGTTCAAAAAGAAGGATTTGTCTTGGTGCAAGGTTTGACTTCTTTGTGCAACTGTGACCCTATGTTAACGTGCAGCCTCGCTACCTGCCTCCAACTCTCCGGCTCTATCAGTAATGAAACACTACTCATTGCACTGACCTTGCGCTAGCACAAGCTTGGAAGGAGGAGGGAGGATATTCTCTTACACCCGTCATACTTACTATTGAATTGATATGTAACCTGTTTGAAATCTGCCAAGTCACTGGGACCGATGCTGGGCTTTGTTGGCTGACAGCCACTGGGGCCCATTTCTAGGGAAGCTGTTCCTAAGCTTTTTGCATCAGCAGGCAGCTGTCCACTTTCAAGATCTCAGACCACTATTCCCTCTTAGGACCAGAGCTTTAACAGAAACCTATTTATTATGGTTACATTTACTGTCAAATGGCCACCTCAGCACCCATCAGTGGTCCATACTTTGTCTTGGGAACTCTTAATCTTGGGCAGTTTCTCCCATGAAAGCCTCCTTGTCTTGCACATAGGTGTGATACTGGTGCAGGCGATCAAGATAAGATTGTGCCTACTGTCATTTGCTGACGTGTCAGCTTTCATGGAAGATGGTGTTAATTTAGTTATGTGCCTTCTAGTCATGTAAGACAGTGTGCATCCTGATTCCCCAGCCCTGGCTTTTAGTTCCTTTGCCCACAGTGATGGTCCCATACTTGGACCCTGGAAAGCTTGAACCCGATCCCACCTGACTGCAGGCCAGGGGATTTAGTGTACCCCTTCCTTCCTTCCAGATTGGCATCCAGAACTACTCGACCACCACAAGCTGCCAGTCGCACCCCAACCAGACACGCAGTGATTATGGGAAACTCTTTGTGGTACTGGTGATCATCGGCTCCATCTGTGCCATCATCATTGTATTGGGGCTCATATACAACTGCTGGCAGAGACGCCTGCCCAAGATGAAGAACATGGTGAGCACTGGATGGGCGGAGAAGGTGGCTAGACTCTTAGCCCTTGGGATGGAGGGGATTGGAAAGTTAAGAGGGAGATTGTTTTCCCCTGTCCACTTACTGGACGTAGCTGGATACATTGCTGGAGCAGCAGGGGAGCCCATTCAGGCATAAGAGAGGTGCAAACCTGTCTCTTGCTGTGCTCAGGACAGCTCGTTACCGCTGCAAGGGCTGGGCTAGGATTAAATTTACCTTTTCCCACTGACCCTGCAAAGTCCTCGGTGACCCTTATAGCCTGGTCTGATTGTGCTTCTCAGCAGCATTAAGACCTGTCCTCCTTTGTCTCCGTTTTTTGCAGTCGCACGGCGAGGAGCTGCGCTTTGTTGAGAACGGCTGCCATGACAACCCCACCTTGGATGTGGCCAGTGACAGCCAGTCGGAAATGCAGGAGAAGAAGCCAAGCGTGAACGGTGGAAACACCATCAATGGCCCCGACAGCTGGGATGTCCTGATCAATAAGCAGGCGAGCGAGGATGTGGATGTGTTTGAGGAAGACACGCATCTTTAGAAAAAGAAGGGAGGGAACCACCCCCTTAAATGCATTTGTCTCTCTCCTGTCTTGACTGATGGACCATGGGATCAGGTGGCTTCTAGGAACTTCTTAAAGGCTTGGGACAGGTCAAGTCTTTGGGCAAGTTTTCCCGATAGAATTCCTGAGCCTGCGTCTGAGGCTTAGAGCCAGGAGGATCACTGAACAGAGGGAAGCGGGAGGGGTGGGTGTGTAGGTCTCTGTGTGTATTCCTATCAGTAGCACCAATGCTTTCATCACCTTTAAACGCACTTACTGTAGCTCTCTGGTAGTGGCTGAGAGTGGCTGGTCTTGAGAAGCAAGGCAGTGGGGCTACATCTGCCACCAAGAGTCCTGCTTTTGGGAGTAAATTCACTTTGGGAGTCCGGCTGGAGCTACGGCAGCCAGATCCTGACCTTGAGATCATGTCCAGTCCCTGCAGGTGCAGTAAAACCTGTGCATTCTGGATGGAGGGGAGCCAAGACTCAGTGTCCTGGGCAGAGTTTGTGTTCCAGGTGTGAAAAGAGGTTTGTTTTTTTTTTTTTTACATGCTCTAGCATTCAGCTGCTAATTAGATGGGCTGATGTTTACATCTGGGGAAGACATCCCTCTGTCATCTCATTTCCCCCCTCACACCACAAACAGCTCCACTCCCTTTTTCAGCTCCACAGCTCCAAGCCGAGTTTGCAAAGTGTGAGCACTTTACCCTTGCTTGACCCATTGCAGAGAATTCAGTGCCATGGTGCAGCATCTTAGCTGGAAATTTGCTTTAGGTTGGAGAGTTGCTCAAAAAGGACATTTACCCACCTCTTTCGCACAACAGCCTGTGAAATCAGCAGCAAAGTATCCCTTAAGTCTCAGTTTTAGACTGGCAGGCCTTCCCCACTCCTGTTTTCCAGGATAGTTTGGTTTCAGTTGGTCTTTTTGAGGTAAATGTAAAGACTATGTGAGACTTTTTAAACAGGGAGAAAAGTAAAAACTCAGAAACATAATTTTCTCGTCCTTTTATTTCCTTTTCAGCATCCTGCCCCGAGTGGGGGGAAGTGTTTATGTCCCATAGGTGTAAATCGGGGTAACATCTTTAAAATCACTGCACTGAAGCAAGCGTAAAAACCAGTTCAGATGAGAGTCAGATACGAGTTCCCCAATGAACGTATCTCAGGCATGCCTCAGGCAACTTTGAGGCTCCAGCTCCCTGAAGAGGTGTGATAAAAGGCACGTGAATATGCATAATTGTTCTCTGAGCCCTGCTTAAACCGAGACTCAGAACTACTGCCAAGCCTGAAATCCCAGAACATTTGTTTCCTCTGTCATCGAGGGATTGAGGGACTTGCTTCGGTCAGAGGCAACAGTTGTCCTCTCTGTTACGGTGATCTGCGTGCGTGCTTACTGCAAGATGCAGCTTCGCGTTTGGCCTTTAAGGGACCCTTTTATACAGAAAGACTCCAGATATGCAGCCTGATGCCGAGCCTGTAAATCTATCCCTGTATGTATAGATATTTTTAGCATGTTCCTGCCTGATGTGAGTGCCTATAGTCAAGGTACAAGAGTCCGTTGGTTCATTTTGCATAGCGCTTTGCATACAAACTGAATCACAGGTCACCTCGATGTAGGACCACGTTGATATCGGTCTATTAGGGATTCAGGAAAGGTGATAGCCTTTGGTTTCCTATCCAGATTCCAGTTTTCAGTGTTTTTTATCCTGCCTCCATACCTTTCCCCGTGTTAAGTAGGAGACAGTGACCGTCAGCTCCATTTGTATCTTGTTGGTAGGGTTGCAGAGATGCTCAGAGGAGTCCCCTCTCCTGCCCCAGCAGTTGGTAGTGGGGGACAGTCCGTGTACGTGGACTGCCACTGTGGCTCTTCTCCCACCCCCCCGTGACGATGGCTCCTGCTGAGTTTGATGGGTCTGTGCAGTGAAACTGCACACGTTCAGTGGCTGTGTTGATGGCACTTTGGGACTCACGGGATTAAATGCAAGTTGTTGTTCTGGTGAGTAAATTAAAGCATGAAGTTAAAAATTGAGTTTGTATAGCACTTAGCATAACGGGGCCTGGCTTGGCCGGGGCCTTTAGGCAGTTTCACCATATAAATGTTTATAAGTCCAATAATCCTCATTAAATATGTTTTTAATGCCCCATGGCTATTAAAGAGATAGTGCCACCAATCAGATGTGAATCAGTTCACCCACAAAACACTTCCTTGCTGCACTTCATTGCTAGGAGCTGCTTCGCTGCCCTGTTTTCTGTCCGCTTCACTAATTCAGAGAAAGAACAAGGTGCTGATAAAGCAACGCTTCTGGCTGGGCTCAGCACCTGCCGATCTAATGTAAAGTTTTCAAACTTTAAAGAAACCGAGGGGGCTATGCAGGCTTGTTAATAAGCTAGCAAGTTCTCTTGATTTGTTCTTCTGGCTTCTTGTGGCCTGAAGGTTTTCCAGAAACTGTAGAGCTCTCTTCTGTGTCTGGAGCATCCAGGCGATCTTGAGACTGTCTAAAGGTGGCTGTCACGAGGCTGACAACAATTTTGTGCTGTCTCTGACAGGGTGCACCTGGCTGTATGATCTCGGTTTAGCTCCAGGAATCTACTGGTTAATAGCATTTCACTTTAGTCTGGTAATACTTTTTATACCTTTGCCATTTGTTCTTGCTCCGTATCATTTTTTTGCACTAGGCTGATCTTGTTAAGTCGATTGCACTGTTGTCCCTCTCCCGCCAGCCTTGCAGAGACGGGTCATCTCCGGGGACCCGCGGGCTGGGGACTACTGTAGAGAGGCTGTTGGTAGCCCACTTACTCTGGTCAGTGCTTGGGTTTCCAGCTCTGCACAAGGAGGATTTAAAGAGGAAGAGAAACTTTGTCTTAGCATTTGTAACAGGAAGCTTTTCTATCACCTTAATGTAGTTAAACTTCTTTTTAACAAAAACTGTCAAAGCTGGACTTCTCAGAGCGGTGTGCCAGGCGACAGAGCAGATGCAGGAGACAAAGCGATTCCTGGAAAACTCTTTTTGACCTACCCGGACTTTGCCGTAGTCCCATCTGCCAAACGTTTGATCGCACTGACACCTGGTGGCTGCCGGGATTTAGAGATAAAAAGTGAAGAGGAAAAAAACTAAAGGACTTTTTTCCCCCTCTCTTAGCTCTGGGTATTTGTTTCCTGTGACTTGCCTAGGACAGTCCCCAGCTTTATTCACGAGGGGCTGCTGGACTCGCCTGTGAGCAGAGGGGCTCATAGCAGGAACGTAAGGGATGGTTTGTGTGAGGACTTCTCTGTCTGCAAAGCAATGAGATGGGACATTCCCTGGAGTCACCGGTCTAGAGGCCCTGGGTAGCAAAACAGGGTCTCGGCTCCATCTCCCTGCTTTCTCCTCCGCTTGCCCCCTCTCCTCCTGGGGAGCACAGCCAGAAAGCAGAGGCTCTGGCTTGAAATGGAGGTGGTTCTTCAGAGAGAGCATCAGGCGCCGGTGTGAGGAGCTCCGTGCCCCGGGGAACGCTGGCGATGGCATTGGCTGGATGCACGGCCAAGATCAGAGTGGCTCTCCATCTCTGTGGGACGGTGGCCAGATGCGGTCTGGGATGGCCAAGCTGCAGATTACTCCCAGATGTTACCCAGATGGCTAGAACAGCGCCTGTGATGTGGACGCCAACCCGTGCTGGGACTTTGCGTCCTGCAGACCACCTCGTGGTACGTAGGGTGTAAAGAAACAATGAGAAGCGACCTGGTAGCTGTGCTGCGGGGTGTGTAATGCAGGTTGAGAATACAGTTCAAGATACCCCCTTACGGATCCCTCCGGGCAAAGGATGCGGTGTGAAATGGAGGTACAGCATCGTATGGATTATTGCAGTGTGACCTTGGAGCATCGCAGCAGGATCCCGCTGTTCCCGTCCACCTTCGCAGCCACGCAGGAGCACCTCTCCCCTTCGCCGAGGGTTTGGGGCAGCTCGAGCACAGACAGCAAGCGCCTTCCTCCATGCTGGCTCACGAGAGCCTCGTGGGCTCATCTCTGCTGACAGCCGGGCTCCCAGCCCCTCTTCTCAGCACCCTCGTTCCTGCTGGACCTCAGCTGTCTGCCAGCCCTGGCCACTGCTCGGCATTGCTGCCGGAGAACACTTAGAAACACTCGTGTCTGGCCCTGGAAGCGACAGGGTTGTGGTTTTGTTTTCTTTGCAATAAAACGCACCTCCCGGGTGTCTGAACACTGACCCGAGCCGAGTCCTGTGCGTGGTCGCCTCTGCCTGAACTCGCCTCTGCCGCCCCGTTAACGGGGGCTGGCTGGGGTCCCTCTGCGGGGGCGGGGGGCGGCCAGCGGCCAGCCTCGCCCCGCGCCCCACAGCGCGCTGCAGCAGCCCTGAGCCCTGCCGGGGCTGTGGGAAGCTGGCTCCCCCCGTGGGGTGACAGTCCGGTCCCGTGGGGTCCCCCAGGACCAGCCCAGGACCCCCATTCCCTGCTGGGGCATTCCCCTGTCCCCGAGCAGAGCCCTCGCATGCGTGCACACCCCCGTGCCCCCACCAGCTCCCCCCATCCCACGCCTGCTCCAGCGCTGGACCCCACGCCCGTGGTCCAGAGCCCTCCGTGTGCTCCAGGACAACCTCCCCCCCGCCCTGCTTCTGGATCAGGTCCCCCAAGGAGCGTTCCAGAGCGGCCCTCGTCCTTGTTCCAGACCAGGCCCCCCCGGCACCCCTTTCCCGTGGCCGGGGCTGCCGCACCCCCGGCCCACGCGTGTCCCGGCCCGCCCCGGGCGGTGCTTGCTCCTCCAGCCCGCATGGGGGCGCTGCGCCTGGCGGCTCGAGTTCAGGCCGGCGGCGGGGCCGCCCCGCTGCCGCCGCCCCGCCCCTCCCGCCGCCGTGTTTACATCCGCCGCCGCTTCCGTCCCGCCGCCGCTGCCCCTCGGCCCCTTCCCCCGGCCCGGCCCGGCCCGGCCCCTTGCGGCCTCCCTCCGCTCTCCGCGTCAATGCGGCGCCGCCGCCCCGCGGCCTGCCCCGGCCATGGACACCAGCGACCTGTTCACCAGCTGCAAGAAGGGGGACGTGAGCCGCGTCCGGTGAGCCGGGCCGGGGCGGGGAGCGGGGGGCAGCTCCCGGCCTCCCCCCCGCCTCAGCCGCTGCCTTCAACCGCTGTAACCAGCCGGGGGAAGCGGGGCCGGGCCGCGTTACGGTCTTGCGGCCGCCCCGGGGGTCGTAGTTACCAGAGGCCCGGCCCGGCCTGCCCCGGGCCGCTCAGGCAGCGGCCTCCGGCAGCCTGGGGCCTCTGCAGGGCAGCGGCGGTGCCGGGAGACAGCTGGGGTGTGAAAAGGAGAGCTGCTTTCTCTGCAAACAAACGCGCCCGGCCCTTCCCCCAAGGGAGCTGGACGTGCGCTGAGCCTTTGCTAGCGTTCTTAGGCTTGCGCGAGGTCTGCCTGTTTTCTTAAAATTCAGGCACCTGAGTGTCAGGCGGTTATCGCGTGCTTGGCTGGTATGAACGCTGTCTGTGGCAAATGTCCTTGCAGAAGTCTCTTCTCAGCAGCTGCTCATTTTCTACTGTTGGAAATTGTATTTGCGTTGGTAGGAAGCTAGATCCCTGGAAAGTAATCATCGTGGAAATATTTAGCTGCCTTGTGCTGTAGACTGCGGTGGTATCTCTGAGAAATGCCGGGCTGCTTAATTTCAGGTCAACTCTCCTTGCTTATATGGAAGCAGCGTGGCTTAGCTGCAGCGATTTCAGATCAGGAGGCAGACGGGGTTGTTGTCTGCAGGGTGAACGGATGTTGTAATCGAAAAGCCCGGCGTTTCCAACAGACTCCTCTGCTGCATCTCATGGCCTGAGTCTAAGAACGCTCTTCACCTCCTGATCCTGCTTGATTCTTTCAGCTCCCAACGTGTGGATCTTCCCAGATAATCAGAAGGAGCCTCTCTCTTTCAAGGTGCTCGCTAACGAAGGATGAATAGGCAGATAGATGAGGTCTGGGGAACATTGTTATTGGTTGTGTATTTGTGCTGGATTAATTCATTGCAAACAGTAAATTGCAGGTTCACTATAGAAGGAAGGGCCGTGCAGGTGGCTGTGCAGAGGTTTAAGATGACAAGCATAGAAGCCATAGTGGAGAAATGATCGGTCTGGGAATGCTGTCAAAGCAGAGGGGACAAATCAGCCATATGGGGCTGAGTAGAAAGGAGCTGAGTTGCTTGGGATTTCGAAGGTGGTCAGGGGAACCTGAAGTTTGAGACTGATGGAGGGAGTGAAAGTGGGGACTGATGTGGTGGATGAGAAAAAAAAAAAACCCTTGAGAATCTTTGTGAAGGCTGAGAGGGGACTTTTACTTGTGGTTGGGAGAGATGGTTGTTGCAGTAGTTGAGGACAGGCTATAACAAGAGCCAGGCTGTGTAGGAGATTTGTGTGCAAGGCAAAGGCTGGCTTCTAGAGCTGCCAAAGAGGGAGCGTTGGCAGCATTTGATATAGCCTAAATGTGCAGGACAAGGAAGTGGCAGGAATTAAGAGCAGTCTGGAGTGACACTGATGTTGTTACTCGTGGCAAGAAAAGCCGCAAGCAGGATGGGCGTCCAGCCTTGGCCTTGTAAACTTGGCGACTTATTTGTAAGCAGCCAGGCTGTGAGCATTGTTGGAGAATGCGAAGGTACTGCTGAAGCCCTCAGGCTTCTTTTGTGATTGCTGCCCTGTTAGGGGTCAGCAGGAGGTGGGTTTGATTCCCCTCTTTCCCCATGTGCACCACTTAAGATTGAAGGGAGCTGCCGAGCCAGCTGCAGAATGCCGTTCTTTGGGTTGAGGATTTGACTGATGCCCCTTCAGCCACAGCTGACAGCTCCCCGAGTCGAATGCAAGATCTTGTCATACCTTTGGAAGTTACTGTATAAACTCAAAGTTGCATCTTTTGAAAGAGGAGAATGTGACTGAGTGAGTAGCTGCATGAAGTTATAACTTCGCTCTCCCTTTTCTTCCAGATACCTTCTTGAACAGCGAGATGTGGAAATTAATGTCCGTGATAAATGGGACAGTACACCTCTGTGAGTCCTGCAGCCTAGAGCGCTGGCTGGGCGGGAGGGGAAGGCTTTCAGAGCTCTTTTGCTCTCTCTGCATCAGCAGCTAACAGCGCTGTTACAAAACGTCCCAGGTTCTGCTTTTTGAGAGATTTGGCTGTGTATTTCTGCTTCTCTTCTCTGTGGGTGCTGTGCTAAATATGTCTTTGTCTGCCCGTCTGACTGACGCTTGCTGTAGTAGTGCTCAGTAGGGTGGCTAATTTTGTGGCCAAATTACCTGGATTAAGCAGTCCTTTCTTGGCCTTGTTAGGTTTTTTCCCCCCTCAAAGTCTAAGGCATTCTAGCATGTCTTTTCAGGTGAAGGCTTGGCTTGGTGAAATGCAAAGTGACCGTGGGATCACAGTCTGACCGGCAAGGCTGTGAACGTGCAGTAGGAAGTGAGGAATCCCCATGCTGGTGCTGAGGAGGGTGGCGTGAGCTTTTTACCTCCCCACATGCCAATTCCAAAGTGCATTTAGACATCTGCAGTATATTTAGAGTACGGAATAACTCCCCAAAGTAAAGGTAGACTAACATTTGCCTGCTGCAATGCACGTTACAGGATTCTCCTAGTTTGTAGGACAATTTGAGGTCCTTGTAAAAGAGAATCATGAAAGGCATAGATTATGAAAGAGAAAATGAAACTCATCCTAAGTAGGACTTTGAGGGGTGGATTTGCTGTACCTCCAGCGTGGGTGCCGGTCCCTCGTTATCGTAGCGTGCAGCAGTCGGACTGGCAACAGAAGGAGCAAGGAGTGTTTCTGAGATTTCAGTAGAATTGCTCAGTACCCGTGAAATGACCTCCATTAAAAGGAGGATGGATTTGGCAGCTGGTGGTGCAACAGAAGATGCTGAACCCAGACTGGCACCTTGAGATCTCCTTGCAGGACAGAGTGCCTAGGAGTGCTGGGAACAGACCCTGCTTACTCTGCTGCTGGGGTTAGGCTTCTGTGCTATTCGGTAGCGATTCCTCACTCTGATGAGGAGTCATCTTCTAAGCTTATCAGGGGTGGCTCAGTGCTGAGGTCTGCATGCTGCTGTGTGCCCGAACACTGAATTTTGCTTCTTACTGTATCTCTAATTTTCTTTCTCTTGTTATTGTCAGGTATTATGCTTGCCTCTGTGGACATGAGGAGCTTGTACGCTATCTTCTAGCCAATGGTGAGCAAAAGTGTCCTGGTTATGGGTGCAATATCTTTCTCCATACTGGTCCGTAGGGATTGTATATCCTTCTAGCTGTCCCTTGTGGAAACTTCTGTTACAACCAGTTGGCGATCTCGGGCTGCAGTGGGAGCCCTGGACACACTTTCGCGGTCCCTTTTGCAGGCCATTTGCTGCTTGAATTTGCTACGGGGAAGCTTTCTGTGATGGCTCAAGGCAGCATGACTTTCTGAAATCAGTGCTGATGTTTTGTGAGGGTGCATTGCTGTTGGGAGCATGCTGATGTAAGAATTGTACTTCATCTGAAGAACTGTCTGTGTCAAACTTTCTTGTACTCTTCTGATAGCCTTGCTTTGTAAACAGGTCTTAAAGATGAAATGCAAGGGCTTTTACTAACCTCAAACAAAGCAAGACAAACTCTCCAGGCAAAGTGCCTGTCCATTTGGTTCCCACCACCCAAATTCCCTTAGGTAGTGGTGATGTTCTCTGTGCTGGCAGAGGAATCGGAGTGCAGAGTCAGAGCTCAAAATTTGTCTCTTCCACTGCATTCAGAGCATCTTAATCAACCACTTGTGTAATTCTAAAATAGCAAAATGTAAGTGCCTTCCAAATTTCTAACAGAGTCTAACGTAAAGAGGCATCTCTTGCCTTGCACAAGGCAGAAATGCTTTTTAGGAGGAGCTGTTAAAAGTCCAATAAGCAATCGTACTCTTTGTACGGTGAGGTTCTTCTTCCCAGAATGCTGCTGGAGCCGTGCTGAGAGGTGTATTACCGGGGTCAGTTTAAATGAGCCACGACTTCTTCAGAAAGGGATTTTGCTGTGGGAGAACAGCTTTAGGTTATATACATGTACGGGGAGCTTAGTTTTTTGTAAATATGCTCAGTAGCGTAGGGGATCACAGTGAAACATGTCACCAGCCAAAAGTCATACGCGTTTAGCAACCATTCGGGGACACTTGTTGGGGAAAGATGTGACTCTGCCTGCTGGCCTGTACCTGTGATCATTTTGCAGGAGCGAAATGTGAGGCAAACACTTTTGATGGGGAACGTTGTTTGTATGGAGCTCTGAGTGATGCCATCCGACGCCTGCTGAAGGAGTACAAACAGATCACAGCAAAGTGCATGAAGAGAGACTACTACGATGTCTTCCTACAGCGGTAAGCAGAGGAGGCAGCTCCGTGTGCAATGCATTCTGTCATCCTTCCTTAGCTGTTAACCTGGATATTCAAGCTCTCTGTTCAGGGCAGATTTGAAAGGCCCTATCAGTACCCTATCTCATTCCTGGGCATGTAGAGCTTCCTAAGGGATGTTCCTTTGTGCCTTAAGGGATGGCTTCCAGATATGTGTGCATTTAAAATATAGCCTCCAGTGCCTTAGGTACGGACTCCAGAGCCAACAGAAAGCTGGTCTTTATGATGCAGAAGCATTAGACTGTCATCCTTTACTGTCAAACCAAAATCAGATCACTAAAACCACATCAGGGATTTAGGAGATGTCAACTGAAATTAAGTTTCAGGCCTGAAGTGCTATAGCCTGCGAGCTGAGGTTTCCAGCAGTGGTAATAGCTGTCTCGTTTCTGAGATAGAGCACCTTGAAAAGCCTCAAACTGACTTACACGGACAGTGCTCAATTCTTTCTTTTTATTCATTAAAATGTGTTAATTTTAAGATGTTTCTGCAGGTTGCCTGTCACACCTTGTAGTCTTAGCCTAGAACTTGAGAACCCTAACTTCCTCTAGGAGTAGAGGAATAGTGTCAATCTTTTCTTCTTGCTGTTTTTTTACCCTGGTAGTTCTGATGTTATTACACAGACTTGTTTTTTTGTGTGGATTATGGGGGTTTTTTTTGTTCCCATTGGACTGACTTAAAAAAAAAAAAATGAACAAGGTTTCAGCATCTGTATCTTCAAAATTGGAGAGCAAATAAGTCCTAGAAAGGTCTGATATCTTCCCATGACTACAGAGTCCTAATTTCTGAAGCTGTGGGGAAAGAGGGGAGGAAGGAAACTCATTTATCTGAGTAAAATCACATTCTGCCTTTCAGGGAAGTATAATTTTGGAGGGTGATCTATCACTTCCCTGGTGAGTTTGTGGCTCAGGTGATGCAGCTGAGCACACATGAAAACTAAAATGTGCTGTTTTCCGCTTCTCATTCCAAACAGACCTTGTGTTAAAATTGAAACAAAGGGAAACAGTAGGGGGCAAAAAATAAACACCTAACTGCTTCTGTTTTGTTTTGGGCAAGACGCTAGTAGGAAGGATGTTCTAGTGGCAGGAGACAGAGATCAGCATTCAAGACCCTGCTCTGACACCACCTCCTTGTGTGACCCCACACCTTTCTGTGCACCAGTCCTGCTCTCTAGAAGGAGTATGATGCCTGATGTCTGCCTGATTTGACCTCTTGGGGATGTTTGTGAGAATATACATGCAAGGGGCGATGGACATTAGGAAACACCGGTGATGGTTGCCGTAAACTCTAGAAGTAGCAATCTTGGGTTTTTTCCTTTTAAAGAATGAGGGTATGGGCATGCAATCATAAACAAGGCTTCATTGCTGATGTGGTAATTGCCTGCATTTCATGCCCATAACATCCTTCCTTCTTCTGAGGATGGGTGACATCAAATCCTCTCCTATTTGCTGCATGGTTAAAGTGTGCGTGCTGACAGTGCCCAGAGAGCAGGAAAGTTGCACCTTACTTTGTAGTGGGGTAATTCTTTTTGAAAGTGTGTGCTTCTGTAGGGCTTTTTGTCATCTGACAATTTAAAAGCTGGATTAACCTTTAGAGATGTGTTTGGGGGCAACTAGTTCCTCTTTAAAAACTGTTCCCTGTGTTCAGCGGTTCACCTGAATCCAGAAGGCTTCATTCTCCAGCCTTCCTCTTGCACTAATGAAACTTCTTTGAGTCATTGGAGGGAGTGGGAGATCCCAGGCTAGTATGTGAAGTACCAGCCCCTGTGCTGGCCTTCGAACTGGGCAGGGAGAGACTGCGTTGTCCAGAGGCATTTGTTCATTTAGACCTAATTGTCCCATGTCCCCCACTAGCTTTATTCCATTCTCTCCTTTCTCATTCTGCAATGAATTTCCCCTCTCTTTGTTCCTCGCAGGTTGCTGGAGCAGGGTTACCAAAGCGACATCGTTTTCATTGTTCATGGCAAATCCTTCTGTGCCCACCGCTGCATTCTCAGTGCTCGCAGCGCCTACTTTGCGGAAATGTTTGAGACCAAATGGAAGGGAAAGAACATGATAGTGTTGAAGCATCCACTGGTGAGCAAGGCTGTGCTTCCAGCTCTTTCCTTTCTTTCCCTGTTTCAACTGGGTGAGAAAAGTGAGTAGGAAGGACAGTTTGAGGGTTAACTTCCACAGTGAATAGCTCCTGGAGCTCAGAATGAGCCTGGTCAAGGGGAGGGGCTTGTGGAGGCACCTTATGCAGCAAAATAGCATCTTATTTGGATAACAAAAGGCTGTAGACTGCGTACTTCCCCTTTGTTCCCTCTGTCGTGGGCTCAAACATATCTTAATTAATTGCAGTAGCAGGTAGCTGTTGCCATCTGCCAGCTGCATCGTGACTCCTCTGTGGGATGAGTTGAGTCTCTCTAATTCCTGGTGGCCAGGTGGTCTGTGGTGAAGACATCACCTCCGTAATTGGCACTAGTTGAGTCCCTTTTGTTACCTTCGCAGCAAGAACTAAATAGGCCATAAGTGCATTCCATCCATTAATCAGCAGTACTCTGGCGTACGTTTCTGTAGCTCGATTGTGGCTGTGCAAAACCTCTCGTGACAAACATACTTCCAGGTTCTCAGGACATGCTTAATGTCTCTCCTTTCTCTTTCCTCTCAAATTAAGAAGAGTCGGAAATGTTTGCAACCAGTGAATGACTGGATTTTACGGACCCTGTATTACAACCGTGTCTTTGGAGCACGTCCGTTAGTCCAGTCCTGTCCCCCTAGGCACACGGATTACTATCAGTTCATACATTTAAAGAGGTGTGTAAGCCAGGTGGAGTGGCAACGTTAGTTACACAAGGAGCAAGGAAATCGGGTGCAGTGTGTGAGTTGCTGTTTAAGTGGGGGTTTTTTTGACTTGTTCAGGATCAGGTTTGTATTCAGGCAAGTTTCAAGCTTGTTATTAAGTTCCTGGGAATTCTAAAGGTAACTTTCTCATGTTTTATTTTAGATTAATCCAGCAGCCTTTGGCTCTCTTCTGCAGTACCTATACACAGGTAAAGTACTTGCTGTCTAGTGTATGTATTCGTGGCTGGTGGGCAGCTGTCTGTGCCTCTGCTGTAGCACTGTTTTGGTGGCACAGGCTTGCAAACAGCCGTGTTTGGGTGCATGAGTCGCCAACACATCCTCTCTGCTAGCAGAACGGGAGAATGTGAGCAATCCCTCTCTCTTCCAAGCTGTTTGTACCTTTTGTCAGTTGTTGTCCTGCCAATAACTATACAGTCAATTAAAAAAAAGTCAGCTTGGCTTGATTGGTTGGATGGATGTGGAGAATGTATTTTTAGCTTAAGGAAGGTAAATCTGTCATCTGGGCTAACGGTCCCCTGAGCTGGTGAAAAGCCAGGTTCCCACGTACGACATTTCCAGTCTGGCAGACCTGAGCAGTGTGTGCCGAATGACTACTTTCTAATATTTTTTTTCTGGACAGAAGTTGATCCTAAACCTTCTATGAAAATGCCAAATGTTGTATTGTAGGCATGCTAACTGCTGAACTATTTTAGGCCAGGAGGTGGTGCCAGAAATTAACTTCATCTTCAAGGCTCTCCTTCCCCAGTCCAGCGTTTTCAGAAATGTTTCTCACCACGTTTTCAGTGGTGGTAAAAGATTCTGGGATGCCAGCTTGTGAGCCTAAAGTCTTTTCTCACCCTAAGCCAGATAGCCAGTGGTGGCAGTCACGCATGCTGCTGTTGTGCTGTTCTTTTGTTCTTTTCTGAGGGAATTAGACATCTTTTTTTATAAGCCTGTTCGCTCTTTGGCCTCTTGAATGAAGCTGTGAGGGTAGACACTGGAAGGTGGGAATGTGAATCAGATGCCAGACTGAGATCCATCGAAGTGGTGGGCAGTGGGGTACCGCGTCTTAGCTTCTTGGACTGAATTGTAACTGGATGCTGAGAAGTGAGGTGATGTGTCTAATTACTGAATTTCTGTGCCATCAAGTCTTCAATCCCTGATTTTGCCATTTTTACACCTAAGTGGTATGGGTTAAAAGAGCTGGCTGCATTTCTCCTTGGCAGGTCGTCTTGATATCGACGTAGAATACGTGAATGATTGCAAGAGGTTGGCCAAGCAGTGTCGGCTGCAGGACCTCATAGACGATTTGGAGACCAAATGTAAAAAAGTCTATGAATTCGGTAAGCATTTTACTTGCTGTTGTCTCTGCTGTGCCTTTGTGTCCTTTCAGGGAGAAAGAGGAAAGTGTGATGGTAGATGTTTCATGGTCCTCTTGGGGCTTCCAGAAAGTGATTCTGTTGTGGAATTCCCATCTTTGCATGATGGTTTTCAGTTGTGGGCTCTCTGGAGGGCAGCTGTAGCGGTTTCTGACACACGCACGTTTATCATTTATATTGAATGTTTTCATTATAGTAGAGCAGCCATGGCAGCAGGACTTTGCTGTGGTTGCCAGACATCCAGTGGAGCACTGTGGGGTATATTGAGAAGTGTCTTCCAGCAGAGAGCTTGTTTAAATCCCTGGGGAGATATAATATGTACAATTAAAAGTCCTTTTCTGCATTTATCTGACCCCTAACCAAAGTAAAACATTTGGTAATTGGCTCAAAACGAATGCAGAGATGTAACGTTTTTTTAAGAGCAGAGAAGTATTTCTGAATGCACATGTGTATTTATAACACACGTATGTGCCAAACCTTAAATGATGCAATCTTCTATTTAAGGGCTTTTTGTTATCCAAAGAGCTTGTGATCTAATCATGACATCAGCTTATTGCTCAAAAACCAACAGTTGGAGTTTATCATTCATCTCCTTAGTTCAAGTGAAAGGACACGTGAAGAAGAATCAAAACAGCACAAGCAGGGCAAAGCGGTGTTAGTCATTAAGCAAAAAAAAAAATTATATGGTAACAAAACCTTCAGGCTGAAAACATCTGATTCTCATTTCATGCTCTGAGTTAACTCCTTTACTTCAGTCAAGTCAATTTTGGTTTGAGAAGAGAATCTAGTCTGTAGCTTTTAGGTCAATAGCAGCATCTTTCTTGATCTGAGAGGTAAGCATGTAGCTATTCCACCTTTCCCTTTGAATCATGAGTTCTGATTATTCAGCCTCCTGAAGTTGCAGGGCTTAACAGAAAGAGGCAATACTTCTGGCTCAAGAAATTCCTCACCTGCAAATCCCATGGAAGATATTACCGTATGCATGTCTCCCCTTAGGCACGGGCAATTGTTTGTTGGTGGTAGGGTACTAGGTTACCACCGTACAGTTGTTCCTATGTAGATCAGCGTGGAAGTCCTTATAGCATGGAAACTGTATCATAAGTTTTACCTCAGCCATGTAAGCCCATATGTAAGCATGCATCTGAAGAGACGAGAAAGGCATTTCTTGGTTTCTTGCTGCAAGTAGTGTAAGATCATTTTGTGTATTAAATAAGTGGTGGAAAAGGGGAGTGGTGGTGAATACAATGACTAGAAAATAAAAACTGCTCAATCAGGTAACAGAATTATCTTGTGGCATCTTTTGATATCAGAGTAATCCAGTGAGGTGCTGGAGACCTTTCCTCTCCCCTGCCCCCTTTTTCCCTTTTCTTCTTGTTCTTTTTTCTCTCATGGTCTAGCTCAGACCCTAGAGGTGACCATTCTGCCTTGATACATCAAGTTAAAATCTCAGATTGTGGGAGGAAAAGAAGGTGGATAGTTTGCTAGCTGGCTGAAGCCATTGCATAGTATGTCATTGGCAACCTAAGGATCCTGAAGTCCAGTGGTTAAATACATGAACTGCAAAAACACTGACTTCTTGGTGGGGTTCAAAAATGGAAAATGGTGAAGCAACGTTTCAGGTTGGTTGGGAGTTTCAGATACAAGCTCCACTTGCAAACGTGATGATAAAACCTTCCTGGATGGGACCAGACAAATCATGTAATTTCTGGGTTCTTTGGGAGGGAACAGTTGTTCTTCATTTCTAAGGTCTGACAGAAGACATAATCCTTGGGTGGTGTAAAGCACTGATGGAAGTATTAGGCTTGATTTTATTTATGACAGGTTGGATTCAAGTGAATAGACAGAACTGCTGATAGATCTGTTAAATGTTTGTTTCTCATATCAGATCTCATGTGGAAGCCAGGAAAACTTGATTCTGCAGAAAATAATACATATAAGAATTACAGAAGTTAAAAATTGGGAAAGATCTTAGATCACATCATGTCTGGCACTTGACAAAGCATTGCTGTTCCCTGGAGTGCGTTAGGTATCTCCGCTCGTTCAAAGCGCTTTCTGTGGAATAGACAGCTGATTCAGGTCTGCAGAGCAGGGTCATGCCTTGCATCTGTGTTATAAAGTTGAAATGTGCCTAATAAAACAATGTGAACTCAAGCCTGTGCAGCTCCAGTGGATAATTGCAGTCTCTGCAATCTCATTATCTAGAGTTAAGCAGCATTTCAAAAGCACTTAGTATCTTGGCATGCACAGACAGTAGTTCAGGAAAACCCTGGAGAGGATGACCCAGCGCCTTCTGTTGCACCTCAGACAGACTTCAGTGGGAATGCTTGCATGTTTTCCCCCGCATGTATAGTGTGGCTGTAACAGGAAAAAACTGTTGCAGTGTTTGGAAGAGTTCAGACAGGGTTTGTTGAAATTAAGCCATAATCCTTCCTTTAGAACTGGAGGTATTTGAAAATAAATGCTCTGCAGTTATTCTACAAGTTTTAGGGCAAAAAGGTTGAGAGCAAGGTTTGTGATGCTTGCCTTCATAGTGGAGGCCCTGGAGGTACAGAATCCATGGTTATAGCTGGTCGTGGCATTGGGAGGAGGATGTGTAAGGTAGATATCTGAGTGTGGCATCATTTTGGAAAGGTTTGGGAGTTTGGTGGGCTTTTTTGTGGCTTTTATTTTTTTGTGGTGCATCAGCTCAATTGAAACAAAAGACTACAGCGAAGTATTGAGCAGTGGAAACAAAGGCAGCTGATGAATTGGTGGGTGACGTTCGGTGCTATACAGCTGGGCTAGACCAGGAAGAAAGACAAAATCCACCATTCTCAACCCTAGTTGGGTTTTTCCCTCCAGCTCCTCACATTGTTTATGTTGCTGTTTTCAGAAAACCCTTCATTCCTACTTCTTGCAAGAAGGTGATGGTCCCTGCTGCTTGCTTGTGGCCAACAGCTTATTCCGGTTCTGTCACTTTGATTTTTATTGTTTCTGTTAGGAGAGAGTTGCTTGTGATACCAAATGCTGTGCTCTTGGATTTGAGAGATGCAGTGTCTGAAATGCCTCATGATAGATGTGCTTCTCAGACAAATCACTGTTCTTTCATGTCACTGTGAAAGTGCACAGATGCTTTGTAGATCCCAAGAGAAGAACTCTTTCTCTTGACTACTGCTTAAAACTTGCTGGGTCCATTAGTGCTTACAGAGCCTGATTGATTTGGCGACTGTTGTAATAGGCACTACACAAATATAAATGATTCTCTCTTTGAGAAAATGCACTCCGTCTTGTTTGTGTTGGTGCCAGGTCTCCTCTTGGCTTATTTACCCTGGAAGTCATCTATCTGAAGGTACCGTTTAGTGCTGATAGAGCAGCCTGTCTCCTTGCTGGTGTAGCTCCGTGTGTAGCAATGAAGGTACCTGGCTGTCTTGTATTGGTAAATTATCCTTCCCTTTCCAGTATCTTTCTGGGATATTCGGCCTATTTGAGGTACAGTGGTGGCATATCTGAAGAGTGCAGCAGTACGGTGGAGGAGGGGGTGGAGAACTTGTTTTGTGGCACATCATCGTCTTGTTTCGCCCACGGCCCAATGGAGTCATCTGATGGAGCTCATGTAATGCTGTGCAAAATGTCAGGAAAAATGAGGTCTCAAGGTGGCGTGATTCACCTGCGAGGGGTTTTAATGCGGTGAATCACGCCTGTCAGAAATTCTTCTGAACACTTCAGCATGGGGCCACTTAACTCTTTTGTCTTGAGAGTTAGCTCTGTGTTTCTCTGGCTCCCAACAGCATCTCGAGCCCTCCTCGCCACAACTTTGCATTTTTCAGTGGTGCTCCGTGTTTTTTCACATGCTTCCCTTTATGCCAGGGGCTCTTGAATGTCTTAACATGCTCCAGTCCTCACCCCAAAGCATGCTGAGCTGAAAACAAACCTGGGGTAGTGAACTGAGGGAGGGAGGTGGCCAGAAAGAGGACAGGCTGCGATGGCAGCGGTACCGTCACACAATAGCTGGGCGTACTTTGGGCTGCCGCTCGTTTGAAGTTAAAGGGGTTGGCTTCAATGAGCTCCACAGCAACTTTGGTCGTAGCAAGACCGCAGAAGTGTGATGGCGTATTTTGCTTCCCCTTTATCAGGCTGCTTAACTGCGTAGGCTGGTAGGGCAAGGCAGGAAGATGCACTAGGTCTGAAAAAGGCAAATGAAGTTGCCGTCTCTGTGTGGTTTCTTTGATCTCTTTGGTGGTGGTAGCAATGCTGATTTAATGTTTGCAGACAACACGGGCACGCTTAGGAGTCCAGGTGTTTTGTGGGTCTTTGTGCTTTGGGGGTCTACAGGTAGAGTGTAGAGGACAGACTCAGGTGCACAGAACTTATTACCGAAAGAAGAATAAATCCCTTTGTTCCCTGGAGTGAACTCAGGATGGCACAGCTGAAATGGGACCCGTGAGAGCACGTGGCCAAGCAGAGAGGCATGGAAGCAGCTTTGTTTTAACTAAATACTCCCTGGCGTAGGCTTCACCTTAGGTGAAGGGGTGGTCGGCTGGGGAAGGCACTGTATGAATGGTTCCTACAGGGATCAGGGGCAGTCCGATCAATGGTCCTCAACTATAATTGATGACAAGGATTGCAGAGAGCAAGTCGGGCTTGAAATATGCCTGTGGCAACTTTGTGTTTGCCACGGCTGACATTCCAGCACAAGGAATTAAGTGGAGGCTTGAGGAGAGACAACGGTACATGCGTCCCCTTCCAGCCCTGCTCACCAGCTGTACTGAGGGGTGCTGTATGCCTGGTTACATAGAGGAATCCCACATGTTTTGCAGTAAAAGCTAACCAGCAATAATACTGATTTTTCCTGCAGTATCCTTCTTTTCTCTAAATGGGAGAGAATGTTTGTAGAGGAATTTAGGCATCTCTGCTCTTTTGTTTTTTTTGCTTCTTCCAGTTTCTTCCAAGCCAGGGACCTGTGTGAAAGTGCTGACGATTGAGCCCACAGGTAACTGCCGGCTGCAGGAAGATCTGGCTCTCCTAGCAGACTGCGCCCTGCCAGCCGAACTGCGGGTAGGGAGCGTTTATACTACTTCTGGTCTCTGTGGGGCTGTGATACGTGTTCACATGTGTTCCGTTGCGTTTTCTCCGATCAAGTTTAGTGCTTGCTTCTTTGCTGGTGCTCTAAATGCTGAAAGCCTTTTATTGCTTGGAAATGCTGTAAAATCGTTTAATGAGGCTGCTGGTCCTTTCCCTTGGATTTTTCCCCCAGCAGGGATCTCTGTAAACAAACCCCTCGCCATGCGGTTGGTGGGGATTTCCCCATTGACAACAATGGGACAAGAGCTGGCCCCCAGCTCTTTTTCCTTCTCTCTGCTGTCCTTCTTGAGTATCAGAAATGTTTTATCAGCAGGCGTTGGTACCTGAA
Organism: Platalea leucorodia; assembly: GCF_965183815.1. NCBI lineage: Eukaryota > Metazoa > Chordata > Aves > Pelecaniformes > Threskiornithidae > Platalea > Platalea leucorodia. Next base: position 3,089,241 of record NC_138831.1, on the reverse strand, counting down.
GGGACATATAGATGGAAGATGGCTTGCTTGCTAGGAACTGACACCCTGCAGTAGAGAGGTGCTTTCAAACCCTGAAAATATTTCCAGCAGAAATGTGAGTCCCTCTGAAGCAAATTTAACTTGACTGGCAATAGATTTGCTTTTCATAACTGCATCTTGTTGACCCTTAGAAATAACCCACAGACCACAGGTTGATGATCACTATGTTAAAATACCATCAGTATTATTAGTTAGGCTCATATATGTGGGTCTTTGCTGCCAGTTGCAGAAGAACAGGATAAATATTAGTGGTCTTCATTCTCCCTGCATCTGTTGATTTCTGTAGCATCAGCAGATTCACTCTGTCCCTTTTTTTCCTCTCTCTCATACCAACAACTGAATTTAATAACATGAACTCATTTCAGGTGGCTGCTGCGCCCGGAGGTTGTATGACTGAGTGATGTAGTGAAGTTTATTGCCTTTTTTCTTTTTGTCGCCTGCTGAATAGACCTGCCTGGTACAGAGAGCATGTGTGTGCGCGTGTATTTGTGCACGGGTAAGGTTTCTCACCTGTAATAAGCCAGCGTGTTTTGCTCTGGCTTCTGGCAGACATATTTCTCTGAGTACTGAGCACTTTATAAAGGGAGTTTTTCTCCATCAAGTTTCCATCTACCAATGCAGAAATCTTTCCCACGTAACCTGCCTCCCCCAAATAAGCGTGCGTTTATTTGTGGCTTTCAATATGCTTTTCTGTATGTTTGCAGGCTTCAAAGAGAGGTGATACTATAAGTAAGCCTCAGATTTACCTCCCTGAGAGTTAAGAAAAGGATCGTGGGCCCAAAAACAGCGAGACTGACATAAATGTTAAGTCACTTCACAAATAAAAAAAAAATAGTGCTTTCTGTTTGATTGCTTGTTCCCAGACCTTGATGACACGCTCCTGTCAGGTTAAGCTTTTCTTCTCAAGGGTTAGAAACACTTCCCTTATAATCCTTTCATGCAGAATAGGAGCTGGAAGTAAAATATGAAACTTGGGATAATATAATCATCTGACAGCACTGTGAATGCCTCCGTGAGCTGTGGTTTTCTTGCTGAGTTCATAGATCAGAACGACGGCGATTGCAGCAGCATTAGACTTGTTATGGCTGTAAAGGTGAAGAGAGCATGGGCACACGCCTGTTCACTAGAGAATTTATATGCCATGCACAAACATGGGTGCTTTCTTTAAAAGCCTGATAAATTCTAAAAGATTCCTGTTTTTCTCTCTCTATAGGCCTTTTTTTTTTTTTTGTTAACTTACAAAGAATATACGAACAAAGCTCTTCATCCTATTGCCATTTATATCTCATCCTAATGTTTGCAAATTGTTGAATTCTGTGAATTGGGCATCTTTCTTCTGGGACAGAGGTATTGCACATCCTCATTCTTACAGGGTTTGATGCCATACAAGGAATAATATACAAAGTGTGTAACCTAAAATGTCAGGGACAACTGAATAGTCACGTACAAACATCTGTGTTCTCGAGAGAGAAACATGTTTTTTTCCAGCCTATGCAGAACAAAATAGGTATTCGGCTTCTGGATAAAAGCCAGCATTCCCAGAATTTGACATTCTGAGCTGCTGCATGTCATGTAATGCCATGTTACATGAAATGGGGAGGTATACAACTTTCTGTTTCACTATAAACAAATAATTTGCCTGTAATGTCTTTGATAATTGAATGATGCAGAAAATTCTATGCGTCCCAATTTCGTAGTTCAGTAATACGTTATAGTACTAAAACAATCATTAATGTTTGCTACCCAATCACAGTTCATTATTAGTTTTTAGAATGAGAACAATCTATTCTTTGAACTCTTAAACATGTTTATAATCTTGGTGTCTTGTTTCTTATTCCTGTTTATACTTGAAAGCCTTTTCTCTTTCAGTGTTTGTTTTTAAAAGTGTGGTGGTTGTCTCTATTTTGTTTTAAACTAGTAATGGCCAGAATTTTTCTGACCACAACAGCTGCTTCTTTGGTTTGTTGCAATACAGTTTGGCAGTGACAGATTTAAGTAAAATACCATCAAAAGCCAGTCAACTGTCAAAAAACCATGTGGCTTTCCAGTCTGCCTAGCTCTTCATCTCGTGTCTGCCAGGTGACCTCTGAGTTAGAGACTCCAGGGCTTCCAGTGTTTGAGACTGTAGGCACATCATTTCCTTGTAGCTGGCTTTTCATTACCTCTTAACCAAAATCTTCTTTTCCAAACCAAGGTGAAATCAGACTTAAAAGGATCAGAGTTTGCTGTGAAATAAATACTGTTCTCTCCATCTGTATCGACATTTGGTGTGGCTGCAAAAAAATGTGACCATTTGTCACTTTTGGGGTAAAGCTAAATCTTGTAATGCGTAGAAAGAACAGTTGGAAACAAGTCGATGGGTTGCATCTTGTCTGTCTCCGCACCTGTGTAGTGGGGTTGCCCATGGCGGTTATTCCTGTGCTTTGCTTTGCCCATTTGGCAGAGGCAGATTAACTGAACTATTTACAACATGCTTCCAATTTTTTTTTTTTTTTCATCCCATCCACTTGCATCTGGTTATGGGCTGGTAATCTTCTCTTGGATCACTAACCCCTGTAGTTTGTGTTGTAATTTATTTACAGTTTTCTTGCTGAGATAATCTGGCCAAGGTACAAATTGCTGCCACTGACTTATTTTGCATGTTTTTGCCTCCAGCAACGTTTCTATTTAAGTGCTAATAGCAAACGGGTAGCAGCAAAGACGTGGTCCTCCACATGTGACGGCTGGAAGATCCAGTGAATGTTCAAGCAGTCTTATGCTATAGAGGTGTTGAGAATGTTTCTGTGTGGTGAATGAGTTATTCTGAATGTGTTTGCACCGCGCAGGCTAGACTGCTCTGTGCTTCCTGGGCAACATACTGAACTTCGGCAGCTGCGCTTTGTCTGTGCAGGGGGGTGCTAAGGAGGTTGCCTGAACGGCGGGGTGGGAGGACTAAGCCAGTTTTCTGCAGGGAGACCCTGAAAGGGAGATGAAATTCCTCAAGCGTGACAAGGGAGGAGAGTAGAGGTAGTGGAGACTTAAAAGGGGAGTGAAAGGGAAAATTCTGCAAAGCCACTTCATGCTGAATAGGAGAGACAAAGACATGAACCTGCTTTTGTAGTAGGAATTGGAAATGACCTTGTAAACCTGAGCATCAGAGTGGGGACCAGGCAAGGCTGGAAGGAGGAAACTGAGGCCAGAGGAGTTTGTAATTCAGGAGACAAACTCTGAGACAAATAAAACTCCCATGTCCATTCCAGAGGGATGGATTCCTTTTAAAGGTTTACCTTTGGACAATGAAAGGGGAGCAAAGAAGGGATGCATGTAGGAGATGTGGAGTTTATGTCTCAATTAAAATTCTTGTGCTACAAAGAGTGGCATCTTATCACGGCCTGTTTCTAGGTTTGTTTTACCTGTAATGTGCCTGCAACTGTGTAGCCCTGAAAGTCATGTCAGATTTTCTAGGAGAGAATGTGGAAGCTGTGGGGAAACAGCGGGCAGTTGGATCGTGACTACTGGCATTTGTCATGGGATGCAACAGAGAGCGCGGCTGCAGATCCCAGACCGCCGTTTGTTCGTTGCCTTGAAACGTGAGACACAGATACCAGCAAAATAGCAGCCTGGGGAATCTACAACTGGGACAGTTTTATCTCACCTTTGATGTTGGAGGTGCTCGTTGTGTTACAGCTGTATAAAAAGCAGGTAATAGAGCATGAGGGGAGCGTTCCTCGAATTGCTGCATCTCCTCTGGGAGAGGAGTTCCCTGATGAGGAAAGACTTGCAGGGGAGAGGTGCTACAGCAAGGCAGCATTACTGTGACAGCCACGTGCACAATTTGAATGTCACTGGGCTTACGCTTCTGTGATGAGGAACCAGAAGATGCCAAATGTTGCTGTGGACAGGCAAAGAGCCTGGCAGATGGGTCCAGATTGCCATGTTCACTGGTGGTGTGAGCTTTTGCCAGCTTGGTGCCTTGCCACATCCTAGGACCTGTTTTGTGAGAGAAGCCCCACTGCATGCGAACTGAGCTTGGCTGAGCACCGACCCAGCGTCTTGCAGGCTGTGTCTTTGTTTGGTTTGGGAGGGAGGAGTCATCTGGCTCCCAGTAAAGCTGGAAGTCAGTTGCTTTTAGTTAGGATGGAGGCAGGCATGTTGGAAATGGTGCTTAGGTAGTCTGCAGTTGGGAGACTGATCTTCCTGGTCAGCCCAGGGTTTTCCCAGGTGCAAACTTGGAATGTAACTTCCCTGGATGAGAGCGAGTGGTAATGAACTCCTCGGCCCAGGCGGCTCAGGGGCATGTGCTTGGAAAGCAAGAACCAGGGGAAACTTCTGGTTCTAGAGATTAATTGTCTTGGTTACATGACTGTGAATATAAACTTTTTTCTACAATTGAATTACCCTGTGTATAGGATAAGGTGAAAGTGAAAATATTTGGAAGTGTCACTTTAAAATAACATAAGGCCAACAGATTTTTTTTTTTTGTGTGTGTGTGTGTGTGTGCTGTCTTTGTTGGCATGTGGGACTGGGAGGAGGTGTGTTGGTGTTAAAATAATTCACTAGAGTATTAATACTGCAACAACACTATCTTTGGCTGCAAATCAAATGAGAAATTTAAAATGTGCTTTAGAAATGTCAGATTATTCAAGTGAGGCAGTAATTGTAGCCAAACCATTTCAAACTGGTGTATACATCTATGTAATCTATACGTTACTACATCTACCTGTACATCTACACAGTAAAGGGCTAGTCCTAAGCTGTAGTATGCTTATGATACCCACTACATGAAGTAAACTTCACCTCCACTTGGTTATCTGCCTTGTTAGGTGGGCACAGAAATGCTTTCCAGAGGTGTATGGAGGGTCAGGGAGTTTCCATGGATAAGGGAGGCAGCTGTAACTTGTGCCAGGAATCTCTCTATCGGGAGTGCAAGGACTCCAGTTCCTCACGTGGAAATCTGTGTTCAGAGCATCTCTGGTGCTCTGCGCTGTGGGGAGGGAACGGATGGATGGTTGCTTCTGGGAAGACCAAGAAGTCCAAACTTGGGGCCCTGAGCCTGTTTAAAGCACAAATGTTAAAGGTAGGGTTTTCTGGTTTCCCTTCCTAGGTTGGTTTTGGGGAGTTGCCGTTTGACAGCACTGACAACTTTAACAGTTGTCCCGACGTGTGTTTCCGGGTGGCAGATTACAACTTTTTGTGCCATAAGGTATGTGCTTGTGCTGTACTTCGTTCTTCTCTCTTTTTGCCATAAGTCTACTCTACCTGTCTCCCCCACTCATCCAGTGCTGGATACGCTCTGCAAAAGCAGCATTGCCTCATCAGCTGGAAAAGCAAGTCTTGTTGCAGCTGGAAACTGTATTTAAAGCATTTAACAAAACGGCAAACCTCGCCTTTCTTGCAGAGGTGAGGAGATAAATTTATGGATTCAGCTACAACATTCACAGCTGCAAAATCTCCTACTGCTGGCTTGTGAGTTCAGTATCTGGAGAGGGGAATGTTTGATCTGCAAGTAAACAGCAGTAAGAATGGATTTTGCAATCCAACCTCAACTCAAACTCCTGCCCTAAAGCCATACTGCTTTTGAATCTCTTAAGTTTACAAATGGTTTTTTTGGTTCTGAGGGTAGACATGGATAGAAATAAGGTATGGAAAAATGTTGGAGATGCAGCTTCAAAATATAGGGAGAATCAGAGTCTGAACTTCCGAAATATATTGGAGCTGCTCTGACAGCTGGTTGGTAGTGCTGTTTGACTTGGTGCGATGAAAAAGATGCTAGTGTTTGGGTCTGTCTTTCCTCTCCAGGCATTTTTCTGTGGTCGCAGTGATTATTTCAAAGCCCTTCTTGAAGACCATTTCAGTGAGAGTGAGGAGCTGCAGACACAGCCCAGCATCCCCGTGGTGACTCTCCACAACATCTCAGAAGACATCTTCATCCGGGTCCTCTACTACATCTACAGCGATGATACAGAGGTGAGGCCAGTCGTGGAGCCTTTCCTCCTGTGCTGGTTAATCCTGGAGGTGTTCACCGCTGTGCTTTCCTGCAGCATCTGGAGGGGGGATGTGTGTGTGGTTTCTTAAATCCCACTGCCCTACTCTGCTACCTCACTTCTGTCTCAGGAACCCACATACTGGGTTAGCCAGGCAGGGATCTCGTTTATGTGCATGACATTCGGGAAGCAAATCCCTGGTCTTTCATCCAATAACAAAAATTTGGAAATTAGGTTGCACGTTGTATGTTGGCGTGATAAATGCAGGGCTTTGCAGATTTCCCTCTTGGACTCTGTGGAAGGATAAGGTGAGCAACTGCCAGTAGATGGCAGATTGAACACATTTGGAGATGTGGAAAGGTTGAGAGATTCTGCTTATTTACTCTTGGCATCATAGCCCACGTTTCCATTTGTAGCAAGTCATTATTTCCACTGTTATTTATTGCTGGGGTGGGCAAAGGTTCCACTGGGAGACCAACGCCTTGCTGTGCTCAGTATCGCAAGCAGTGACCTCGCCTAGTTTTCAGCCTAATGGAAGGTGCAGCAAACCTCAGCATTTAAGCAGCTTCCTGCTTTGGTTTTGTGGCAGATGCTTTCAGGAGGTCTAGCTACAAGATGCCGGAACGCTTTCTGGCATTAGGGCAGTGATCGGAGCCGCTGCTGCACCTGCCAATGTCACTTCTCCCAAGCAGTATTTGTGCTCTGGGTTAGGTGCCACGTACAGAGAGTGCACGCAGCTGTGACCTTGCTTCTGCTGATCTGTTCACCTCCGGGTAGCAGCAGGGAATGTGCGGTAGGGAGAGATGTATTTAGCAGGCAGCAAGGGCAGGATTGCCACTGGTATGCCGCAGAGCAGATGCTTCGCTTGTCTGCACTCTTCCCGCAGCCCTGTGCTGAAAGGGCAGGCAGAGAGGGAAAGAAGCATGTTGGGGCTGTGAAGACCCTCCTGACCTTGGGACTGCGCTGCAGCATGACCCTGTTCCCTTGCACCTCTCCAGCCTGCCTGCCCTCCTCGTGATGGCTCATTCAGCCATTCCTTTCCACGGGGTGTCCCAGCTGCGCTGCTTAGACTTGGAGCAGGAGGACAGACCAACAACAATGTGTAGGAGTTGAAAGGGTCTTGCTCGTATGTTTTCTATGCAGAATGGTGCCATCACAGAAAGTAGCTTGGCTTTCAAACTGAGCAGCCAAGATATGAGCTTCTGCAGAGAGCTCATGTCGTGAAAAACTACCAGGAAAAATGGTCAGGAAAACAGGAATATAGCTCAAGTTCCACACTTTTATGGAGTGTTCTCCCTGCCCTGGGTTTCTCCAACCAAGCGTCAGCACTCCCAATTCCATGTTTCTTTTTCCAAAAGGTTTATATGTCTCTCTGCTATGTAGTAGTGACAGTGCTTGCAGTTGGAAGGAAGCGTCTGAGCAGAGGACAGAAAGGGTTCCAGGCAGAAAGAGAAGTTGCTGACTTCAGAACCCCACAGAACACTTGTGTGGGCTCAAGGGGAGCTTTTGGAGGAACGTTTGCCAGGTTTGTCCTTGGTCAAGCAGTTGGGAGCTGCTGCCGTCAATAGTACTGACTCAAACGCCTCCAGCTCGTGAGGTTCCTGGAGCTTATGAAAGGACAAAGCAGCACTTCATTAATAACCCCAAGAGCTTTGTTACACCACTGTGGCACTATGGCATTCAGGGCATGCCTCTAACACATCTTGCATCCTTCTGCACAGCTGTTGCAGGGTGTTACACAGCTGAGACATTTGCTGTGGGTATTCTCTCCAAACACCGGTGTGGACAGCTGTAGGGGAAGAAATAATCAGCCTTTCGCAGTTGTCAGAGTGAGCAACCACATGTGTGGATGTGCGCAGCAGTGGTTTTGCTGCTGACCAGTTATCAGGGCAGTGGACCATGCTGCGCCAGAGTTAACCATTCCTCAGTCTAGACCAGTGTGGCTTGGTCTCTAGATGCAAGTGATCTCGACTCCTCCACAGCCAGGGTATGCTGCATCCTGCAGATTTGCTGTTAAAATGGATGTGGGTAACGGTGCTCTTTGCACTTCGCATTAGCAGGAACAGATCTGTGCGGAGAGAGGCTCTAGTTCCAGGTTAGTGACGCAGATGGCTGACTAAAATAGGATTTGCCCAGCCAGGGGGAAGAGACTAAGTGAAGCTGGAGGTGGTGTCTCCAGCATTATCTACAGCATTTTTTATCCTCGGATCACTAGCAAAGAGTGAAAGTACCCAAGAGGAAAATGGGAGGGTGGGTTTCTAGCTCAAGAGACTGAAAATGTTGAAGGCCATTCACAGTGTAAGCTTCAGCATCTGGTTCATGAATTTAGTTCAGCTTGAATGCCTGTTAAAGCTCCAGTAGTATTCAATGTGCAGAGTCTGTTCCTTACCTAGTTGGGCCTCACCTATGGTTTATTTGGGGTGCAATTTTCTGTCCTTGGGTGTACCCCCGTGCCAGGGAGGTTGTGCTGGCTGAGTTAGCAGAGCCAGTTTGAGGAAGGAACTTAAGAGAATTTTGCACGTTTTTCACTACGCGCAAGTCCAGCAGTACAAAATGGGAGGAAAAGTCGTAGTGGGGACAAGGTGCTCTGTTCTGCCAGCCTGTTCCGTTTGTCTCTCTGAAGGGCTTTCAGTACCTCTGGTAAAGGCTACCTCCTTCCACTGCCACATTGGACGTTTCTTATCAGCCAGCTTTCGGCTGCACTTTGGTGTTTCAGTGTTGCTTTGTGCTTAGCTAGAGGGGTCAGCTGCAGCACGGCAAACTTCTTGCTTTGTGCTGAGCAAGCTGCCTCTGCAGCATTTTAAACTCCTCTGTGGTAACTGAGTGGAAGACCTAGCCCTGAAAGATTGAGTTCCTGTCTCTCCATAGTACTGTTAACACTTGTTCGGTAATGGACCAAACAGCACTTCAGGGAATCTCTGCTAAGACAGAAGAGAAGGCAGTTTGCCAGAGACAAGTGAAGTGGGTAGGACTGGACAGTAATTCCCCTCTTTCCATTGCCAGCTGTCCCCGGAAAATGCCTACGACGTGCTGTGTGTGGCAGACATGTACCTGCTGCCTGGGCTCAAGCGCCTTTGCGGCAGGACCTTGGCTCAGATCCTCGATGAGGACAACATTGTCAGCATCTGGAGGATTGCAAAGCTGTTCCAGCTGACCCGGCTGGAGGACCAGTGCACGGAGTACATGGCAAAGATCATCGAGAAGGTAGCAGAAACACTCCCCACTGCACTTCCCGCATGTGCCCGTAAATCTAACTGAACAGTGAGCCACAGAGACAACAGATTTAATGGTTGCAGTTTGGTCTGTAATAAATGCTTGCCCTCTTTGGTTTAATGTGCTTCCTGAAAATGAGCAGCGGTTAAGTAGCAAAGCACATGGTGAGTTAGGACAGAGGATAAGGAGTGCGTCAGTACCTGATGTCGCTGCAGTAAGGCAGATGCTGGTGGCTGCCTAGCACATCCCTGGGGACTGTGGGGTGAAAAACCTGCCCAAAAAGTTCTGCAAGTGCCATGGGCAGGTGACTTTCACCGAGCTTTCAGCCACCATGCCCAGAGCAACAACGGCGTTGCCTGAATACACCAGCTGCAGCCTGGAGAGCCCAGTGGGGCGTGCGGGGGAGCTCTGTGCAGCAAATGGTTTTTGGCGTTTGCTGGAGGGAGCTCTTCCTGGCATAATGCTATAGAAAGGAGCAATCAATGTGTGATCTCTACTATCCTCCAGGATGGCAAATCTAACAGTAGCGGTTTCCACAGGGGAAATTCGGCCGTTAAACAGCCAGAAGTAATGAATCTAACACTGAAGTTTTCTTTATGGGGCTCCATTTAAGTGTATCCTCAGTGATTATAGCTTGAAGTTTCAGGACTTATGGAGAAAGCTGCCATACAGAAGTATAAACTAGAACCTATGGGGTGTTCTTATCCTGAGACAGACCTTTATAAATTGCTTGTACAGTTCACATGGGAATGTAACATTTTCACCCGCAGCTTAAAAGGTGTGAAATTTTTTGGCATGTGAAAACAGCGAAGGAAATGATTCTGGGGCTGTTATTTTGTTCAGTGTATAGCTTGGGGATGATGGACACATCAGCATGCACCCAGATTCTGGCTTCTGAAAAAGGGATTTGGTTTGAAAGCTGAATGAATATCCCAAGTAGTAACCGGGGAAGGTAGGGCTTTACTTCTGCGTTCCCCTTGCGTTCCCCTTCTCTAGCTTGAGTGGGGGTCCTTGGACCCGGCGTTGGCAATGTGCCTTCCTAAGGGTGTTGGCACAAATGGAGGCACCCCAGCTGTTCGAACAGCAGCAGCTGCCAGCAGCTTGTAGAGATGCGCTGATGATGGCAACAGGGAGAGATTTTGGCAGCGTGTGTAGGATAGAGCAGGGCTCAGCAACCTGCCGTGCCCAGGCACAGTTTGGTGCTGTAGACAGACGGAAGCTGCCTCTCACCCTTCAGCACACCACATGTTCCCGGGGAACTTGATGCAAAATCATTCATGGGTGACCCGATTCTGTCAGGCTGGGTGCGGAACAGAGCAGCTGCCTTGCTGTGATCTGCTGGTCGGCTGTTGGTGGTGGGGCTGAGCGCCACGGTGGGGACAGCGTAATCTGTGGCTCCTGGTTCTGAACTGGGCACAAGCACCCGCTGTCTCGCCTGTTGCAAGACATTTCCCAAAACTGTCTGGCAGCATCTCCTGGTTCCTGCTGTAGGAGCCTTTCTGGAAGGAATATTGTGCATATTCATGTGCCCCAATACCAGAACTATGGATGCTTAGTGGGTATTACAGTGAGCTGTTTGAGGCACAGATTGCTTACAGTTGTGACCATTTATTGTTGGAGCATTACTGCCTCCTTAGGATGAACGGCAGGATCTCCAGGTGATGTCTGTAGGAGACGCAGGAAGATTTGGGTCTCCATGTCCCCTTAGCATTCCCTTTTTCTTCTGTGGGATCCCTCAACAGTGGCTGAGCCAATTATCCCAACCCTTTACGTCCCTTTGCCTGTCTTCTTGTCTTCCTAATGGTTCTCTTTCCCACCCTGTCCAGCTGGTGGAGTTGGAGGAGTTTGTGGCTGCCGTGAAGGAGAATGCGGAGGCTGTGGAGGAACGGCAGGAGACTGACTCCATTCCTCTGGTTGACGACATCCGCTTCCACATCACCAGCAACGTGCAGACTTACAGTGCCATCGAGGAAGCCAACCAGAAACTTGAAGCTCTGGAAAACCTCCTGGCCAGTATAGGGCTTGAGTGCTGATGTGTGCAAACCCTGCCTGTCGTGTGCAGCCTGCGTAGCCCCCAGTGGGTTGGCTCGAACATCTGAGTCTCTGAATGTCTCTCTTCCCCTCCTTTGTCCTCTTTCCCATCCACTTTCAGGCATGGTTTCTTTTTAAATTATTTATGTCTGGACATGTGCATGTCTGGTTTGTGTTTGGTTTTATTTTGTTTTTTTGTTTCTCCTTCAGAAATAGCTCCCAGAGCTCAGCCCAAATCAGTAGCTGCCGCTTTGTACAATACAATGCGGACAGGAGGCTGCAAGCTGTTGGGGGTGGTAAGGGAGCTGCTCTGGGGGGACTCGCCACTGCCTGGTGTTGGGACCCGTCCTGTTCTGTTGCCCAACAACACACCTCTGAAACTGGTTCATGCCAGGATGTTTGTTGAATTGCCACCAACAGAGGAAGAAAACTGGATTAAACTCTCCAAAGAAGTATATTGGAAAGGAGGTGGCCTTTCTTTCACTTAAGCACTGTAAGATTGGCAAAGATGGGCAGTGCTTCCCTAACAGTGACACAGGAGTACTTGGCTATGTGGAAGGCACTGTCTTCACCTGCTGTTCTAGTTCTTAGATGAAAAAAAAAAGAAACGAAGTGATTTCCAGGTCTTCCCTAGGCTTTCATTGCTTTGAAGTGCTCAGAATTTAAAAGCCTTGCTTTCTGAACAAACAGCTTTGGGAATACAGTAGAGACCAGAGTCCTTCTGTTCTTAGAAAGCAGTAGCTTTCAATGCATTAAAAAGGGAGAGCCCTCCTTTTCTTCCTAACAGGGGAAGGAAACACCTTCTTCTTGGAAACAGCACTTTTCCCTTTCTTTTTGTCCATTGTGGTAGAGCAAAACTGACTTGCTTGGTGGGTCAGGGAAGAGGGGTCACTGAAAATCTTTTTTTAAAGGAAAAAGGGCCTTTTGGGTCTCTCACAGGGCGGCTGTCCCATTTGTCGACCTTCTGGCTTTGCTCAGCCTTGAGCCTCGTAGCTTCATTGTTCTCCAGGAAATTCACTGTTTGTACTAATGAATGTTTTTGAATCTGTGTTCTGCAGTAGGTCGTGTTATCTCGTGTTGTCTCCTTAGACTCCTAATGAGGGTAATGATATTCTTTCTCCTTGGCACCAACCAGCAGGTGATACCCCTGCATAAAGCTTGCCTTGCCCGATAGAGCTGCTCGTCTCCGGAGTGGCATGTTATGAGAGGCTTGGGTCTCCAAGGCGCAGGCCGGGCATACTTTGACTTGCTGTGAGTTGGGAGGGAGAAGAGGCGTTGTGTGAAGCACGCAGAGAGTCTTGCACCGGCAGTGGGCTGCCATTGCTAATGCATATCGTCATTTTGGTCACTTTGCGAGGCAGGAGCTTGAAATAATCCATGTCAGGTATGCTTTTAGTGTTTGAGGTGGGAACTGGGCATGGATGCCCCGCAGCTTCAGGGTGTCGTTTTCTGTAGTGGTGCTTCACATGGATAAAGAAAGGGTTTGGAGATCCAGCATTTGGCAGGGACTTTCTTCAGGTGTGGATGTGCCAGGAGGATGGGTTTCTTTTCTTTGCTAATCTCACCAGGTAAGAGACTGATGCTCCCACACCATGGGAGAACTGCAGCCTCACTGCCCCTGCTCAGAGCATCTGCCTGTATCTGGCATGCGTTGAAGCTGTTTGCCTGTGCGTGGGCAGGCTTTGGGCACCACTTGCACTAGGCAGGCTGGGTTCGGTTGCAGGGAGGAGGGGGCACTGGGGTTTGGCAGCTGGACTTTGGGAAAATCATGTGTCAGGATTGAGTTGCACTAACAGAAGCTGGGGACAGAGCTGGTGGGGCAGGAATGAGGTGCATTCACTTAACTGGACCCCAGTGCTTGTGCACTTGGTCATCTGTCTTTACCTGGTGTCTCTTGCAGAACAAGGCTCTTTGGGGCAGGGGATGGTGGCTGCAGGGCTGTTCAAGCAGGGCGTGCTTCAATTCTTCAAATTTTGTTTCAAAATGCTTGTGAGGAAGTGCAAGGAGTTCTTGTGATTTGTTTTCTGCAGCCATATTCGGGTGAGAGGAGAGGATGTGTCCCTGCAGGGGTGTGTTGCTGTTGGGAAGCAGGGAGCAGCAGGAGCGTGCTTCTGTTTGGGGTGGTGACACGGAGAGGAGCTGTGTGTTTCTCGAGTGATTTCTGGAGCGTACCTCCATGCCCATCTCTAAGCTTGTGTGGCTTTGACAGGACCACCAAAGAGCCCAGCACAACTTGAACTGATAAAGGCATCTCAGTGGACTTGAGGAGGGGAAGAGCTATTGAGAAAGCTTTAATATGAAGTCCCATATATTTTGGAGAAAGAAGGATGAAAGCAGAGCTGCCTGTTCTCTTGCTCAGTGGAGTGTCAGGCTCATGAAACCTGCTACAGAAACAACCGACAGCTTAACCCAGCTGGTTCAGTTCCCCTGCCTTTCTCTTCCCTATAGGGCTGAAGATGATACTGAACATCTAAGCAGGATGTTTAGTTTATCACATCCCCTCTGCTCCTCCTGCATAAATTCCCCGTCTGACATCTTAGCTTTCCACAGCAGTGGTTGTGACAGCCCTGCCCAAGGCTTGCACGGAGCCACCAGAGAACAGGACGTGGCCTCTGCCTTCTGCTTGTACTGAATGAGATGCAGAAACAGGATTACCGAGGAATGTGCTAACGCTTTTCTCTGCAGATGCCTCAGCTGCTAAAGCAAAGCGGACACTGGCAGTGGGCAAAGCAGGAGGGAGGCAGAGGAGGGGCAGCGGTGCTGGGAAGCATTTTCCATACGGCTGCTCTGGCATAATTCCGTTCCCACGTCGTTAACCGTGGAGCAAGCGAGGCTGCAGTTGTACACGTGGGAGGAAAGGGCAGCGTGGCCTTTCGATCTGCCTCGCCAGTAGCACAGTTCCACGCGGGCTGCTGAGCAAACGCCTCATCCCTCCGCGTGCACTTAGCGGTCGCATCTGTGAGCCCTGTCAGGTTGTCCAGTTACTCGGGGTCCTTTCACGCCCCCATCCCTTTTGGCAAAATAGGGCTATCCAAAAGCATGCGTAAGCAGATGGTCAGCATGCAGGCAAGCTCTCTAATTAAGGTGAGCCAGGTCAAAACTTAGATTTGAATTCACTTTATTCTTGCTGCAAATAATTTTACCACAAAATAAAAACCTTTTGATTTTTCTTCTGTTGCCAGTGTCCTTATTGTGTTCTGTTGCCTCTGTCCTTTTCAGTTACTACTAGCCACTTGTTGAATTAAGACGACTGTAAAATTTATCAGAGCAACAATATATTTAAGAAGAAATGTGTAAGCATGTGTGCAGCAATAAAATAGTATATTTCACTATATCTGTCCCTGCCCTGGCCTCTTTGTTACCAACCGACAACAGCAGCGTGGCTTTATTTCTGAAAGGACTTGGTGAGCTCCTTCAGCTTATTGTCCCGCACCCGGGCCAAGGGCTGGCTCCGCACCGCCTGGCTCGCAGGCAGCGAGGAAAGCGTGCCTCTGCTCTCCTCCCTTGGTGACCCGTTCCTACGGTCCGGCCAGAACACGGGCGTGAAGCACCGACTTGTTTTTACTGGCTCCTTTCTCCCGGGATTATTCTGTTTCACGAGCAGCACCGTGGCACAGGCTTGGTCAGCGTGGTGGCGCGTCAGGGAGGAGACCTTTGTCTCGGAAGGTTTCTCTGGGCAGCCCCGGACAGGTAAGTTGTCCCTCCCTCTCTTCTTGTCACCCCGTGCCTCTGTCATTGCTCACTGTCCATTAAATCCAAGGACGGAGATTTCTCAGCCTCTGTGCTTCGCTACTCTGACTTGTTCAGTGCACCCCTGGACCCTCTGAAACGTGTTTTCTCCAAAACTCCACTCTGCTGAACTGCCCGGGCACTCCTTCCCCCCTTCCCTGAGGACACAGGTGCTTATTTTCTCTTTTGCCTTCTTGTATGCCTGGGTGGCTGCCGTAGTCCCGGTGGCAATGACTGAGCTGCCTGTGTGCGGCCCCTGTTGACTTCAGAGCGTGACTGGTGCTCAGGGAACGAGGAGCGAAGCCCGTCGCCGTGGCTCCGTGTAGGAACGTGCAATTTTTGGGAGGGGGATACTAATAGCATCTGAATGACTAATGCTGTTGAAGGGAGGGACCGGGCTTGGAAAAGTTCAAGCGCTAATCAGGCTTTTGGGACTCAAAAAACAGTGCTTACAAGGAGTACCGTTGTGCTGTGAGAGCCTGGAGTAAACGACGAGGTTCTTTAAGAGGTTTGAGCTGTTTGCGTTGGTAGTCATGGTCAAACCGTGGAGACAGCACCTTCCCACGTAACAGCTCGCAGTCGGTGTGCGTTGACAGACTCGTCTGCTCCGGTGACGCTGAGTTTTTCTCTCTCTTGCTGGGGGCAGCCCGGCGAAGGCTGGCACAGCCTGGGGAGCTGGGTTGCGTCTGCCTGTGCTCGGCTCCCGGGGATGAACGAACCGAGCTGGGGCTGGCGATGCGAAACCAAGGCTTGGCTCGGTTCTCTGCTCGCAGCGGGTGGGAGTGCTGGCAGAGCAGGTTTTTGTTTTACCTTCTAAGCTAAAACAGATTTGACATAACGAATTTATTAAGATAAGAGAGGCCACACTGGCAAACCATTTGTCAGAGCTGGGGCCTGTTTTGAATAAAGGTGCTGGCTCTGCCGGGGGCTGCCTGCCTCGAGGGAGTGCTGAGGGAGAAGGGCAGAGAACTCCTTTTCTAGGGTTGCAAGTGGTTTCTGTGGTTTTACATAGGAAATAGGAGGTGGGTTACTGGCAATAACCAAAGCAAGGGCTGCAGAGAGGCAGAGTATTAATTAGGGGACAGCAGCCAGATTTGGGTGCAGCTGTGGACATGCAGACCCTTCAGGCCAAAGCCAAGCTACGAGCTTCAAGCTACATGCGATCAGCATCTGGGGAAGGGGGCAGGCATGCACGTGCCTTTCCCTTTTCCTCGTTGTGGTTAACTTTTGTAAGCCTCCAAGTTCGGGACAAGGTTTGAAGGGCGTTTCAGGAGACTAAAGAAAGCCTTGGAAGAGGATCAGTACCCATGCAAAGAGCTAGCTCTGGTCCCGAGGGTCTGGCTGCTCGGTTCCCAAAATAAGCTCTGAGAAAGGAGTGTGAGAGCTTTCCTCTCGCTCCTCCTGTTGCCGTCGGAGCAAGCTCGAGGGGAGAGGGAGCAGGACTGGAAAGCGAGATCTGCTGCCTGCTGGCCGCAGCTCCCTGCCAGCGGGTCTGCTTTGCGCCCTGCTCCCTCGGCTGGTACGGCAGAACCCCAGCCGTTGCTTTGGCACGGTGTGCCAGGCAAGAGGGGGCGAGGGGAGTGCGACGGTGCGGCCAGATGCATCGGCTCATGGGCGCAGGGTAGGCTGGGGCTGGTCTTTTTAAAGAAATCCGAAGTAACTCGGTGTGGCTTTCCCACGGAGGAAACCGAGCTGGTCTGTGTTGCGCTGGGATGGCATTAAAACCCAGTAAGAAAAAATGCCTCCCTCTTTATTCTTTCATCACATCGCTTCTTTGCGAGCCAGGGTCGCGCTGGTACCATTTGTCCAAGGCTGCAGCAGTGATGAACCGCGCGAGCAAGGCTGTGCAGGGACCTGCTCTGGAGGGAAGGCGAGTGAACGTGTTGGTTACGGCTCCTCCAGATACGCTTCAGGAGAGGAAGGTTGATCTTTCATATCAAGGCTAAGATGACATTATATCTCTCCCTTCTGCTCGGAAGGTTTTATTCTAACACATTCTTGGCACAGCATAGCAGAACCACCAATATTTCTACGAATTTTATTAAGCTTGCTTCCACAACGGGAGCCAGCAATCTGCTCTCTAGAACTTCCACCCCCCTCCTCCCCGGATCTAAAACTGAACTTTTATCCAGGAGTTTTAAAACAAGTTTGTTGGCGGCAAGTTCAATCTCTTTCCCTTTCCCAAAGGCTGTCATTGAGAAGCTGAAAACGCTTCAGGCGAATTGTCCAGAAAGCTTTTTCTGCCATGCTGCTCCTCCGGTCTGAGTGCCTGCCGGGCACAGTGTCTTCAAAGCCGTCCAAGGCGCTGGCTCGGGCCGTGCCGCTCCTGGGGGGACTGCTCCTTCCCTTCCCGCGGCCAGGGGAGATGGTGTTTCTTGTCTCCTGATTTTATGTGACCTTTTCCAATCATGCATGCAGTTAAACAACAATCTTCCAGGTCTGAAGCACACGAGGGGAAAGTACTTCTCTTGCTCTGCCGACCGCGGTGCTGGCAGCGATAACAGGGGCAGATCGGTCTTGCGTGCAAAGTTCAGCGTTTGCTGGGCATCCAGGGCTTGCCGGTCACGCGAGTGGCCCCGGGCTGGGTTTTGGAGCGGAGCGGCCGCAGCGTGGGCTGTGCACACGCTTGGCACGGGAAGAGAGGACTTGGTGTTCAAAGTGCGTGGGGTGAGCCCTGGGAGCTCAGCGCCGTCGGGGCTTTTGATACGGATAGCACAAGGGCTGCCCTGTGCTGCGGGCGGGCAGCTTGTTGCCATCGCTGCAGCACGAAGCTGACCCTGCAGGCCAGCGTGAGGGGAAAAACAGATTTATTTTCTCTGGATGGGGAACCAGAGTTGTTTGTTTCTAGCATGTGGATCCCTCCTGCTCCAGGGTTCGCTCTGTTGGCTTGAGAGGAGCTTTGCTGGTGTTGCCATTGCATCATTTTTCATCTAAATGAAGGCACGGCTCTGACACGAAGGCTGCTGACTTTGGGAAGACTGGGAAGCTCGGCTTTTCCTGGGGCTCTGCCTCACGGCGGGGTTTACTGTGGTCTGGCAGGGGCTTGCTTGCCTTTGGTCATGGACCAAAACTGATGCAGGGAAGGTACCGCTCGTCCTTTGCACCCGAGCTGCCCTTGCTTCGCCTCTGCTGTTCTCATCTCTGTGTTTTCTTACAAGACAAGTGTTCTCCATGATGGCCATCTTGCCCTCCCCTCCGCTCCCCCTCCAGGCCAAGCAGATTTCTTTGCCAAGTTTCCTCTGTTTAGACATCAGCGCATAGCATGCGATCCATCCAAACTCTTAATTGATCTCTTAGGAATTGTTTTTC
This sequence comes from Platalea leucorodia, assembly GCF_965183815.1. Lineage (NCBI taxonomy): Eukaryota > Metazoa > Chordata > Aves > Pelecaniformes > Threskiornithidae > Platalea > Platalea leucorodia. The sequence goes on along the minus strand of NC_138831.1, from coordinate 3,070,957 downwards.
ATCTGAATTCCTGGAATGTTTCCAGACTCTGAAGACCTTCCTCCAGAGGGATGGGAAATTAATGCCGTGTCCCTCCTTCCCGAGGAGCAGTGGCCACAGGAAGGCCGGTTGTTCGGCTTGCTCCTGTTGGGAGGTGTGGGCCCTGCGGTGTTTGCTCATGGAGGTGGCTGTTTGGTGTAACAAGGGAGTTGTTAGGAGAGCCGCAGGAAGGTGAGGGGTAGCTCCACATCAGCAGCTTCCCCATCGGATGGAGAAAGAGAGCATCCCGGACTGATAAGCTGGGAGAGCATTGCCCCATTTCTGTGCGCAAAGGGGACTTGTTGTGGTCATACGTGGAGAGAAGAGCAAACGGCTGCCCGAAAACCCCCACTTTGGAGAGCCTGGAGTGAGCAGGAGCAGCGGCGGCAGGAGTCAGGCTGCCAGCACGGTGTGCGGTGGCGGTGGTCGCTGATGGTACGGCGGCACCTGCGCGGCCCCGGCAGCTCCATCCCCCTTTCTGTGATGGAGATCTGCCCGAGGCCGGGCAGGGACGGCGGCAGCCGGAGAGGTGCGAGTCCCCACTCGCCTCCACCAGCAGCACTGGAGTGAACTACAGCCCTGCTTCTCCCTCCTCCTCTGATGGCCTATAAATCCCACGCTTAATCATTTGCCAGCAGAAAATGCAACCCAAGCACTGATGGTTTATATGCTGAGCAGATCTTCTGAATTCAAATTCCCCACTGCTCACTGAAGCTGCAGCATTTGGCTCTTTTCCAGTGCCTGAGCCTGGCCCGAGTGATGGGCTGTCTGGTCCCGGAGCTCTGACAGAGCCACGGTCCCTGCAGCAACGTGACCGAGTGTGGCAGCTCTCGCCCCATGCCCTGACGGTGGGGCAGGCTGCCCAGCCCTGTCGGGGCAGCCGGAGGGAACTCCTTAGGGATTCACACCCCTCCCCGGCACTGCCTTGGCTCCTGCTTTACCATCGGCTGATCCCCGCCTTGCACCAACCCCGAGAGAAACCGCCAGCTCTGGGTAACGCAAGACCGAGCACAGGCTGGGGGAAGAGAAATAGGCAAAAAGCTTCAGGGTTCCCACAGACTGGCAGGATCAGACTGGCAGCACATGCTAAAAATAGCGAGGCCACCTATGGCCGTGACAGCTCGCCAGGCACCGGGTGGTGACATCGGGAAAGCTGGCGGCACCAAGGCACGCACCCTCTGTCAGCCCTCAAATCTGCGAGGAGCTTAATGAGCCACTAAAATACCAGGTAAAAGAGCTGGGGACTTGCCGGTATTAAAGCAAATCTTGTTACTATTGATATTTCTTACTGCCACAGTTTGCCCGCTGGCTTGGCAAAAAGCCCCGGCTCTGCTCTCTGTGCTGATGCACACATCAAAGTCATCAGCCAGAGCCTCTGAGCCGGGGCGTGATCAGATGCACAGCCCGCGCGGGGCCGCAGAAAGAGAATATTATTCTCTTGATTTAGCGAGTAGTGGCGTGAGGAGGATGAAATGAGTTGCCGGAGGTTGCAGGTTGGCTCTGGAGCTGCTAATGACCCCAGCCGGAGGGTGGGCACGTGGCCACGCAGTCCTGCCTGTCCCCTGCTGCGGCCGCGGCGGTCGTCACCCGTTTTGGGGTGCCAGTGGGCGGCGGGGGAGCCCTCACGAACGCAGCAGCTTGTCCCGAAGTCTGCGCCGTGCCCCAGCCCCGCTCCCTGGGCGGGAGGGGCATCTCCACAGCACGGGGCACCCTGACAGCACCAGCCCCAGGTCCGGGGGCTCTTACAGCACCTGGGCACTGCCTGGGAGCGGAGAGCGCAGAAACCCCGCTCCCCAGCCCTCTCTGGGGTCACAGCTGGGGGAAAAGGTAGGATTTGAGCAGCTGCTGCTCCTGGCCACGGTGCAGATGTTTCCTGTTTGAACTGGGTACGGGTCAGGACCCCCGCAATATTTTAATGGGCTTGTGAAGGCGTGGGAACTGGGTCTCGAAGCAGGCTGAGCCTGCCTGCTACTCCAGGCTCCTCCACCAGCCCCGGACCCCTGGTTCATCTGCGGTGGGGAAGCACTTAGGCCAGGGGATTTTTCATTTGTTGTTTTAAAGTTAGCACCTCAGCTACAATTAAGAAAAAAAGAAAGCTTTGACTCTGAGGAGAGTAGAGCTAGTTTTCCCTGGGATTACCCAGCCAGCCAGCCCTGTTAGGTCCAAGTTAGATGTAAAGACACCTGCAGTGTCCCAAGCTGATTTTTTATTGTGCTGCTCTGGGCTTGTAGCAAATACTGGCGTGAGGTGGTGGGTTTCAGGGCTCTTTGAAAAGCTGATCTTGAAGCAGAAAGGGAAGCTCCATGAGACCGGGCTGCCCCCAGACCCCCCGTCCGCAGCGGCTGGGGAGCCGGCGCCGGCCACGCTGGTGACTCGGCAGCGCCCAGGGGCTGCAGCCGCCGCCTCCGCAAGCTGAACGGCAATTTAACATCTCTCTGCCTTTCCCTTCTCACCCTCCGAAGGGACGGCAGTCACCAATGATGCCCTCAAACACGCTCTGTTCAGAAAACATAACTTTTATTATTAGTTGCAATATACACTGTATTCCTTTAAGAATCCTAAACTCGTATATGGTTTTTCCCACTGAAAATACATGTGTATGTATATATGTTTTTATATATGTATATATATATAAATGTATTTTATTGAACTGGAACACAACAGAACAAGAGAGACAAGCTCAGAAATTACTCGGAAAAGTAAGTGTGATCTCGATGGGCTTGTGCTGGCAGTGTGCTAAGGTGAGCGGTATAAAAAGAACAGGCTAAATAGAAAATGTGATGGGTTAGGCAGCGGGGAATGGTCTCTCGGTGCTACCGGTGGTGATATATACAGTAGTTACACATTGCTATTGCTCAGTCACCAGTGCCACCTATTCTCAAAGGCAGACCGGTCTCTGGTGCGGCTCCGCACAGCAACATTCATAAGGCCGGCTGTGCTCCCTGCAAATGGTACCTGCCGTTTGAAAACAGGGTTTAATTACATTTCCCTTGGCAGCAGCTCTGCTCGTTACTAATCTGGTCAGCGAAGGAAGAATTCCTCCGGGGCACGGTGAAACCTAACCGGGTCAATATAAAGTAGCTTACGGGCAGGGTAAGGGATGGGCAGCAGCAGTGAGAGCCGAAATGCGCGGGCGGAGCTGCAGCGGGTGCAAGCCCGCGCCCCCGCTGCCCCAGGCCCATCTGCTCCTGGCTCCTGCCCCCCGCGCTCGTCTCCCCGGCCGCCAAGGGGCTGCTCTCCTCGGGGCTGCTCTCCTCGTCTTGATTTCCTCAGAAGACAATTCTTCAGAAAACTGGCTGAGGGTGGCAGTAACCCCTGCTGTGCCAGGGGCTTGGGGCTTATTTGGCTTTTTTTTTGGTGGTTGTTCTTTCAACTTTTTGTTTGTTAACCTGGTTTTTCAAACGCAGCTTCCCCAGGCCACATGCCATTGCTGAGCTTAGCTGACAGAGGGACGAGCCTTCCCCAGATCAACGTAATTGGTTTCCTTTTATTTCTGCTGAGCTGCAGATGTTTCTTGGCTGAAAGGACACATTTTGTCAAAGGCACTGACCACGGACCTTCCTCTGCCTGAAGCCAGGTTGGAGGGAGCAGACGGGCTCTGACCTTCCAGCTGGAGGGTCACCTCCCTCCCCCCGGCAAAGTGCTTGGCAATTTGGGAAGAGATGTGAAGAATGTGGGCATTGATTTGCTCCTCCTGACTTCCTCGGCAAAAGTGCTTTCAAAAATCCCATCCTTAAATCCTCATCTTGCTACCACCCCCGCACTGTCTGTCACCACTGGATCACGCCTACTTGATCCCCCTCCCAGCTGAAGAAGCAGGTGAGGTTTATCCCCGCTGTTGCGTTTCTCTTCTTGCTGTCTTTCCCCAGCAGCATCTGGCAAGGAGGGATCTTGCTGGGGGAAAAGACGTTGCAACAAGCCGGGCTGCTGGAAGATGCAGAGCAGGCGACCTGTGCATCGCCTCCTTCCCATAGCAAGTGTCACCAGAGGTTTAGCAGGGGTTGGTGGGAACAGCTGATTGCACTGGAATAATATTTGAATCAAAAGCCGGCATTGCTGCGAGAACTACAGCTCGTTCCTCTCTTTAGAGGCAGGAAAAGATAAGTGTGAAAGTGCCTGGAGCAACCTGTATAAAAGAGCTTTCCTGACTTGGGCCCCTTAGGGCAAGTAGAAGGATGTAACCTGCTTCCACGCATCCTTCATCCATCCACGCAGCCTTCATCCATCCACGCTGCTGGGACTGAACGGGACTAAGCCCTGATTCTGACTGTTATTGCACAGAGGTCCCTTTCCTGAATCTTGCCAGAACTGGCTTCGAGGGGAGGAGAGGCGGGCGACCCCCTGCATCCAGCCCTGGGGCAGCGGCACAGGACGTGGCGAGGGGTCCCGCTGCTGCCAGGGAAGGCAATAAGGGGACTGGTTTGTCACTGGGGGAGATGCCCCACTCTCCCATTGTGCAACATTTGCAGGCATTTTCTTCTTGCAAAATTGGAGGGAGAGGCGCAGGTTAAACCCCTTCCCCTTGGCTAGTGCCAAGAAGTGTACTCGTAATTAGGGCCATCACCCTGGACAAAGTGACCCCCACAGCCACGCCGTGATCACTATGCAGCTTTTGCTGTATCAATACAACGCCTCTGCTCCATAAGCAGGTGTAAAGTCTTTCCTTTAGCCCTGCTGCTACCCGAGACCCAGGCAGCTCTAGGGTTTGGCTTGTCTGCACCACTGGGCCAGTCCACGAGCTCCTCCATGGCAGCCTGCGCACCAGTGTCCCTGGACACCCCAGTGCAGCCAGGCAGACGTTGGATGGATGCCTGCACCCTATGCTCTGCCTTCAGCTCCCCGCGTTGCCAAAAGGGGTGAGCTCGGCCCCTCTGCTCTGCGATCTGCCCCCGAGGTGGCTGCGCTGATTAGGAGGAGATTGGGATGAGCTTGGATGGGATCTGTGTTCACGCTGTGGGTCTCCTGCTAAACCAGTGGACCATGAGGACACCCACTGCTAATCCCCACCCACCAGATGCTCTGCGCTTCTCTCTAGCACTATTTTCAGGCCATTTTCCAACTGATGAAGGAAAACAACAGATTATGACTGTAAAGTTATGGTGAGAGGACTGGATCCTGGTAGGACAACATTACGCCTTGCCAAGAGAAGGAACAATTAACCCCTTCTTTAGACTCTCCTCCCATTTCTTCCCCAGCTCGCAGCCACCTCTACATACATAATATATTACGTTACTATATTCTCTTATAACTTTGACTTTGCTTTTTCAGTTTCAGTAGCGCAAGTGATTAATTCCAAAAGAAAAAAAAAGAAAAAAAAAAAAGGGAAGGAAAAAAAGCAGCCCCTAGGAATATTTACAGAGTGGTTCATCTTGCAGAGGAGAGATGGGGTTTGGCATTGGGAAAAGCATGGTTTTTGAATGTGCTAAGTGGGTTTGATTCCACATTCCTCCTCTCCCCTCTGGGATCCTGCTCTGATGATGAAAATTAAAGAGCTGTTCACCACGCTTTCCCCCAGCGCATAATGCTCTCCCCTGGCCTTATAAAGGCAGCATCCAAAGGGGGCTGACCTTGAAAACCAGCCTTTCGCTTTCAGGGAGCTGTCAGCTCCCTCTTCAGCCTCTCCTCGTTACCCAGCACCTTCGTTACTGCTCTCCTCGCAAGGACCAGGGCTGTTAAGGTACTGGATGGTGGGGACAGGGAAGGGACTGTACACACCTGGAATCAAAACCATGAAGTGGAAGATACTGACTTCTTTAACATACCAAAAATTATTGCAGTATAAATACACCCCTGTCACCCCAGCAAAAGCAGAGAAGGGGAAGCGATGGGGGAAGTTTGGTGGGTGAGGGGCGTTTCAGTAAAGCCACCCGACCTGGGAAGCTCTGACAGCTGCTCCCAGAGCTCTCAATTCCTCCCCAGATTAGGGTACCGGCCATTTACATCAGCCAATGCTGCCCCACCCTGTGCCTCTCCCCCCACCCTCCCTTACACTATGCATGACAAAATATCCCAAGAGTCCCTCCGCATCAGATCTTTTTCAGAGAGACTTCTATTAAGAAAAGCATCTATTCCCAGAAAACCCCAGTAAGAGCTGCAAAAACAACTGCTCTTAAGTATGGCTGGTTTCCCCAGCTGCTGAGACCTTCTGGCCAATCCATGTCAGTATTTCTGTGAAGACAGAGGTAGAGACCTCCGGCAGCTCTTTGTGGAGGGCATGATAGGCTTCCTCATACACCTGCAACCAGGGAGAGAGCGGAGATGAGCACAGAAAAATGAAATCCGCATCAACAAAACAGCCTTCAGTCCCCTCTCATCAACACCCACGGGGTCCAACACGTCCTGCCCATACCTCGTTGGTTTTTTTTTTTCCTAGACGTGGCAGGTTACGAAATCAAAGCGATGCCATTGGCGGTGCTGGCCCTCCGCGAGCAGGAAGGCCTTGGCATTGCAGCTTGACGTCTGCAGGTCACCCGCGCACCCCGCTGCCCTTTAGGAAGATAATGCACGTCCCAACCCCATGCATTTCTGGCTTCCTACCCCACTAAGAAGGAGGAAATACTTACTGTGCCCTTGGAGTTTAAAGGACAATGGGGGATGTTCCCATCATGCCTTGTGCAATTTTACTCCTTTATGCCCAGACTATCCAGTTATTTTTCCAATGACAAAAGCTTTCCCGTGGTCTCCCTGTCTCTCTTTCAGGCTCATTCATGTGCTAACAATTGGTTAATCAGCTGTGGCTCTCTCGAAATGAGCAGATGTGAAGTGGCTTTTGTTGTGCTGCGCTTTGGAAAGGGCCCCCTGTACCTTTACGCGCCGGGGCAGGAGGTAAGGTTGGTGCTCACACGGTGTTGTTGGAAGAGCTTTTGGGGTCAGCACTTTACCTGCTTATGAGCCTCACTCTACTTCTACACCAAGTTGCTTATGTCCAAGTGACCCTCTAGGTCCACAGCCACCCCTGGGTCAGGTCTTGAGATCACCCACCACCCCGCAGCCCGGCTGTCGCTGGTGAAAGGCCACCACACTGCAGGGGAGGGCTGCACTTGGGCTACCTCCTGGTGAAAGGGGCCGTAACCTGCTCCGTCTCACCAACACATCAGCCCTGCTTTGCCTCCAGCTCTCCAGAGCTCAGCAGGCTCCCTACCCCTCACGGTCACTCATGCTCAGGCCGACGCTGACAGGAAAAGACCCTAAAAATCAAGAAAGTAAGAAGACCTTGAGTGTTTTGTCCTGACTCTGCACTGTGTCCATCAGTAAATAGGACCCTTTGATATCGCAGAGCTTGTCGGAGGAGCCATGTAGCACCAGGATGGGCAAAGTCAGCTTGGGCAGAGCTCGCTCAATTCTGGCAATGGCATTCATCAGCTGGATGACAAAGGAGACCTTCATGCCACCGTGGTAGACCAAGGGATCGGATGTATAAGACTCCATCTGGCAGGGAGGAAGAGGTAATTTAAGGTTAGCAATATTTCATGCAGAAAAGACAAAGCAGAGCAGCCTGGCGGTGAGGAGTCTCTTCCCTTGGCTTGCATGGTCATTTCCTACTCTGTCAGGACATCCTGCCATTAGAGTCAAGGTCGAGATCTTTACTGTGGCTACCCAGAGCTGCTCACACAACCTGGCTTACCCCATGCTGTGTGCTTCTTTCTTAAGTCACTAGAAAATACTCAAGCCAAAGCTCTTTCTGCAGGGAGACAACCAGTGTTGGACAAAGACTGTTCCCCTGGGGGCACCTGCCTGCATTTTTCTGCTCTTTCATGTCCTTCTGTCACTCAAAGGTGACAATATCTCTTCTGCAGAGGGTTCTTCAGACTGCGTTACTTGGAAGCTGACTTTGTCCAGGTCCTTATCCTCTCTGCTGAGGGCTCAGATGTTCTTCTCTTTCATCTTCTCTCTCCAGGGATGAAGACCGTGACCTACAGCTACAGACAACTGACACACCTGGCGGCAAAGCACTCTTATGCCAAGGGGTCCTCTCCAGGTGCAAAGTGTGCACAGACAAGGCAGCAAACGATCGTATTTGGTGGTAGGCAAAAAAAAAAAGTCAACAACTTGCTCAGCCAGACTGTGAGAGGATAAAATTGTACAAGAGTTGGTGCAGAAAGTTGCTAGGAACGAGTAGTTACCGCAGCAGGCAAATCTACAGTAAATATTTGTATACTGTACATGGAGACGGCCCACACAGCCACTGCCATCTCAATATTTGCCAGAATGCTTTGATTATGGGTTGGTCTCTGGCACAGCCTCCAATTTCTCCCAACCCTGGCAGATGTTTATAGAAATGATGGTTATTTATAGGTTAGCCAAAAACAGTCTCCTCCTCTCCTCGCAGGCAGTGCGGTCTGTTCAAATTCTCCCTGGCTTGGCAGAAATGTGAGGCCCTCTTCCTGCGGCACGTGCCTGCCCTGGGGGGACCACGGGCGGAGGTGACCCCCAAGGCCACCCCAGGGACACGCAGCTCGGCACAAGCATAGGCACGGACAGGCACTGTAGCAGGACAGCGTGGCCTGCCTGGTCCCCACCAAGAAGCCAGAAAGGCTTTGGGGTGGATTCTGCATTCATCTCCCTGTGACATGAGATGATCAGGGTGACAGAAGGACACTACGCACTACATGGCGGGGTTTCCCAGCTGGGGGGATTAATTTGCTTTACTGGTGTAAAGCCAGTTTCTCTCTTCATTGTCTCAAATGCGTTGGGGCACAAAGCACTGGAAATGGAGCTGGCAGCGAGGCATGCTGGTGCTCACAAGTCTTTCCCCATCACCTTCTTGCTGCCAGTCCCACTGTCTCCTGCTGCTTGAACTCATGGTTCCTATCCTCGAGTGCAGCAAGGGGAAGGAGTGGGTGGGAATTTGGGACTATTAGCGGCTGGCACCCTTCAGTCCCAGCCCACAGTGCTGAACGTGGTCAAGGGGGTGAGAGCCGTAGAGCCACTCTAACTTGTGCTGGAGTTGGACCAAAGAGAGTCAACTTGTTGTAGCACTCATTTAGGGACCCTTGGATTCAGCAGATGTTTCCAGTATTTGATTAAAGCCATCGTTGTGTTTTGGCCTCTGTGCAAGATCACGGCTACTCTGGAGGGAGGGGTAGTTTTCCACAGGGAGACAAAGATAGAGGTCTCTCATCACAGGTCCTAATATTAGGATCTTATGTGTAGTATCTCCCTTCCAAAGAAGCAAGCGCCCATGCATGCTGAGGGTTTGGAAAACACTGTGAGAGGCCACTGCAAAGATGAGATTGTAGTTAAGGTAAAAGGATCCACTCGTAAGACCTGCAGAGCATCCTCTGCTCCTGCTAAAGGCCCTAGGGAGCAGAGAGGCTGAAGCGTGCGTGGTCCTCTCTCGGCTCCGCATGGACCCTCCCAGTGCCCGACCACTTGTTGGTGCAGAAACCTCCGCCCGCGGCCTCCATCCCCTCCACCGCCCAGCCTGTCTGCCTGCCATTCCTTCCCTGCTCTGCAAAGTGCTTCAGAGGGGTAAGAAGCTGCCCCTGTGTGGAAAGAAGCATCCTCTCGTGAACGTGCTCATGGAAAAAGTTTGGCTTTGACTTCCAAATCACCAGCCGCCTGGTGTGGTGTTGCTAGCTCTCCCATTGACAGCTGGGTGTACCCTGATATTTTCAGCCAAATGTGTTGACTTTTCATCAGCATTTGGAGCAAAACCACCGTGTTGCATCGGCTACTTAGCAACTGGCTTCAGCCTCATCTGGGAATTACTTGTCTGGATCTATGTCACAGTGCTGTGCTAAAGCAACACAGCTTTGAGATGGGTTTCTTTTTATTTTTTAGTTTGTTTTTTTTTTGATTGAAGGCAACAAATGAGGGACTTTGCAGGGGGGAGAGGCAGGAGGGGTGGGCGGAAGGGAGGGGTGGTTCCCTTCCCATGGCGTAAAACAATGTCGATGAATTCCTGTCAGCTGGCCCCCTCCCCAGCCCCATAAATGCTAAGAGAATGACCCAAGGAGTTTCTTTCTTTCTCTTGTTTTTTTCTGAAAGAACAGGGATATTTTAGCTACTGAGCAGCCAACAAATATTTTTGTGCAGATGATGGGAGGGGAAAAAATCTTAACCCAGATCGATCAGGACTGCAGGGGGAGGATCCTGCTCCCCGTCAATGAACAGGAATCCTTGGCAGAGTTAATGTTCAGTGCACGGGGCGAGTACAAAGCGGCAGCTTGCTGGGGAAAGAGGGCAAGACAGGCAATGGGCTGTATACTCTGCAAGCTAGAAACTGCAAACCCTGCAAGCCCAGAGCTCCCGTCGGCGCGCCGAGCTCTGGGACAGCGGGGACAAGCGAGCGAGGGTGTCCCCAGGAGAGCCCGCGACAGCCTCCGGCCACGGCCCAGCGAAGGCTCGGCGCAGCCCGTCACAACAGCTCTTTTTTCTCTTTCTGTAATGCTAAGACAGAAGCCACCATCAGGGCTCCTGCTGCATTATCTTCCCCTGCTTAGAGGTCTGTATCTTCCCTTTGCATTGTGCGGAGCGATAAATTCATTATAAGGTAATTACAGCCTCATCCTATGCGGACTCTTCAGGAACAAGACTTAGGTCAGTGGGACTATTCCACTGAATTAAATGACAGCTAACAAAGATCAATGGGGTAAAGAGGTGCCTGCCCCTGTGATGTTATTCCTCCTTGGAATAACAAGACCGGGTTTTTAAGGTTGCTTCTTGCTCTCTTTTGTGTCTCTTGCATTTGATATAACAAGCAGATCAAACAAACATCTCCATACCGTCCTGTGTTTCAGTCCCTACACCCTGAGAACAGCCTGCTGGGAATACAAACTCATCAGGAAATTCTTGGATGATGTCCCAAAAATATTTCTAGAGAATAGAAAGTTGGTCTGGCAGGAGAATATGTTTAACACATAAATAATGGATGTTTCTAGCACATTGTGTGCTTTGAAGCTGCGTGTCTTGAGTCCAAAAGGAGGGTGGAGGGTGCGTGAGAGGCAGCCAGAGGACCGAGATGCGGCGTTGTCTTCAGTAAGTGCCTGCAGCCTCGAATCCTGGTGTTTGAAGATGGTTGGGAAAGCGCTTTACATCGCAATCCGCAGCTGCTACGTCAGCTGCGTGTTCGCTTGCAGGTGTGCAGGCAGCGCAGCAAGGAGGGCTTCTTGTCTCGTTTTGAAGACTACTCCGTTATAAGCAGACTCTAAGGAAGCAGACCTATGTTTTCAAACGCTGCAAAAGGCTTCCCCTTGCTCCATGGAAAGGGAAAGGGCAGAGGAAAAACAACAACGCTCAAAGGAAGCTCTTGAGACTTGGAGCATCATAGAGAAGTGGGAGCAGCAGCGAATATTTGGGTAGAAAGACGGCACAATAGCATTTATTATACACTATGTCCAGTGGTTGCTGTGGTGATTCCTAACATCATCCCAGCATCGAAATGGTCAGTCAATACCGTGCACCGAGTTAAGGGAGCTCGCTGACACTTTTCTAAATGCATTATTATTTGGGATGTCCCCACATCAGCACTTTTCTCCTGTAAAGTTATTTAGTGCAGCACTAGCGTCTTCCAGCAGAGGATCCAACTGTCGGAGGCAGGCGTTATTTACAGCTGCTACCCTTAAGGACCAGCTGCAGCACAGCGTTCAAGTGCCGCACAACAAATCAGTGCACAAGCAGGCAAAGACCCACGCGTCCCGGCCATGTTCGCTCTTCAGGTAGGGGGTAACACTCCCAAATTCCTCTCCTCCTCCAGAGCACTGATTGCTTTTATCCTCTAAATACAAATGCAGAAGTGGAAACTTTCCTCCGTGTGATTTTAGTGAATTAGTTCTCGAATTTAAACCTTTTCTCTGAATTATATGCAACAAGTTACGGCAGCTGAATGTAATTAAGAACAGGTTTCTATAGCTTGACTGGAATCAGCCTTCTTCCCAAGTGGATATTTAGTGCAGCCTCATATGGTACTTGAGAACATATGTCATACGGTGCATCAGTCGATGCAGATGAGCTCGCTCCATGCTCGTCCTGGCAGGTTCCTAGGATCTACTTTGTCCTCCTTTTCTCAGCTCCTTGAATCTTTCCGCCTTCAGCCCAGTGAAATGTTACGCTCAGTTCACAGATAAGTAAACCAGAAGTCATTTGACCAAAAAAAATCTTTGGTAGAGCCAAGAAACAACCCTGAGCACCTTGTGGCTATTCTGGGAGACCCTTTGCTTTCCAGTTTACCGAATGGGTGAGTCAAAGAGGTGGGATGCGCCGAGGCTGAAGACATTGCACTCACACAGCCGCTGACGTTGGCTTTGCTCCTGATCCTTTCAGCTTCAATTCCAGTGCCGGTCAAGCTGCCTCCCCAGAGGAAGGCAATTTATTAACTTCTACTTAAGATAGGAACCATTGCATGAACAGCAGGAAAAATGACAGCATCCATCAGTGAGATGTGAGCTGAGCACAGGAACAACTGACCACCACACCAGCGAAGCTCTCCTGCTTTTGAGACACCCTCGGGTGCCATTTTCTATCATTCAAGTTGATTTCTGAAACACACCAAGTTCTGGGTCCAGCCAAAGCACCTTCGCTCACCTACAGTTCGTGTCTCCTCCTCTCACTCCTCCCACAACAGCGAGAAGGAAAAAACCTCGTTACGTGTTGTTGCAGCAGTTGCAATGATGCCTGGGTTTGCCAGTGACAGCACGAACAGGCTGCAACAGTTATTACTAGGAGTGGGAATAAATGGGAGAAGAGTCCTAAGCGATGGTGACACTACAGAAATTTCACCCTGGAACAGCTCCACGCACAGTCGCAGTGGTGGAGCTGGGATTGGGTTGTTACAACGGCTGCTTCAATTGCAGCTCATTTAAGTATTATTCTCGGGCACAGCAAGAATACATCATTTGTTCAGAAAGGCTGTAGCAGAGCCAGCGTGTAATCCAGGAGACCTTGTAGCAAGGTCTTTGGGGCAAGCATGCTCTTTTCCTCCGTTTGAATGCATTCAGCACACCACGATGCTGGTTTGCAAGCAGGAAAACAAATCTCCAGGACTGTTAGGTTTATACAATTTCACTGCAAAGAGCAGGGGTGGAAAAGTTGACTTTAGCAGTGTGTTTGCAACCTGTAGAAGTTGTTTTTGCTCCTGTAACGAGCGGTAGTGGTGCAGCAGAGACAAACATGGTTCCCATGTGCTTTCCACCGCAACCATAGGACAGGTCTCTGTTATGTTATGTTATGTTACGTTACGTTACGTTACGTTACGTTACGTTATGTTATGTTATGACAAGAGGAAACAGCCTCAAGCTGCGCCAGGGCAGGTTTAGGTTGGATATTAGGAAAAACTTCTTCACGGAAAGGGCTGTCAGGCCCTGGCCCAGGCTGCCCAGGGCAGGGGCTGAGTCCCCATCCCTGGAGGGATTTAAAAGCCAGGGAGATGTGGTGCTTAGGGACATGGTTTAGTGGTGGGCCTGGCAGTGCTGGGTTACGGTTGGACTCGGTGACCTTAAACATCTTTTCCAACCTAAATGATTCTGTGATTCTGTGATTCTGTGTTTTGTACCCAGAGTGGCTGCGGGTGCAAGACGCACCAAAGGGATGAACAGCTGATTTCCCCCAGTTTTCTGCTATGTGCAGTCAGTTCCACTGACTTCAGAGACGTTTCACCTTTTTACACCAGCATAGATCTTGCCCTCATGATCTAGCAAAACACTTGGGTCTGTTTTTTCTGGGACGAGATAGAGACTATGCAGTGACTGTAAATCACATTAGGGTTCTCACCTCCTTCTTGTTCCGGGAAATTGCATTTGGATCTATCGATCCCAGCGACAGGTTTGGGAGAACAAAGTTGAGCACTTTCGCTGCAAAAACCTGTGGGAGAGGAAAGCAAGCAGTTAAAGAGCCAGTTAGAGCAAGAGAGAGAACATAGAGGGCCAAATCCTGAGCTGATGGGAATCAGCACAGAAGTTAAATAGTTGAGAAATATCAACTGACACTGGAGAAAGATCTGTCCTATATTTAAAACATTTCTCTTAAAAAGAAAGTGTTTAAATGGCTCCCAGGATTGGGGAGTGGGTGTGCTAGTCTGAGATGCCGTCAGCTGGCCGTCCACATCAACATCACCACTTCGTTGTACTTTGCCTGTTTCCCCTTCTCAGGTTAATTTCTAAAAAGGCCTCGGTTAAGCCCTTTGATAGGAAAAAGCCATTTCCAGCCCTCGAAAGGGCTGGGTTTTGTTGTTTTACTGCCCTTTCCTTGCTGCCACAGCTTTGATTTCAGGCTGCAGTGTGCGTAAGTGCTGTTCGGTGCAATTTGCAGTAGTTGCCTAGGCTGCACTCTTTTTGATAAGCATATTCTCCAGGGAACCTGTAAATAAACAACAGCAAAATGTGCATGCAGTGGCTAAGGAAATCCATTGCTCGCTTGTCTCCTGGGAACGAAACACAAAAGCATTCAGCAGCCCCGGCTCAAAACCACTGGCAGAGGAAAGGGTAACATCTTTCATTTTGATAGCACGTTGATACCAGGGTTCTGCTCTGACCTTTGATAGCTGTCTTTAATTAAGTCAGAAAACATGCAGTTAGTGTTTGTTGGTCTGTTTTATGGCTCTTTCTTGCTCACCGCTAACACTTGCAGGGAGGCTGTCACCTATGTTCTCTGCTCCTGCCGAGATGTCATCGCTTCTGAAGCCATCCCTGACGTCTCGGATGATACATGACAGAGTAATTATGATATTAGAGGAATAACACAAGGGCAAAGTCGAAGTCATCCAGGAGTGAAAGGCAGTAAAGACTCACAGCAGATTTGAGAACGCGCGTGTACCTTGGGGTGGGTATGACTGGGAACCGCTGCCACTGTCTACCAGTATATTGAGCCCCTCACTGGCTATGCCATTGTGCCAGCAAAATTAATCAATTAATGAATTAATTATCACACCGATGCAGGTATGACCTTATGATGCAAACAAGCGGGAATGGGGTTTTCTTCGTTTTGTGTTAACTCCAAGCAGTGATGATTCGAGGAACGCACCTTCATGAATCCTAGGCCAGGTTACGGACGCTGCGTGCTGACAGCGCTGGAACAGTTTTGCTTCTTTGAAACCACTTACGATGACCCAGACATATGCCAAGTAACTTCAGGTACGTAGCTGAGGTATTTAACTTCGAGCAAGTGTAATTGTCCCAGGTATCCTTTACAGAGCATGGGGAGTGAGAGAAACACCTCCCAGGACACCGCTAACATCCGAATAACGGTCTTCAAGTGCCTATTTCCAAAGATTATCACGACAACTAAGGCAATTAGGCTGCCCTAAAATTGGAGCCTGAGTTAAGAGCTAGGGTAAGCTCTTATGCCTAAAGACTGCTTATCCAAGAGGAAATACCTTGGCATGAGAGGTTAGCTGATGCTCTCTCAATATCTATTTAGAGTATTGGCCACGAGATCAGTATGTCGGTATTAAGGCCACAGATATTTAGGTCCAAGATGACACACACAAGAGTAAAAGATGGCAGGGTTTTTGGAAGACGGGGGCTTTGCTTACTTTTACATTAGGCTGAAGGAGGAAGTTAGTTGACACACTCTCAAATTCCCGAAAAAGACGTGAGTTTGATGGGGATTCCGCTCCGTGTCTGCTTGGTACATGTGTGAATGTTTATATTCCCAAGGATCTGCAATAGGGATTTTGCTGAAGGAGCAGAAATTTGAATCTTCCTCCCATATGAGCAATAACACACCAGCCTAACGATATGCTGAAGGCGGGGAAGGTGTGACAAGGAAAGGAGAACTACATATATGCTCTTTCTCAGGCTCTTCCCTGTTGGGAGACAGGCTAGACAGGCTTTTGTCAGATTCAGTATGGCCATTTTTCTGTTCGAATGATATATGCTTATCATCCCAACCCCACTGCCTACTGGTGACCTCGCCTCCGTGACACGCTTTGGAAACGTTCTTGGATTTTTTGCTCGTATCTGGAGTTTTGTCAAACGGAGTCACAAGCTGACTGCTAAACTGCCACAGAGATAGGGCTGGCTTCTGACCACGAGCACAGCAGCACGTACCGTCCTGGGCTGGTGATATCCGTGAAAGTAATTTCTGGTGTTCAGCTGTACAAGAGAAGCACCAGCCCCTGTACGTAGACATGTCAGATGTACTTACACACACATACATATACTCCCTGTGTGCATAAAATCTCTTATTTATGCACAGACAGAAGTAACCTTGGTCTATCGGACTGATTGCGAAAGGACTCTGCCACCGTCCTTCAAAGGGTCTTCAGACCTGCAGGAAATGCTCCATTCCCTCCAACATGTAGTACACCCTCAAAATTCAGATGTGATTTTGATGATTCTTGGAGGAAAGGTCACAGACAGAAAAATCAAGTTCTATGTTATAATAAAAAACTCAGAAGGTTCCCCTGGGCCTTGACTGATTTTCCAAGCACTGTGATAGCTTGTGACATGCCCGACTTTAATTAAAAGCCATGTTGCTGAAGTGCTGGCTATATTTGATATATGAAAGTTGATCTCCCTGTTGGTTCAAAGTGGCAATGTTGGTTCTTGGGAGAATAGCTCCCAAATGATCAAAAATGGATGATGGAATGATGGGGATATTACTGGCGGGGCTGAGGGTGACGCTATAGCGCAGTGGTTATTAGAGCTGCTCGAGGCCACCGCAGGTATGTGAAATACTAACGGTGTTCAAATCCAGCCCTTCCCTCTCTATGAGAAAGATCTCAGAATACGATTGAAATAGATGGCTGAACATTGCCTCTTGACTGGAAGTGTGACTTCAAGCTGATTTCATGTTTTTTGCTTTAGTTTAACTATATGGGTGCTTCGCGGTGTAGACACTTTTCTTTTGAATGGAGCAATCCCTCTTCCCTGCACACCTCGATGTGCTTACTTCTCTCTCCCATGATCTCTGCTTGACAAACTGCTTGTGTGAAGGCCCTTTAGTTCATTTCAGCTACCAATGAGCTGGATTAACAAAAATGTTGTGTTTGAACTGGTTAAGGGAGCCAGGCTCATTTGACCGAGCTGAAAAGTCTCTGGAAGCTCATTGTGGAAGAGACCAGGTTGAGAGCAACTGAACAGTGTTATCAGGGAGATATTATATCAGGGATGTCATTGGATATGACATGATCAAGGAGATATCAGATATGGTGTCTCCATACCTGGATACCAAGCCACCTTATATACGTTTGTCTGAACCTGATGACTAACACCTCTGCTACGCCGGACAGCCCAGAGCAAAGCCAAAATAAGAGTTTTTAATTTCTTCTAGTTTGACTATATCTTTAAAAACAGTCCTCTGCACTGTTACCTGTGCAGATTCAGCCTGAATGACTGGGAGACCCTCAGGTACTGGAACAACGTGATGTCCAGTTGGGTTGGAAAGCAATAGATCAGCAAGAGGCCAAACGGAAAACACAAAAAGCAAAAAGAGAATATTGTGTACTTAGTCTTTAAGTCATAGGCTGAGGGTTAGCATAGGATTAATCTTTAGGGAATATTTCCTAAGGGGTTGTCCTGCCCACCCGATTTCAAAGCCTTCAATAGCAGAAATGTAGTGGGAGATGATACTCTTTTACCCTTACGCTGCTCTTTGCCAGCATACGTGACTCCCGTCTCTTTGCACCCCTTGAAATGTTGAAGATTCAGAGCCAAATTTTGTCCAGATTAGTTGAGAAGAAAAGGGGCAAGGCAGCAAGATCCCTCCCTCTTTACTGGATTTGCAACAAGTAGGTCGATGCTTCTATCAGGACACAGGATTTATAGGGCATTGATGAAATTATGTTTCTGCGAAGAGCAGAATTTGATTTTCCTGCACGTAGCCTGCAAACGCGCTGCGTTTCTGCTGCTGCCAAGGGCTGGTTCGGCAGCAAGGGAAGGTATTTCTAACACAGACTGAAGGACCCAGTGTGTAAGCTGGCCCACTGGTATTGTTGCCTTGAGCCCTCATTTGTTTAGGCCAAGGTAAATTCTTGCTCAGCTGGAAACTTCCCCGGCAAAGGGATGAATGCAATGGTCCTTGGGAAACAGCCCAGGGCCGAGAAGTCGTAGCAGTTCCAAGGGAAAACCAAAGCCTTTATGCCTCAGAGGCACAAACCCCAATGAAATGTTTTTTGGCTCTCAGAGGAAAAAAAAGCACACAAGCGTTTTCAGCTCAGCTTTATGGGAAAACATGGCTCACGCAGCAACACTCTGCCTGTTTTCACTCCTTCCTCTTGAAAATACCTTTTCAACTCCAGGATTGTTTTCAACTAAATTTGACAGAGCAGAGATATTTCAGGAATAATTAAATTTTTATCAATCAGTTTTGAGATGCAACAAGAGATTTGAAAGAGAAAGAAACTCACTGTGTGCTTGTATTACTGCATGCGAGAGACCCTCTAGGAAAGAGACTGTATAAACACCTCCAAAATACTTCAGTTAGAGCTTAGCATTTCCTACACTGAAATAAAGCAACAATCTGGTACAGATCTGCGAGAAACCAGACTACAGTAATACTAGTTCCCACAGAACGGGTGAGTCCTTATTTCAGAAAGGGTTTAGCATCTAGCAAAAAGTATAGCTCTAGAAGAAGGAAAATCTCTCCATATTTTCCTTGACTCAACTGGAAACAGAAGGCTGACGATGTTTCTCAGATTCAGACCCTATACTATTTTTTTTTTTCTTAATATTTATTCTTTTTCCCTTTCCAAAGTAAGAAAAAACAGGGGCACTGGTGCTCATGGGACCCTTACACTGAGTCAGGTATAGCCTCACCAGTGAAGAATCAGCTACTGGCCTCCTGAAAACACCCTATGGTGCTCTGACTCCTACTTAAATAAGTTTTCTTGGACTGGATGACTTCAGGATTTGCTTCTCCTCTGAAAAGTAGGTGTGACTGTGGGGGAGGCCCTTAGAAGGAAAATATCGACTGGCATCCAGGTGGTGCAGATCTCAGCAGGGTTTTGCGTTTTAAGGCTAGAGGTCTTAATGCGTTTCCTTCAGCGGCAGAGTGAGGTGATTAAAAAGCACCCTTTGGTGCTTGTAATCATTTGTGGGGTCAGTAGATGGCTTTCGCTACGGCAGAAGGTGGAACAGGATTATACTGAAAGCTGAGGCAATCTGTTTCCTTTCTCCTAGAAGAAAAAAAGCCAGGAGAAATAGCTTAGAAGTAGATTAAAAGAAGCAGCTAGCCCTAGGAGAAGAGTCTAGGGAGAAAGGATAAAGGAACGAGTCCTGTGGGAATGAGATGGTCTGTCGTTCCTGCTGGCTTTGCTGGTCCTTCCCGTTGCTTCCAGCTTGTTTTAGGATTGTTGTTTATTCTTTTAAAAATTCAGACAGGAGGGGAGAGCTGAGGGCCAGCTGCCTTGCAGAGCCTCCCTGGGGAAGGGCAGGGCGGGCAGTGCAAATTTGGATCAGAAATAGCTCTGGAAGGGAGGTGTGAATGGAAGCGGGGGTAAAGCCTAACTGCAAACTGAAGGAGATGGTCTGGACAACAACCAGCCTCAGTATCAAGCCAAATGGGATGCTGCTGGGGCAGCGATGCTTTAGCTGGAAGCCGCCTTTGAGGCTCATGAAGGATTCCTGGGACTCAAGAGCTCTAGTTTTGTTTAGAAATTGGTCATCCCCCAAACACCAAAAATAACCCTGGCCTGACTTAGCCAGCAGCCCGTGTTGCAACTGTACCAGACTCTGTACGAGTCAGGAAGAAAACTGTAGGAGAGGACGGGAAAGGATGGCACTGTGTGGGCTGCCGCAGGGTGAGGTGAAGAAAGCACAGTCTGCTACCACCTCCCGAGGTAGCATCGTTCTCCGACTCTCATTTAAATAAGTTCTTCTGGACGAGCTCAGGATTCACTTCCCCGCTGAAAAGTAGGTGGGACTGTGGGGGAGGCACTTAGAAGAGAAGCACTGACTGGCATCCAGGTGGCACAGATCTCAGCGGGGTTTTGCATTTTAAAGCTAGAGGTCTTAACGCGTTTCCTTCAGCGGAAGAGCGAGGTGACTAGGTGCAACGCAGGTTTGCTCTTACCTTGATGGGAGTGGCGACTTCTGGGCTGGCTACCACTAAAGGAGAGATTAACAGCATGCCTGAGAACTCACTGGGTCTCTCACTAGCTGTCAGAATGGAGATGGCTCCCCCCTGCAATGCAAAATAACAGCCCACAGCTTAATACAGGTGTCGACATCTCGTTTGTATAGTAATCCTGTTACTGGAAGGGTTTTAGTCCAAACACGCAAATTATTTCTGCCCCCGTGAGAGTGCAGTGTGGTCAGCGGGGAAGGCTGGAGGAGCAGGGGCACTGGAAGTGTCTGTGTTTTGTGGGGGAGCAGAGACCTGGTTTCTGCTCTCATGCTGTAAACCCTCAGGTCACACTGAACTCCACTCCGTGCAATGTCCCTCAGCTCCCTAGGGTGCCTTGCGTCCTCCTCGGTTAAACAGAATAAGAAGAAAATGTCTGAAGTGGTAGTTCAGGTGGGACTTGAAAAATAAGTTGAGGTCCTATCAGTGTGACAGACTGGTGCTGCGTCGGGAAGATGCCGTGAAGCCGGGCTCGCTCCATGCTTGTGGCACTGGTAACCTGGGCAACGCAATGCTGCCATCCGGCAAGCGAAAATCCTCCCTAATTACTGGAAGTTAAATATTCTCCTCTTCAGTGTCCCCAGCCCCTCCAGCCCCGCAGCGCTGTGCCCAGGGCCTGACAGCGAACACCCAGCCCACGGTTCAGGGCTGAACGCCAGCCCTCCTGCATGAGGACTGCGGCGGATGGCGTGAGGGGTGGGGGACAGAAGGGACCTGGCCGCCTTGCTCGGGAAAGTTTGCAGAGGATTAGTTGCCAAGGGAAATATTTGGTGAACTTCCACGCTGCCGGAGAACCAGGGGCTTGTTAAATGGAGCAGCAGCGAGAAGCATCTCAAAGACCTCACTGGGAAATTAGCTCCTTGTTACAGTGGCTTTGGAGCGCAGCGAGCACTTCAGAGCATGCCGCGCCTTCTTATGCAAGGACACTTGTTTATCTGAGCATGGCCTGAATCCCAAAGTACTTATTCATTTTCATCTCCTCTGGGAAGGCAGGGAGAGCAGATCAATGACATCAGTGGGAATATTGCTAGCTTGAATAAAGGGATTTGGCCCGTGCTGTCAGAATCAGACTTCAGATCTGTTCACCAAATCAGTGCCTTTGTTTTTGAAGCCCTAATCCCTGGTACATTTTCCTGTTAGGTTGTTTAACAGCATGAGGCTACAGGGTATTTTCGTGCTTCATCCCCTAGCCGCTCGCAAAGCTCTGGAGGGCTTAACCTCCTGGTTACTGGTTAAAATGGAAGGGGAAGCCCAATGCTGCAGGGAGGTGGTGGGACTTATCAGGTACTCGGTGTGAATGAATGGTCCTATTAAAAAACAGGCCCGTTGCTGCAAATGGCACTAATCAGGGCCATGATCCGGGTGGAAAAGTTAAGGACTGACTATACTCAAGACAGATCTTGTGGGGTAAGGCATGCTGGCAACTCAGTCAGTGAATGAAGTGGAAGGGAAGGTTGCTTGCAGTTTTGTTTTTCCTGCTGTGGCACGTGTCCTGGGTGCTGCCGGGAGAGGTAGGGGCTGGTGCTTACCATGGAGTGCCCCAGAATGAGAATGGGCAGCTCGGGGTGCTCTTTCTTCATGAGATCAATGTGCTGCAAGCTGTCCCTGATGAAGACGTGGAAATCTGAGACAACCATACGATCACCCTCGCTCTGTCCATGGCCAACTGTAGGGGAAAAGGAGAGCATGCATGTAAGTCATTTGAAGCAGTGGTTGCAATCGAGAAAGGCTTCAGCAGAAACATGCCTGTTAGACTGTTACTGTCCTAACTTAACCTTCTCCTGCAGTCATCTCTCAACAGAAAGTGTACTGCAGAAATAGAAAGCTGCAGAGAACAATTTTAAAAGTGCCATACTGTCCATGATCTGGTTAAAAAAAAATCATATTCCCCTGTGTTTCTACCTGCTCTTCAAAACTGAGAGTACTGATCTCGCAGCCTTAAACACCAGGGTGAGGAGGGCAGAAGGGCTGTCCTGCCTTGCTGTAGGGATGGGAGGTCACTGCATCCTCGGAAACCAGTTTTTGCCCCAGGGATCATAGCTGCTGGGGCCTGATGGCTGACTGTACTGAGCCAACTGCTGTGCAGAGTCTTGGCAAGAAACAGAAGAATTCCGAAGACTAGATATAGTCGCTATAAACTTAACGGGCTGTGGACACAGCCTTTTCCAGTGCCTGGGTACGCATGAGCTTTGCGGAGTCCTGCCTTTTCTCACCGCTCCCCTGGAGCATCGGTGGGCTGGAAACCTTCCCTGCTATGAGGTGAAGCGCTCTCAGCAGAGGAGGCCAAGTGATGGTGGTTGCAAGAGCCTGCAGCGGGGAAGCAGCAAGTGGCATGGGTCTCCTAAACAAGCGTTAATGAAAACTGTACTGCACCTGGATGCTGTTAGCTCATTCTGTATCTGGGAATTATCTCTTCTGATCAACGGGAAGGGAAAGACTAAAACGGGAGATGGTGAGTTGCCATGGGAACAGAGGCATCCCTGGCAGAGGTGGAGCCAGCATCACCACAAACGCAGTCCCAGGCAATTTTGAGCTTGCAAAGCCTTGAAATTAATACCACCTTGGGGAAGCAGTTCGCATGTTTACCTGACCACCCATACATGTTATTACCTATCACAAATAGGATTCTTCCTTAAAAACAGTCTCCTTGCTTGTTTCTGTTCCAGGCAGGTTGTTAAGGAAAACTGGGAAGGGGAAAACACATCCCACCCATACAGAATAGGGTATAGGGAGTCTCAAACAACATCTCCCTGCTGCTGTGTGTCTCCCTAGGCCTTCTCCAGTGGGCACTTAGGCAGATTTAAAGGCACAGAGGGGCAATGCCTTGTCAAAGGATGTGAAGTGCCTGGTACTTGTTTGCCTGCTGGGTGGCACCCCCTCTAGTGATCAGCAAAGCAAAGCATTGCCTACCCGGCCAGAAAGGTAAAGGCTTTTCAGTTAGATCTGCTGGCAATAGTCATACCAGAAGAAATCAGTACGTCTGAACTTAATTTTCTTGCAAGCCATCCAAAAAATCACCTTCCAAATCAGGCAGAACTTCTCATAAAAAGCTGGACTGAATATACTCTATCTAAGAAAAACTGAACCCCAAACTTGCTCTTCTTTCATCCCGCCAGGTGCTCGCCAGAGCTGGGTCTCTTGGCAGTGAACACTGCAATCGGCCACACTGTCTGCCAGATAAACCCATAGGTGTCATGCTGGTCAATTATAAAGAACATATTCCGGTTCTGCTTTCCATGCACACGCTCCAATTCCTGCCAAAATATGATATAGCAAGCATTCTCCGTGGATCAGTGACCAGAAACAAATCGAGGAGCCAATTAAAATACAAGTTGCAATGATCTACAGAAGTGAAGCCATGTGTGTGGCTAGTGGTCCTATTAACTTCAAACTGACTTTTATTACAGATGGAAAGGGAGCTTTTCCCAACTTTTATACATGTCCAGTCCACTCACTTCGTGGACATCAAACAAGGTCCTAATATTTAAACTTCAAATTTAGCAGGTTAAGATGAGTTGAATAGTCTAGAGAGAGGAAAATTTTGTCTTAGCAGAGCTCTGCACTTCCACTTTTTTACTCTGGTGCTGCTTGCACTTGCTTCTAGGATCTCTTTCTCTGCAGTGTCCGTGTAAGACAGCCGAGCAAGCAGAAACAGCAAGCCCCCGTGGCCCAGGTCTGTATACGGGCCACGACTCCCTGTTGTGGGGTTGTGAGGCTTTGCTCTGGTTTTGGATGAGACAGAGGCAGGTCTGGAAAGCCTCCTTGGTCCTCAGTGTGGAGAAAATCCCCTGGTCCTACCACATAACAATGATACTGCTCATAACAGTCAGAGTTACGAGTGTGGAAGCCAAGAAATACCTGTGCAATAGCTGTGACAAGCATCTCATTGGATTTCTGCAGGGTTTGGGGTTTTTTATTAGCAACTTAATGAACCCACCTTTTGACCCTGCCTTTACCTACTAAACTACTGCTCCCCGCTCAGATGGCACAGAGCAATGCTTGAGGAGCAGTTTGTCTGCATGTATGGTAAAGGAAGGCCATGCAAGTCTTTGCTTTGATACTATCCCTGTCCCTTGCGCAAGGCTAGCCAGCTGGCATCGCTAGGTTGTGTTCTTTTATTTTACTATTTTTCTCTCTTCCCCTCCAAGAAACTGAACTTACTCCCCCAGAGAATGAGTTTATTGCAAGTTTGACACTCCCAGTTGAGAAAGCTTCAGGGTGAGGAACTAAGACCTCTTCTATTAGATGGAAGATGTGCACAGCCAAACATCGATACAGTCAAGAATATTGACGTGTTTTTCTCTGATCGTTTGCCTTTAGAGCTATTAAGAATGAAGGTCAGGTTCATCCTCGATGTAAAGCTATTTGCTTTGGGTTTTGCTGGGAATGAATCTGACATAGCGGTTCCACAGTGCCAGTGGCAAGACACTGGGTGCAGGAGGAGGGGAACTGCTGGTGCCTGGGAACTGGAACTAACCAGAGGCTGTCAGCAGAGACGTGTCACGAGAATCACAGCTCCACGAGTTCCTCATCACAACGCTCCCTCTGCGGCCCCTGGTTTCAATGGGGGCCCCTGGTTTCAACAGGGCAATGTGAGGTTATAACCATGAGATGCTCATCTGCAAAGAGCTGTGACTGCCAGTGCACATCCACATGACACGCTTGGTTTTCAAAACCTGTTGAATAGGTTTCCTATCTATCTGGCTTCACATCCAGCTTGCGTGGTTCACTGCTAGTATTGTGTATGTGCAGTGGCTCAGTGATGGGCCATTTTGGGCTGCGTGTACTGAGATAATTGTGGGCACCCTTTCCTAGATGCGAGCCTTTCAAAACAAGAATGCAAACCACACCTTTTCAAATTGCAAATCTAGAATCAGGAGGTCTAAGCCTCCATTTCCAACCAAGCACACCACTGCAAAATAACATACTTTGCTCAAACAAAGTCTGAATAAAAGCTGCAATGACCTGGCCCAATACGTAATAGCTATTAAATTCTGCCCTCTGTATTTTCTGCATGAGCTTGCTCAGACTGCAACTCTACCACCGTAGAGACAACAACAGTAACTCATGATCAGTCAATCCTGTCAGAAAGCATGACTTCAGAGCATGATTTCACCTAAGATTATAGATCCTCCAAAGCTACGCACCTCTCTGGAAGGAAGAATACTGACTGGCTGCGCAGGAAGACAAAGCTGAGGGTTCAGCGATGAAATATTTGAGGGTGTGAGGGCTCTGGGGAGTGCGTTATCATCATTTAGGTATCACTGTGCCTGAGTAATGGAGCCTGTGGTCCTGCAAATGCATACTTCGACAAGTCCCTGCATTCCTCAAATCCCATATCCTCTTGTGCTGCGGGGCTTGCTTTTGAAAACCACTCCAAAGCAGCCAGAATCTTCAGCTGGCATTGGATCACACGCCTCAAAAAATGTGACATCCTGGTCAGATTGGAGATATGCTGAAAAAAATGTAAATAAAAAGCACAGTGCAACTCGACACTCCCTTCCCTTCAGTAACGGCCAAATGGGAACTGCCTGGAGAAAGGAGCACCCCAGCTCTGGGCTCGCTGGGCAGATTCCTTCCAGTGGGAGCCGTGATGGGTGCTTCACCTGCCGCTCTGCCGTGCCTTGCCGGGGATGTTTGACGCATGTTTGCTGGGGCTGTGGGGCCACATCATAGCCGAAGCAATCCATCCTTAAATACACTAAATAAGACCAACAGAACATCAGGCAAAGAGGAGAGCCTGGCAGCGCCTGCCTCCGCACACCCTAGGGTGCATTAGCACCCAGCCCTCTGAGGCACCGCGGGGATGGGTGAGCGCGGCAGCACACCTTGTCCACCCTCAGATATTTGCACAATTTTTATTCTAAACACCAACTTTTATATAAGCCGCACACTGTACGTATTTCTTTCTCTTTCCTAGTGCCAAACCCTCCTGACAAAGGCACAGCCCGACCCTGCACGCTCAGGTGTGGACCGAATCGCTCTTCAGAGCTTCCGCAGGAACGTTTTGCTATGGAAGATGAGGTGACAGGCGAATGCAGGGTCAGATGTTGACTTTAGCTATCCTGCTGTAAATTTACCGATTTCAGTGGTGTTCCTTAAAGCTTACAGTCATGGGAGAGCAGAAATTATGGGCTATGTTGTTTTTCCAGCCTTTGCTCCCTATTTATTATGGGAAAGCCATAAAACAGAGAGAGAGGACATGAGAAATCTGCCTGGGGAGCAGTAATTCTCCAAGCAGAATCTGGATCTTGACTTTTCACATATTTTGAGGTTTCCAACTTTGGGGAAAAGGGGATGGTTTGGATCCATTTGTATTGTAGTGAGGACACTATCAACAGGCATCTGTGGAGTGAAATGCTCTCTCTACCCCAATGATGGTAGAAACAATCGGGAGGAATGCAGGGCTTGACTCCTGCCTCAGGATCCATCACACTCCGTGTTTGTTTTCCTCGCTAGATATGGAACTCCAAGATTTTGAAGTGGGAGAACCAAGAAGAAGGAGAATTAGGGGATGGTCAGGCACTCCAGGCTTACTACTCCCTGAGCTTAAATACATTCGGAATTGCAATGGCACTAACACAGGAGCACCAGGAGTTTTCAGAAGTAGCTAAAGGTGAGGACTGGCACCACTGCGGAGTCAATGATTCACCAGGCACAGCCCAGGAGCCGCTCCTGTACCGCAGAGTCCCACATCGAAAGGACACTTCTCACTTCTGTCGGAGGGGGCCATTGGCAAGGCTCGGTGCTGCAGTGTCGGATTTAATAAGCTGGAGCATGGGTGTGATTCAACTCCCAAAGGAGCCATTGGAGGCCAGAAAAGGTGATTTTAATGCTTCAGCACTGGCTCCGCAGTAGCAGCAGGCAGCAGCATGTTACAGCGCAGGCAGTGGTGTGCAAAGGAAGGATTTTTGTTAGAGCCCACGCCAAACTCAGGCTGAAGACCCTCTTCTTTCACTGCCCCCTTCATCAATAAGCTTATTGAAGTCCAACAAGTCCATTTGAAGCAAATACCTAAATGCCTTTTGGAAAAGGAGGCATTTACATGAGTATTATGTGTTTATTAGCTTTCTGAAAGATTTGGGTTATTTCTGAAGGTCTCTGCCTCTGTTTTCTGCCCCAAACTGGGGACAGGATGGGCTCCTCGCTGGTGCTGGACACTGCAGCATGCGGGAAAGTGAGCCCAGCTACCCCCCACCCTTGTTTGCTCTCACTCCCCAGCAGGTGATGAGAGACATGAAAATAGTATGTCCTCCCTACTGCTAAACTGTCTGGGTTAGGAAAAAAAAACATAATTAAAAGCTCTCATAGATGCTTTCACTCTGCAGGTGGCCCACACGGAGGAGCAAGGCTGGGTCTCCAGCCCGCAGGAGGGAGATGCCAGTGACAGAAATTTGGATGGCTCTTCTGGTGCGCAAGGTGCAAATGTGCCAACCTAATCCCTCTCCGGCAATCTTCCTGAGCTTGTGGCAGCTTGCTCAGGTGGGGACCTCGCTGTGGTGGTCCACAACCTGCCCTGCAATCCCACTGCTATGGGAAGGGACCACTTCAGCGGCTCATTTTAATACCCAACCCCCATAGACTGGGAGACAGCGACCCTTGTCTGCCCCTGCTTTCCTCCCTGCCCCACACGAAATGCATTCAGAATGGAGGTAAAACTTATACCTGAAGCGCAAGATGAAGCAGTGGATACAGTTTTCAGGAGTGTTTCAGTTTTGGAAGTCAGTGCAGCAGTTAATTAAGCGGTGTCACAAGGCATTACGGCTGATGCCTGTATGTATGAGATCTACTGAAACTCGTCTGAGCAAGGACTGCTTTTTTTGCACTTGTACAGCACCCAGCACTGCAGGGCATCATCACAGACCTTGGTCCAAGGCACTGCAAGATCTAAAAGTAATAATTACCTCTAATCCCAGACTGTAAGGCAGCACAGTTTTGCAGAGGAGGAGATGGGAGAAAGCACATAGATGGAGAATGTGGGTGAGACAATACACAAGACGACACTAATAATGGGTTTACATAGCAAATGTTGTGTGAAGCCTTGATTTTCTGCTTGGGTGTTTTTTTAAGGTTTCATGAAAAAAAAAAATACTAATGAACTAGTAAACACTTCAAATTGTCATAACAGTTCACTACGGAAAAAACGATACTTGTTTTGTAATGAATCAAGTACACATCCTTTTCATCAAGTGAGCAAAGCTCATTAATTAAACATACTGGATTTCAAAGCTCTCAGTGTTTAATTATTTGTTTAACAAGCAGTGCAGCTAATCCACCATTCAGACACACAAACAAGTAAAACAACAGGAAGAAGCTTCAAAGCAGGACAATCAACATCTGGAAAAGTCAACAGACTGTGCCCGTATTGTCAGTGACATGTAAAGCAAATGTTCCCCTCGCCGAACAAACACGCACGGGAAGCACCCCTGAGTTCACCCCGCAGATTCCTACTCAACAAAGCAGCTTCCTTGCCCTGAGAACAGACTTCCCACAGCAAGGCAGCCCGAAGGGTTTTATTTCCCTTATCTTTTTCCATTCCCCAACCAAATCAAGTCTGATGCACGGAAGGCAAGCATTAGCATCTGCACTCCATATCTACGTACTCTTCATTTTGCACGCAGGCGGAGAGCAAAGGCAGGACAGAGACACCTGAGCTAGACGAGAAGCAGGGTAAGCTGTCCTAGGATTTGCCGTGCTGCCTTGACTCCGATCGAGTTGCCACCTCGGTCGGCTGCTGTGCTGCAGTGTATTTTGCAGCTCAACCTTGGAGGTGAGCTTTTCAATGTCCATCTGACCGAGCCTTAGCTGTGCAACATCTCTCTCATCCTCTCCCACAACTCTGGTTTCCACAAGAAGAAAAAGCAGTGCTTTGGCTGGAAGGCAGCTGTGGAGTGCTCCAGCTAAGCCTGTGATCTGGACCACCAGCCGACAGGACCGTGGGGCACAGCGCAGGGTAAACCTGCTTGCAGTATTGGCAAGCTTTACACTGTGAATATTTGCTACAAGCCTACTGCCTAGGGCTTTTCCAGCAGGACTACTTCCATGGCAGATGGGAAGCATTAGGAACTGAAAGGAGAGGGTTCCCCCTCACCACTGCTTCCATCTTTATGTTCCTCGAGGATCTGAAATATAGCTCAACACGTGCTTATCCTTAGTAGCTTTTGCCCACCCTTCTCTGTCTGAGTAGTCCTCAGCATCCCTTCTTTCACACCGCCTGTAAAGATACAGTGAGCGCACCGGGTTTCCCATGACAATAGGCGCATTATAAAACTATTGTACCCAACACAAGTATCTCTCCACCCTTAATGTTTTATCTGTGTTTTAGGAGCACACACCTAAGAATTACAGATGGACCCTGCCTCTTTCTTACCAAAAGGGAGTCTTGTCCTGAACACCCAAGTCTGTCAGCTTCCTTATTCCTTCTCAATGCTAGGAAAATCATTTTTCTTTCAGCATTCGCTGGATAGTTTTTATTCACTTGCCTCACACACAGAGTGCAGCAAACTGAAAGCCTTCTCCTCCCACATCAGAGACACATTTGCAGAGCTGAGATATTTTTAGAATAGTGCACACACAGAGTTATATTGTTTGTTGTCTTGGTTAGGGGGAAAAAAAAAAAAGAAACAGGCGATTTTCTATACTAAAATTATTTGTGCCTTATTCCTGGGGAGCAGAGAACTAGTCATCTTGCTGAAGCCACTTAAAATTTCTGAACGCCAGAGATGACAAACAAAATGACCCGGTACATACCGGAGCAGTCGTTAATTCTGTCCGACAAGGCAAACTGTTTCTGTCAATGTTAAGAGCCAATTCATCTCTAATGGATACAAGCACGGTTCTTTTGGCTTTAGAAGACTTGTCCATTTCTTATGGTGTTGCTGAATTTGGCCCTGAATTACAGTTCCTTAAAAGTCTTCCTGGAACACCATGTTGCTCATGAAAACATGCTGAAAAAATCCCATCTGAGTGTTTGTGTTGCAAAATAACGAGCTCTTCACAGGCTGCATTTACAAACAGCAGTCACTGTGGCCAGACTAGAAATGTAAGTGTCTCCTGGAACGTCAGGCAATGAAAGGGGGCAAGACGGTATGAAAACCTGCACAAACCGTAGTCGCTTCCCAAGCTGCCGGGATTAGGGTAGCTTTGTCATTCCTATCACAAAATCGGTGTGCTGCTGCTGAGCGGCTCACGGAAGGTAAGGCCCGTGAAAGAGGAATAGGGAGCCCAGTTCCTTCTCCACAAAGCTCATACACAACAGTATTCCATTTTCTTCCTCAGCCCCTTCTGCAATGCCACCTTCCAAGCCAGCCCTCAAGAACATTAAAGCAAAAGACAGGTGAAGGGAATGCCCTTCTCTACCAGGCTACTGGGATCAAAGATTTGAAAATGCCGCATAAAGCTGTCAGAGGTGGTTGAGCAGCTGTTGAGTTCCTCTGCAAAAGAGTTTCTTTTGGTGATGGGTGAAGCGATTCCCATCTCATCTCTTCCCATGGGATGAAAATCACAATATAGATGCAAGATATATAATCAGTGAGGCACAACTTATGGTGCCTCTAAGCAGTCTTATAATCTGGCACTAAGTGATTCCATTTAAAGGCCCTATAATAATTTTTAAGTGTTATTCTTGCAGTGTTGCACTGAGATTTTGCCCTCTTTCACGAGGAGCAGATAATTTCCTGAAGTATAGTTGAGGTGACATTATTTAGCATCAGAGTTGGTCTTCAAAGACTTATTCTGGCATGACATAGAACCAGGATCAGTGCTCAGACACTGCAGAAAAAATTGCATGGACTTTGCTGGAGTTAATCCAGGGTCTCGCTCGTTCACTTGACCTACATGCTGCTGATCTTTCAAGAACAGAGAAGGGCCTCTTTTCTGCTCTCCACATATGACCTAAGATACCATTGATGGTAGCTAGAGTTTCACACTCACTGGAAGAGGAAAGCAGCCAAGGACAATCTCCCTGCTATTTTAATTTAGCTTTAAAAACATATACATAATTTTCTTCTCTTGTTTTAATACCATAAAATAAAAAAAAAAGGGTGCAAACTTTATTTTTTCCCAGGTGAAAACAAGGATGAAAGTCCACTTGCATTAACTTTCTGATCCAAGTTCCAGCTTTAAAACAGCTGGGGCACCAATTCAAAATGTCAGGGTTTTCAATGAAAAAGCCAGCGCTGGAGTGGAACCGCACACTCCCCTTCCCCTCCCCTGCCCATTTATTCCAAAGCACGGCTGGCATGTGGGTTGGCTCTCCAACACGCACATGCTATTAAGTCCTAAATGACAGCTTGTTTAACTGGAAAACATTTCCATTTTTTCCTTAACAAAGGCCATTCATTTCTTGCTCTTCTATTTGCTTAAAGACGGTTTCATTTGCCCTGCCTGAGAGTTTGCACAACCCGCCTGATTGTTCCCCTCCAAATAGCGCTGCAAGTTAATGACCCACCTCTTGATCTCGGAGCAGGGAGCCTTGCCCAGCACACTGCAGCATGCTCCAGCGAGCGAGTTACATTGCAAAATCCATACGTGCGCCTTGAATATTTTTATGCTTGAGAAAACAATCGAATCAATTCATCTCGGGAAAGACAGTCCTAATTCTTCCCTGCCAACAGTAGATTAGGCATCAAGAAGAAAAAGATGAAAGCTGGATCATGTAGCAACTCCCTCCATGCTGTTGACGAATGTCTTGGGGGACAGGCACTACTTCCTTTCAAGCTGTCTTCAAACGGTTCCCCTCCATGCAGACCACCCATTGGGAACCCACATCAATAACAACAAAAAAGAAGAATTTAAAAGAGCCATCTTTCACCCAATTTATTTACATGTTAAAATAAAACACGAGTTCCCATATAGAGCAAGGGCTCCCGGTGGGTTCTGTTTAGTCTGGGAGATTCTTGGCGCTGGAGTACAGCATTTCTCTATTCCAAAGCAATCTTGGCACTGATTTTTTTGGTTATATAATTTTTTCAGCAACCGGCAAAGGAATAATAATAATGCTTCTAAAAAGTGGGAATCATATTCTAAGACACCAGCAAGGTGTTTTACCAATTAATCCGCCAGAAGATCATTAGCAAACCGGAGCTCCCAAACTCCTGCATTCAGGGCCAGTTCTCCCCACGGGCTGCACTTCCAGTTCTCAAATCGACCTGTCCGACGGGAGCTTTCCCACAGAGCTAAAGAGATTTTTGCTTTTTGCTTCGCTCCTTTGCATTGCCACATGGCAGTGCCACCCTCATTAGGGTGGATTTGTCCCCGCTCCTGACAAGGCATGAAGGGAATACCACTCTGCCAGAGCTGACAGCTTTTTATACCCACTTTGCACAAGCTCAATGGGTGAGCAGCAGGTGGATTATTTGAAATAAGGGCAGGCTTTTTTTTGTTTGTTTTTTAACAGGGTACATCCGCACCGAGCTATAGCCCACTCAAACCCTACCGGACCTGACCGGGACCTGCTTTTCCTGGCAACACAATTAAGAAAAAAACCTTCTGATTAAGCCGGTCTGGCAGGGAGCGTTCCTGGGTGGGACAACCCTGCCCAGTGTGCCAGAGCGGAGTCCGACGGCTGCCAGTTGGCTCGTGCCTGGGTGGTCTTGAGATGGTGCACGGGGAAAGTCACGGGGAAAGCAGCACGGCAGAAAATAGCTCTACTAAATTCGTCTTGCAGCAAAGCTCTTGTCCTTTCGTGGTAGAAATTGATTTCAGTGTTCTTGTTTCAGCTGTGTTTTAGCACTTGATACCCTTTTCTCTGTAACTCTTCTCCCTGCAACTCTGAAATCCTCACTACATATATATTTACCAAACAAGCCAGGATCAAACAGGCAGGTTATTGCTTTCTGTACGCTATTACTCATTTCAAACCGTGGCTGGTTGACAGTAGGCAATGAATACTAGCTGGCAGGTCTGCATTTCAGTAAACAACACACAGGTACAAGTGTTGAGCTGTTGAAGGTTACGGACTTGTTATGTTGCTTTTGGGCTGTGCAAGCTACTTTGCAATCACTCAACGAGGGCATATTTGCAGCTCAGAGAAAGCGCTCTTCAAAATCTGGTCAGGATAGGTCCAACTTTCACGAAAAGGCATGGGACTGTAGTCAAAATAACAGGTCGTGTCCGTCAGTCTCAGTTCAGAACAGCCCCCAGCCTCCTCTCCCGTCCCCCAGCCCTCCGCTGAACTGAGCATGAACTTGGCACCGCTACGGATCAGGCTGCCTCTCCTTAGCATTAGCCAAACTGCCAGGGTGTCCCAGCACGCTTTGTCTTTGATAAATTCAGAAGCAGAAAATAAATGCAGTGTGGAGAACGTCAATTTTAAGGGATTGGGGTTGAGAGCATTAGTCTTTGTACCATCTACAATTCAGCACTTTTTTTTTATTTTATTTTTGAAGCTAAACAAGGATTCTCAAATTGGAGAGTACTGCCAAGCCCTGAATAAATCTCAGCATTAGAGATGCTGTGGGTATAACAGCTTTCCCCATGAGCTGAATCTGCAGACGGTATCTTCAGAGAAATTAACCCCCGAGTGCCACAGGACAGGCTCTGTGGCATCAGTTTTAATGCCCTAGGAAATCTCACCTTGTGGGTAAAACCAGTTATTCCCGCTCATGGGGCAACACTGACAGAGGGAGCAGTAAAGCACAGGCTTAGCTGGTACAGAATAACTCTTCTTCAGGGCTTGTGAAGCAGTCAAGTTTCCAGGTGCAATCCTGAATACAAATTCAGTCAAAGCACATGTAACTACCTAACTAGTCAACCAGCATGTAATTATCTGACATACGATTGTTTGTTTTCCACCCACAACCCCATTCCTTAGCAGTTCTGAAAGCAAATGCTTTGCATTTGGACATAAGAAAATGCTATACAGTTGCAATTTAACCTTCGATATTTTTCTGCCTCATCCCTTTAAATATTGGTGAGATATTTTATTCTAAGGTGCTCTCTTCACTTGCTGAATCTTCCTCTCAGCCTGTGAAGAGCCATTCACAGTAACAGTTTTGCATTCTTGGAGCTTAGGGCTTTTCGTCTGCAAGCTCTCTGGAAGTGGGTCGATATGATGTTCGGATTTTGCCATGAGTAACCTGAGATAGATACAGCGAAGTGAAGTGTTTTTCCTGAGATCCACGATGAATCTGTGGCAGAGCCGAGTGGGAATTTCCAAACACCTTCTTGCATAGTCTACTACTGCAGCACAGAATGAGCCACATCCTGATCTGAACCATACAGGGTTGATCCTGTGATGAATGGGAAGGACCACCTGCAAGAGATATATCCATGGCTACCAAAACTGCTGCTCTATTGAAAAATAACAGACCATAGGCCAGACCTAAAGCTATGTGAAATCCAGGGAAGTCTTCGGAATACCAAGCAAAAGAGCTTTTCTAGTTCAGGTCAGTAAAATTTGGACACAGCTGGTACAGACCAAGATACGCTATCATCCGAGGACTGGCTGTTGCTTACAGGAATGGGTTGATGAGTTCTCATTCGATGCCTTCGCACATTACAAAACCGAAACACCTCCACTGCACAGCCGGCTCCCTGACCACCAGGCTGCACAGAAGGCTGCACAGTGCGCTCCCCACACAGCTTCAGGTAAGACTTCTTCCAGCTGGCCTTAAGTTTTGTGAGATCTTTTTGCAATCCTCATGTTGTTATTATAAAGAAGGAAGATGCTCAAGGCTGAAAGGAACGCTGCTGTGATGCTGGAAAATCTCATCCGAGTTGGGAGACCGAACCAGAGGCTAGCCAGATGTTCTGCTTTACTTTAGTAACGGACTTGGAAATGAAGAGGATCGCACTGCCAGAGGCTTGCAATTATGAAGATTAATTTTTTAAAATTCTAAAATCATTTTCCCAAATCACCAATCATGATTCTCATAGTTCCCTGTACACCCCTTTATCAGCTAAAATGATCTTTTCTTCTCTAAAATAAGAGTCCAAGACATGTTAGCTTCTTATTAAAATAGGAAGAACAACCTTCCTTAAAACCCATGAGTCAAATCCTGGCCCCACTGAAGTTAGTGACATTTAGCTACCGCCTTCAGAGGCTGCAAGCCTGTATTCTGTGTGTAGAGATGGCGAGCTCAAGCAATTAAGAAATAAACCCCCAAACCATGTAAGAATCACATTACAAACATGGTTTTAAATTAAAGGCGTTCTGAAATTAAAGAGAAGCTGCAGCGCTGAGCTGGGAGCGCGCACGTTGGCACCATCCCTGACGGAGCAAGAGGCGAGGCTGAGGGGGTCTGGCACATAGGAGACTGGCCCGACGCCTCGCGGGGAGGGGAGGCAGGACCAGGGAAGGCCCAGGGGTTACGTGGTACCTAAGTGAGAGACGTCAGTTAATGTTAACCCTCTGCCAGGCTCTCCAGAGAAGGTGTGAGACCAAAAGAGCAATGCTCTTAACTAACATGTTGTGGGTAACTAATAGATGGAGAGGAGAAAAACACTGGCACTGAAATATATAGCTGTAAAGTGGGCAGAAATACACTGGGACAAAAAGCAAGAAGTTTCTAAGAGTGAGAGGAGCAAGAGCCTGGAACAGCCTGCTCGGTTGGGACCGTGTTTGCTAGCAACCAAACTTGGTTAAAAGCTGAGCTTTGACCATTTGTGACAAAGCCACAGGGAAGCTGCTGGCAGGAACAAAAGACGAGATAACCCAGGGAGTGCCTTCCTGTCTCTGCTCCTAATAAGAGAATGTTTTAATAAACAAAGAAATGTCCCGTTTCACGTTCAAAATGAATGTGCAATAGGAGGAACGCGATTAACTGAAAAAACCAGACACTGTAACCAAATGTTTTTCTGCAACACTCAGACTGATTAAAGAGGGAAGAATCTGAGTATGTGAATCGCAAAAGGATGAATTTTCCCTTCGTTCATTGTCTGTTTTGCTTCTGGGGCTTGTTGCTGCAATATTCAATGTCTTGTTTGCGGTCCCTGCTAGAGAACATTTTGGTTTTTAAAAAAGTTTCTGTATCTTTTGTAAGAAGAAATGTGTCTATTAGTTTTAGGCCTTGTGAGATAGTCCCTTAAAAGGGCTGACGGTCTGTAACGAGTAGAGTTACTCCCAGGAAAATCAACAGGGCTAGTTATTTACGGAGGAAATCCACCCATTGGAATCAGGCATACCAGCTCCATAACAACATGCCACACTTTATGAATGAGCAAATAAACAATCAAACAACGAACATTAGAACTACAAAGTATAAAAAGCAGTATACGGGCTGCTTCTGCGTCTTTATTTTGGCAAGCGTGTAACTCCGGCCCCAGCCCTCAGCCTGTGAAGCTGTGGGGGGCTGATGCCTCACTTGCAAGGAGCCTGGTGTTGGTTCAGCCCCCGTAACAGCTCATGGTGTTTCACAGCGCATGAACAAACACAGTGCAGTAGGTTTGCCTGGGGCAGGCCCAGGGAATCTGTTAATAGCAACATTTGGTGAAAACCAGAATGGGACTGCCAGTTTTGATCAAAGCACACCAAAGCATGGAGCTTAAGTGAGCCCTCCCATGACTTCAGACCGCTACTGATGTTGTAAGGAAAATCAGTTCTCTCATTCGAAGTTTTGAACAGTTTTGCTTGCTTTAGTGAATAATTTCCCCCCGTACCGTAGCTGTTCAGTTCAGCAAGAAAAATTTTATTCAGTGGTTTCCAATGCAGGTAGGGCACAAAGTGCATTAAAAATGAAGATGAAATGGCAGTTTTAGGCCATTTATTGACTGGTTATATGTTTTACTTCTCTTTGTAAAGCTGCCTGTCCTTTGCCTTTGTTTGGTGCAAAGAAGAGCGCTCTTTGAATATCGCACTCCTTCATAAGGCTGTTCCTCCAGGTTAGGGCTGAACCAGACATAATCTGAGATGGACTGGGCTCCTTTGACTCTTGTTATCTATCTAAAAAGGGATTGAAGGAAACCAGACTATGTTTTAATCCAAAAGGATTAAATATATTTTCTCCTGTACTTTTCAAGTGGTGTTCAGTAACTTGGAACGGTCATTTGTAACTCAACAGGATGACAAACTCCACATCTGTGTGAAGGTACATTTATAGGTGAGGAATCATCAGTAATTAGCTTCTGAAACAACCTCCTCAAAATTAGACATACCTGACAAATAAACAATAGGAAAGCTAGTCACATTAATTAAATGCTGTTGCTATGGAAAAATTGTCCCTGTAAAGGTGAAAATAAACACGCTTCCTTTTTTTCATCATGCAAAGACATCAAAAAGCATCTCCCTGAAGATGAAGCTGGTCCTAGTTGTAGATACCATTAAAGGCTGCTTCTAAGAGGGCCATATCTTCAGCCGTTTCAAAACCTCCTCTGCTTTAATTTTAGAAGCAACATCCCAAATGCTAGCAGCTAGGATGCTCTTTAGTTCATAAAGAATAATTGAGGCTGGAAGGGACGTATGGAGATGATCTAGTTCAAGCCCCTACTCAAAGTCTTCCCCATTCAATCAGGTTGTTCAGGGCCCTGTTGAGTTGAGCTTTAACTATCTCCAAGGCTGGAGATTTCCTCACCTCTCTGGGTCCTGCTCCAGCACTTGACTGCCCTCATGGTGAAAACATTTTTCCTTGCATCTAATTGGGATTTCTCACGCTGTGACTTGTGTCAGTTCCCTCTCATCCCATCACCGTGCACCTCCAAGAAGAGTCTGGCTCTGCTGCCTCCACACCCTCCCACTGGAGACTTGTAGACAGCAATAAGATGTCCTCTTAGCCTTCTCTTCTGAGGCTAAATAAACCCAGTTTTATCAGCCTCTGCTCGTACATCTTGTTCTCCAGTACTCGAATTGTTTTGACAGCCCTCCTCTGGCCTTGCTCCAGTATGTCAATGTTTTCCTTTTACTGGGGAGCAAATTGGACCCGGCGCTTCAGATGTGGTCTCACAAATGCTGAATGGAAGAGAATAATCACTCCTCTTGAGTTGCTGACTGTAATCTTTCCAATAGAGCTCAGTATGTGGTGGCCTTCTTCACCACAAGGTCACACTGTTGACCCACGTTCAACTTTTCTGCAAGGATCCCCAGGTCCTTTTCTGCAAAGCTGCTTTCTATTCATTCAGTGCCCAACCTTTAATACTGAATGGGGTTACTGCACCCCAGATGCAGAGCTTCACAAGTGCCTTTGTTAAAACTTCATAAGGTCCCTGCCAGTCCATTTCTTCAGCCTGTCAAGGTCCCTGTGAATAGCAGCCTTCCAGCATATGCTCACTTTCCACAATTTCGTACCCTTGTAAACTTGCTGGAAGTGCTCTCCATCCCATCATCCACACCATTAATGAAAAAGGTCCACTGATGGTATATGCAACATCTACTTATTATTTTTTCCATTAAAGAATACAGATTCCTCTGATGCTTCTTGAGGCCAAAGTCCTTGCTGATATGAACTAATGTCCTGCCATGGATGTCAGTAAAGGAAACGACCCCTGGAACAAAGTTTGAAGCAAGTTTGATGTCTGTCCAATGGCCCCAGATAATAGACATAGCTAGCAACATGAAATGATCCGCTCTCTCAGCCTTAGTTCTTTAATAAGCATCTGGTTCTTGTCCTTCCACCCTCAACCATTCTGCATGCAGACGTACTCCTACAGCTAGCAAAGCTGGTTATGGGAGAGCAAGTAAGCTGTTGAAAACATTACATGAGGTTGCCAGCCCTCCGTCACTAATAGGAAACGCAGTTACACGTTACATGCGTGAACCCGCTTTCTGACATGGTGACAGAGTTACCCTGGATTTACCTGAGCAGCTGTGAAAGCAGAATTTGACCCTTGATGTAGGGACTGATTTATATATGTAAAGACTGAGTACAGATGACAATTGCACAGATCTGAGGCAACAAAACAACAGGTTATAAAACGAAATGAGCTCAGTTCAGCCAAGGCTATTTCCTCTTTAGTTTCCCTTATTCACCAAAGTGAACCCTTTGTCCAAATAAGGGATGTTTTATTCCTGATTATCAGGACCACTCGTCCAAAATTCCTGTCCCTTAGTCCCAACATTCTCCGCACCCCACACAAATTTAGTGGCCCACTCCTCTTTATCATGGAGGGTATCTCTCATCTGAGAGGCAGAGGAAGGAAAGCCAGAAGGACTCAACCCTCACGGGAAGAAGGAAGCCTTTTAAGTTTCCCAAATGAATGACATGTCTTTCCTCTGTCGTGCCGTCTGTCTGTTAACAGTTAACAGTGACAGGTTGAGGAGCACGGTCTGGAAGGTGGCCAGCGCCAACAGCTCCATCCTCAAAGTCGTTGTGCTCCAAAGGGAGCACTCTGTTCCTTCTGGCGCTGTGTCCCCTCTCACTGGGGGCCGTTGTTACAGCCTCACGCCTCCTTGTGTGAAGGCCAACAGCGAGGCTTTGTTCAAGAAGCAGCTGCTGAGAAGATGTACTATCTCATGGAATGACCCACTGACATTTCTCCCTCTGCTCATTAGCAAGCAGTGAATAATTAGGAGAAATAGGGCAGATTGCACGGCCCACTGCTTTCAGAGTAAAAAGCCAGCTCCTCAGGTCCCAGTGTGCCCCAAAAGGGATTCCCTCATAAAGTGGGCTTTCAGCAAAGCCAGGGGAGCTGGCTCTGTAGCACCTTCTTCTCATCACCTGATGGAGCGAGGAAAGAGAACAGCTCGTGCCAGGCGGATGGGGCAAGGCTGGAGTAAAGGGTGTCCCAGCTCCCCTTCACCCGGGGCTCAAACCCACACCTCTGCTGCATCAAGAGCAAGCTCAGCTCAGCCAGGACCTGAGCCAAAGATCCTGTTCAACTGGATGATATGTTGTGGTTTATTCAATAATCTGTTGTTATAGGGTAGATCTACAGCAGTGAGGAAATGGTTGAGCGATTGGAAAGGGCAGAGTAACTAGGGGAACGGAGGAAACCATAACCATTCTTTTGCAATCTTTACTGCAGTCCAACATGATCATCGTGTGCTGTCCACATATAGGGGCAGTGACGATGGAGCATCTGCACTGCCCCCCATCCAAACAACGCCTGCACCCAGCTCTGGGTTATAGCACAGAACTCTGCCCGTCTCCTATCACTGATTATACCACAATTAAATCTGACTTTAAAAAAAAATTGGTCAGATAAACAAATAGATTGCTTTGAGCAGCCCAGGTTTGGTTTGATATGTTTTCATAGCACACATTAGACGACACTACACGTCTGATTTCAGGCGCTCTTGCTTCTACGTGCCAGTGCTAAAGGTGTATCCAGTCCTCACAATTTCCAAACCCCCTTGCCTAAAAGATAGGTGCAGGGCCATGTTTTCCCCACTTTTACATCAGCATGGCTCCAGTATTACTTTTGGGAAGTCCATGAAAGAAAGTCTCATCCCCTCAGTGGAGTGGAAGCACCTCTAAGTATCCCCTGCCCCCTTCCTAGCCCAAACGCTTTAAGCAAAACACTCCACTGCGGCTTGTGTGTGCACTGTCAGATACACCAGCTGCGTGCAGCCTTACTGTCGCTTTATTTTTAGTTTGCTGTGGTCTAGCTGCTTCCTGGCTCGACGGCGTTGTTTCATCTGCCTTCACAAGGCAAGCAAAACAAAAGCTGCACTTGCATTTCCCAGTCCCTGCTCATGGCTTACTCTAGAGCACCAGACACTGTAGGTTATTTGCTTTCATGATTCACCTCGCGTTTTCTTGCTGTTGTGTAGTCGCTCTCCTCAAATGGAAACACTGCTTCCTACCCTGAAGGATGCCATGTGGTGCAGGCAGATTCAGGACTGTAAGATCCCAGTGTGAATGAAGGGCTAAAGTGACAGAATCACCGCTGAGATGACTTCACCAGAGCAAGACTGGGCTGCAGAGTCTGTAATGAGCTTCTCAAAAATCACAATAACAGTGTGCACACCTCTATTTAATAAAACCAAAGTACTTACAATTGCCTGTGGTGCCACAGGATACTCCCCTGAGGCTGGACTACACCGTATTCTGACACACTTATAGGCACATTTCAGCATCATTGTATTGTACGAGGTGTATCCAGACCACTTGGTCCTACACGAGGTGTGTGGCCCCTCTGGGAGGTAGTCTCACGACCACCAACAGAGCCCGACTCCATGCAGCAGTCTGGGAGAAAGCAAGAGAAAATACACTATCCAGTTGAAAGAGTGTGTTCACGAGCGTGTCCAATGCATGGGGAAAGGTGCATCTTTTAGCAGTATGAATTATTCTGCCTATAATTTCAAAGAGGCTCAAACTGAATGACCTGTTTTCCTTAGCACGTTGTCACTGCTGCTCTGAGATCCAGTGCTACAAGACCAGTCGTCACTCCAGAAGAGCTGGAGGTGAGAAGCGACTGGTTTCACTTTGGCTGGAGCTCATCAGTGGTGGGCAGGCTGGTCTCCCACTTCATCTCGAGTTAATCTTGCTTTTTGGTCTTCAAGTTCAGAATTCACGTCTGTGTTGGGAGAAGCGCATGCAGCAGCCCCACTTTACATGAGAATCTCCACAACCGAAACCGAGTTAGAAAAGGGTGGCAAAAGTAAGTTTACTCCGTAGCTATTTGTTTTATAGGAGGACTTTGCTCCAGGTTCTTACAGTTTTCTCACTGCCTAAGGAATTACATGGTGTACTGCAGCATCTGAACTCTCACCCTGTAATTACGCTCTGTGGTTTCACCTCCTGCATGCCCCACACATGCTAAGCATTCCTCACCGCTGCCCTGGAAGGCAGATAAGCCTGACTGCTACTTTCGTTCAACATCTGGAGAAGGAAAGACTTGGGAGAGCTAGGCTGGCTTGGGACCGTACCGAATACAGAGTCAAAATAGGGATAAAACGGCACTGGCGGTGCTCTGCCAGCCAGGCCAAAGAGCCATCTCCTCTGGGATCCTCCTGCTAAGAGAAACCTATAGAGGATGCTTACAGGAGAGAGCATGAGAGGTGGGGCAGACCAGGATGACTCTTCTCTGGTATATCCCCTCAGTTTCTGGCCCTGCCCGCACGCCATGCAGCAGAGATCACTGCCTGCTTTTGACGTCGCAGCCGTGTTTACGACTCAATCTTCCCCCGGGTTAAAAGGGGAGAACGGATGAATTCCAGACAGGGCTCATGGGTCCATATGACACTGAACATGGACCAAGGGTCAAAGAATCATTTAAGTATCCCCTTATATTCCCGTTGGTTTTGCTCTGTCATGAGCTTTCAATCTAGCAGTTTTCAGAGCTATATGCACAAAGATTTATGTCCATACACTTGTATCACGGTGGGACAGATTAATCACCCCTTAGCAGCTCTCTCTCCACTTCAAATGAATTATCATAAAGGACTGAAAGACAGACAAGTTGAGATAATTTGAAGAACAAAAGGGCTAATTTCCCCATAGGGAATGTACTTGCAAAGTTTAATCCGAAGCTCTGAAGAACTTCCTTCTTTTTTGCTTGACAATCCTAACTATCAGCGGCAAATCCCCCGCAGCAGTCCTTATCTGACAAACATGAACGGGCTTGGAGTCTTCAGATTGGAAATGTTCATAAAAATATTAAAAGAAAGCACTTTCCTGACTCTTGAAGAGCGGAGTTTTATGCAGAGGAAATACATACAGAGAGAGGGGAACTCAACCTGGCAGCTGGGCTCTGAATCTCCTCCTGCCCTTGCAGTCACCACTCCAGCTGGTGAACTGTAACAGCATTTTCCACCCCCCACAACATTTGTGTGTAGGAAACACTCTGGTTTTGCGCGACTGCAGATCTCACTGCCTGCCAGGCATGCTACCCTACCACGGGAGCTCTGCCTACCGCATGCAGTAGGTTCAGGACCTGTATTTATGCATGGGGCTGGGCAGCACTACAAATTTCTCCTGGGAGAACAATTTTCATCACTTCAGAAAAAGCCCAAAAGCAGATGCACTAATACAGGTACACAGCTAGTGCTATATTCTCTTTCCTGGCCAAGAAGAGCATCTGTCTAAGGATGAGCACATCAGTAGCAGTCCAACTGCTCAGAGCATGGCTGCTGGTACGGTTCACATAGGGCAACTTCGCATGCAAGCAAATCCCAGTCCTGTTTGAGGTTCTTCCTGCTGCGGGGACACGAACGAGAACAGGATTCATGGGGAGAACAGTCATTTTGCACTGCTTGCAAATGCTAATGTGTCCACACCCGCGATTATTTCCAGTAGTGCGTACGGAAGATTTTATTTCCTAGCAATGGTCATGCCTTATGCTGAAGGCCAGGAGCCCTTCTCTGGAAAAAAATAAAACAAAAATGCCCACAACCCATTGTAAGCCTCCTGTCAAAGGAAATGCAAACAATGAGTGCCATTCTTTCCTATGTCTCTGCAGAAAAGCAGTTTAAACTTTTCCTGCTCTAGTGAGGTAGAGTCAATGCGAGGAAGCAGAAAGAGAACAGATTGCTACGGGTAAGCGGGCCCACACCCAGCCTCGCTAGCAGCCACCAAGGAACAGTTGTGCTGCTCTGCAAGCAAACCAGCTCCGAACAGCGCTTGCCAAGGCTTTCCCGACTCCATCCCTGGAGATCGCCCTGAAGCCTGCCTGATCACATCATCCGGGAGCGCTGCTCTCCAGGAACATTCCCTCGCGCTGCTGTGCGTGAGCTGCTACTTCTCACTCGCAGTGCTACCCTAATTCTCGCTCTTATTAATGCTGACACACTCCTTAGTCATTTCCCCCCCTCCCAGTTTGACCATGTTTAGTCCTTTTTAACCTTTCTGTGTAGATCAATCCTTCCCAGTGCTATGAATAAATAAAAGCCTTCTGTTCTCATCAACAAAGTGGTCTTTTAACAGTTGCAAGAACAACATAGCAATCACTTGGAAAAAAAAAACAAAGCAAAACCAGCTAGTATTTGATGCATTTAAAAATCCCCGCTCCAGCTATTTTCTACTTTTTAGAAATGAGTGCTTTTTTAAATAGAGAAAACAGAGAAAATTAATGGGGAGCACAAGCAGCAGTAAGTGTCTGAGAGGGACCTGCTAACCCATCAGAAATGCTCACCACACACAAAATAGCAGTGGGGATGAAAAAGCAAGCTGAACTTCAGTTAGAAACATCTAAGGAATATGAATAAGGTGTTAGAGCTGCAACCTTTCCCTTTGCTTTGATCTGATGTTACACATAATTTGAGAGTGGGAAATTCAACAGCTTCCAAGAGGATCAAAGAGTCGGAGGTCTCCACGTACCAGGACAGGCAGAGGGGAGGTCGGAGGGGCTGTCCTCAAGCAAATCTAAGGGCTAGGAACTGCTGCCAAGTTCGGGCTAAGTATTTCACCTCCCTCATCTTCACATAAGACAGCCACATTACCCGTAAGAAGCACCAGCAAGTCCAAGTGAAAAAGAGGGCCA
Source organism: Platalea leucorodia (assembly GCF_965183815.1). Classification (NCBI taxonomy): domain Eukaryota; kingdom Metazoa; phylum Chordata; class Aves; order Pelecaniformes; family Threskiornithidae; genus Platalea; species Platalea leucorodia. The sequence goes on along the minus strand of NC_138831.1, from coordinate 3,026,644 downwards.
GTGCCACTACTGTTAAAAAGTCTAAGAGAGAAGTAAATACATTTTTGTGGTCCTTGCATCTTGGAAATGCTTTTGTAACTGCTATTAGTTGACATGTACTTTTGAAGGTGAAATTGCGGTTGTTCTGGGCTCCGGCCATGTATTGCAACCATAGAGAATAAGATCTCAGCAAATGAGATGTTATAGGATGAGAGATGAGGATAGCTGGAACATCATGTGCTTTACCAACTGAAAATGCTCGGTATGAGAAAACAAAGCCACATTCTCTAGTCTTTATTCTCATTTTCCTTGGCTCTCAGCTTTACAGATCCCTAAAAATACTGCATTATAATGAAAGGAGCTGCAATCTGCCTGCGACTGAAGAATAACAGTATCACTCCGGTTTGATGAATCTCCCACGGGTATTCCTTCTAAGAGGGCTTTCCTGAATTGATCATCAATAACCTAGTATGTCTGTCTGTCTCTTTTTTCTGTCATCTGAATGTTGCCGTAATAAAATAATAGTAATATAAAAAGGAAATTAAAAAAGTGAGATGTCCTTTCAAAATACCTAAAGCTTGCAGAAATGTATAGCAAGGTCATGCCAGCAGCCTTAACTTTGCCTTCATCAAGCTGCACGCCAAGTAAACCCAGAAATCATGGGAAACCATTGCCTGCTTATTAAAAACACCATATAAGAGACCACAGAAAAAAATGCTGTATTACAAAGAAATACCATTTTCCGCTTTCATGGGATTGATATAAAACAAAGCAATTTAACAATATTAGATCTAAGGTAGGGTTAAGAGGTCTTCTGGAATTAAATTTTCACCACTGCCGTGGAAAATTTCTAATACATATCTATGAGGTCCAGTGGTCTTGGGATTACTATCAAATACCCAAAAGAGCAAATGCACGAATCCTGCCGTACTAAGAGAACTGAGCCAGTGATACCTTATACAGGGCAATACTAAGACACAAATTTGGGTGAATGCTGTTACTCCATGAAGTGTCAACCTTTTTGCTGAAGCCTTGCATAACAGCAAACCACGGTGCAGAGCAGCCTTCGGCAAGATTTAGAGCCAGCGTGTAAGCTCCTACCGACTCAGCAATATAAATGGAAATTATTTTTCCTTCTTTTAACTGAAGGATAGACACAACATAAATCAGTCAAGTCACACATGCTACAGCCCTAGTAACTTCCCAACTCATTTGGGAAATCATGCTAGCCACACTGTGGAACTGCATTAATAATCTCATGGACAATGCGTCTATATTGGGAATTTTATCCATGAGAATACCAGAACTAGAATAAATGTCCAGGTCAGGAAATCTACGCCAAGCTCCTAAGACTAAGAGCCACTGTAAGAGATGGGGAACAGAAAACAATTATTTTGCTAACACAATTGAATAATTAATATTACCCAAAGATATCCAAAGGGGGAACACACTGGTGAAGTGATTTGGAGTAGATATTATGGTGGAGGAAAGCTATAAACTTCCCAGTCTGATCTGAGCAAATTTGGCAATGGAGGTGTTTATGTCCTTCAGCTCTCGCTGGCATCCAGCTCAGGCTGTGACCCCTATTCCATCAAACAAAGTTCATCCTCACCGCTTACCTCTTTAGGTGCAAAGATTATTTTACAGAGCCTAAAATATGGTAATCGTCTTTCTAACTTACAGTGAATCTGGGCTCAGTTAAATTAGCTCTTTGTGTAGCACAACTGTGTTTCCATTGTTCTGCTTTCAGGTTCCTCTTTACCCTCTCCCCATTACTGATGAAGAAAAACCAAATTGAATTTACAAAGAAAACTGCAGGTTTGACAGGGAGAATGAAGTTGTTAACTGGCCTGAGCAACCAGATTTGTATTAATTGAAGCGAACTAATTAATCCAGCAACATCCGTCTATAGAAAAAAAAATGTGAAATATTTATGCTTCTCTAGTCAAAAAGATATTCAAGGAAAAGGAGAGAAGATAACTGTCTCTTTATACAGCACAAAAAATGCCTGACAGGAACCTTCACCCAAAGGCCCTTCTCCATCAAGAGAAGAGGCATTCTCTGTATCAAATCCATGTGACAAATGCAGGGTTTTCTCATTTCTTCTAGGTTTGTTGCTTCACATATTGTTATTTTAACTCTGCTTCTTAAACCCTTTATCAAGTTTTAAGGGAATGAGGAACTAATGCATGACATTAAGCACGCACAGCGAGAAACCGCAGTCTCTTGTAGGCCCACGGTGGCTCTGAACAAATTGCTTGGGTGTCTTGGAGCTCAGCAACTTTTTGTATATACTGTCTGTGGTCTACTCACAGCAGCTGCAGAGCGGATGGCACGTGGCCTGTTCCATCGCCTTCCTCATGAACTTTATGCCATACAGATAAACAGAGAGGAATGGACACGCTTTCTGCTGGGATTACTGCAGACTCCTGCTAGCCTACGTCCAACTCAGAAGGAAGCATATCGAAATGAATGAATCAACACTTAGAAATACTGTGCCTATATAGGGAGAAAGAGACTCATGTGGTCAGCAATGATACTTCTGCACAGGCCAACTGCCTTTGCAAAGCTAGCCCTGAATATGGCATGTGATCGATTGTTGAGAAAAATCACATGGTTTTTATTTATTTTCCTTGCAAGCTGTCCTGAGGACTAGGACTAGGACTTCCTCTTTTTCAGGGAAAATATAGGGTTAATTTTTGCACATAAGTGCAGTGCTGTGATTGAAAGGGAGTCGTGAGAGCACCTGCTCTAACTTCAACTGCATTCAGGATCTTCAAGCTCAAATTAAGCAGTCCTGTCTTTGAGGAGATCTAGGGGAAGGTTTGAGTCTCAGCTTCAGCCCAGTAAATTGCAGTATACTTTCCAAAGTATTGCGGTATAATTTTCAATGTCAGGGGCAGATCTGCCAGAAGGAGAACAGATTTACGTCCCATTTCAACCTGTCAGCTCAGAATTTGGCCTTGCCTTTTGTCCACTGCCATCATTAATCCCACTAATTCATTCTGCTAATACCTACAGTGACTCTTGCGGGGAGGCAGCTATCTGCAACGATAAAAACAAAGCAAAGACTTCCAAGCACAAGGAAGTCATGAAGTTTCAAGATTCAGGCGTGCCAGGAGGCTACCAAAGAACCAGGATAGATGGTTCAAACGTTATTGGGATGACCCAGTTCATGCGCTGCAGAAGATCTGGTGATACCAGCATATCTGTGTCACAGAACGGAGCGCAGAGCAGAGCTCTTCAAGCCAGAAGAGGCTGGGACAATAAGTCTGCATGGCACAGCATTGCCCAGACCTACTGGCTGAGGGCTGAAGTGGTGTTGCCGTGTTATCACAGCCTTGCATGCCCTCAAGCTGCCTTCTCATCAGAGCTGAGGTGTGTGCAGCCAGCTCCGATGTCTCTGCTGGACCAAGAAAGGTCTGTGATGCCTCCATGCCTGTCCATGTCCCAAGGGTGCAGCTGTCTCGTTGTATTGGTGTATGAAAGCTGTGCTGTCATTGCAGCCTCCCCTCTGGGATCATTAAGGACAACGAGCATGGATCCAACAGAAATGGCTCCTAGTCCCACTTCCACAGTGGATAATAACTCCTCACCCCCCAAGAGATAGGTGAAAGAGAAATAATCCCTTAGACAGAGGTTAAAATAGCACCAGCAGTAATATCAATGACAAAGCTGAGGAAAACTGAAGGAACAGGGACGGCTTTTTCACAGATTCAATACGCAGATCTTTACAAAGCAACACATGATCCCTTTCTCATTTATGCTGAGGTGTAAATTCACTCTTCTCTCACTGCTGGGTAGCTTTAATGGCATTTGCTTCAGTAAAGTCCTGAGCTGCTGTAAATCAAGTACTGTTTTAGGCTACTCACCATGGTCATGGGCAAAAACAAACAAGTTAAGTCCTGTCAGCCTCTGGGCCAAGTCATCATAGCGGCCGCAGTGTTCCCCAGCGCCATGAGCGATAAACACGAGGGCCCTAAATGGAGCATTAAGGTATAAATCATTAACTTGGCAATCAACGCACAACGGCTTCAGAGCTGCAAGCACAAACAGTATATTCAATTCAGCAACAGCATTTCAGACATCAGCAAGTACAAGGCGAGTATATAATGGCCGAGGTGGGTTTTAACAGAGGAGAAGCGATTGCCATCCTGACCCGCCATCGACCTGGTCTTCACCACGTGTTAGCAGGACAGACCACACGGATGTCAGCCGCTCATGGGACGGACACTGCTCTTTCCCATTTCCCTGCCACCATGGGCTGCTGCAAGTTGAAGATGCAGATGGGCATCAGCATCAATCCTTCAGCTGGATAACTCCCTCTTGGGCCTGAGGTGTCTACACTGCTCTTACAGCAGAAGAGTTGCCATTGATTTCTTTGGGGATTGGTATTTCTCCCTGGTTTCAAATACAAATATTGTCCTTAACTTTATACCTTGCACACTGTCTGATGCTACAGAGCACTCTTAAAGATGAAATTTCAGCTAAAGATGAAATTTCAGCTAAAGAACAGGTCTCAAGCAGAGTCCAGAACTTTGGTTGGAGTTTGGAATTTTATCTCTTGACCCCAATTCTGGTAATTTTACCATTCCAGTTTCTGCTCCAAAACAGTTGCTTCACTTTGGTGATTAACGTGACTTTTACATAGCCACCATATGACTACAGACAGGGATCATAAAAAAACGCAGTCTAATAGACAATTCTTTTTGAAAGACATGCAAATACTTATTTTCAAAGATTCCAGTTTTACCAATGATGCTTTACTTTTACCGGAATGGCATCAAGTGAGAGTGACTGAAGTTGAATGAACCTTCCCCAGTGTTTTTACTGGGCAAAGTTTGTATAGAATTAGACTAGACTAGAGCAGAAGTAGCAATGAAATTACAGAAGCTTTGCTGAATTCAACAGGTGACTACTTAAAATCCAGCTTTAGCAACATAAATATAACTTGTTTGTTTAAAAGAACCATCTGTCGTTGCAACATCAGCAACCACAAAACAGTTTGAAGGCTACAAGTTAGACATTTTCAGTACATTAACAGTGAAATATTAAATGAACTGACAACATAAAATAATGACAGCAGTTCACGGCTAGTGAATTCCTCAACTTTATTTTGATTGAGCTTTTGAATACATTTTTAGACAGTGTATTCACTGCAATAGGCTGCTTTGATCCTAATATATTTAAACTTAAAAAAGATGTTGGATGATGTAGAAACTCCCGCTCTAGCTCTTTGATTAGCACCTGCTTCAAAGTATTTGCTCATGCTAGACAACTTGAAAGAGCATCCATTGAAGCCAGAAGGATTTTACGGAGCACACAGCAAACACAGAAGCAGCAATGCAAAGACAGTCTGGTATTTGTCAAATACAAATTAGCACAGGTAAGGTTAAGTCACGTAGCATATTTAACTTGCTGCGCCTTACAAATGTTCTTTAGTATCACTGAAGAATTCAAAATGATTAGTGTGGAGCAATCATTTCTTCCTTTGTCATCTTCCCCAGTCAATAGATTTGTCAAGTTATCAATGCACTTGCCAGACCGTCTGATTTTCAGAGTGCGGGGTCTGTTATTATTATAGCTCCAAATGCTGAAGAAATTGAGAGACTGCTCATTCCACAGCGGAGACGATTAACTTTCTGCAGCAGAGGCATCATGGCTTTACATGTCCCCCCTCTCCCAGACACAGGCAGCCCAGCAGAGACTCTGCGGCCAGCGCTGGAACAGCGAGTCATCATTCTACCCGTGGCCCTGAAAACTGGAGGCACCATCCAAATGCTTCTGCCTCCGCCTACGCGGAATGGTCTGGTATCTCAGCCCTGGTCCTGGGTCACCTAAAGAGACCACACATCAGGGTCCCCAAGGCTGGGGCTGGCAGATCTGCCAGAAATGCAGCATGGGGGCTGGGGGTGAAGCAACGCCAGGCTGTTAACCCGCACGCTCTGGACTCTGCGGTGCAGCAAGCAGAGGCACTGCGTGCACAGGACTCCAATGCGGAAACTAAGGAAACGTGAGAGAAAATTCCCCTCTACCCATCACCTTGCTATCCAACAGACTCAGCCAGGCTGAGTCTCTCTGCCGTATACCTCCTATTACCTGGCTCTTGACAGCATCCCTGCTCAGTGTCTTACTTAAGCCCTCGGTTACTCTTCAGAGGACCTACCTTTTTTTCTGCTGACTAGGCACAGAGATTAAGGTGCAACTTTGCTGACTGAATACAGCCCTTCATTTCTCAGAGAAATATTAGTTGAATGCATGCACTGAAATGCATCAAGTGAATGAAACCTAATAGGAAGCTGGCAAAGAGATCTCTGCTAGGAAATTATTGCTGTTATTTCATCCCCCTGACAGCAAAGCCCTAATTTTGCTTTCATTCACACTGATGCAGCACCACGACTTTGCCTGACAGCATCCTGCTCGATGCTCAGCCCCCTCATCTTCTGTGAAACCAGTGAGAAAAGAAAAAAACTCAACGCTGCAGAGAGGCAAGGTGTTCCTGCCACCTCCCCTCTCATCTAGCGCAACAACTGCCAGGCCTTGCAGAACTGAGCCTTGGGACACCACGGGGAAGAGACCTGGTTATTATTTGTCTGCAAAATACTGAATAAAATTCCTGGGACTGTGTGTGCCTTAAGAGCCCTCTGTTTGTGCCTTAAGAGCCCTAATGGCAGTAGCTGTTGAGAAGATTTAGATACTTCTGAAAGTTTTGCCCTATCAATAGCCGTAAACAAGCAATAAAATTTCCAAATTGTTATGTCGAAACAGAAGTAGCTCATTTTGTTGCTCAATAAAAAGTGAGAGTGGCTTTACTGACTAAAAACTAGGTCACTTCTACACAGCTCTTTAGCTCCAGCTTTTGGGTCTAAGTACAGGGGCCATACATCAAACATAACAGCTTGAAAAATTAAAATTAGTACGAGTATCATCTGAGCAAGGATTGAAGGATTTGGCTCTTTCACCTAATCTCCCATTTTCCCTTATAAAACAAGTTTAGATTTGCCAAATCATACCTGAAGGCAGTATAACAAATACATGGTGCAACATATTTTCACTAGCAAGCTGGCATGAAAATGCAGCGAGTGATTAGATTGACTGACAGCAGTTCTTTACTCTATGTAAACATTTTTGCAGACACCCCTGCTCTCGAATCGCAGCCTGCTCTTTCCTACCGCAAGGGCTGGAATAACAGAATATCAGAGACTGCTTTCAACAGTCGCTTAAAATTAATACAGAAACCCTTGCAGGCTTTAAGATTTTGTAGGGCTGCGGTGTCTCTGTGCGCAACCTCAACGGAAGTTATGTTTAAACAAGGTTTGCGTGGTGGCCATGTATCAAATCGATCCTGGGGAGAAATTTCTGCACCTCCAGCTCTTGCAATTGCACTGGTGAAATCCTTGGAGATATGCACGTCTCAGGTAGAAAACACTGTGCACAGCCTGCAAAGCTTTCTGGCGGGGACTGACCTGTGCCTGAACCCACGCTAGCTCCGGTCTCTCTAACCGCAGGCTGGGAAACCTGATGGATGCTTCAGCTGGCTTTGGCTGGTAGAACTGTAATTGCTGAACATCTCGAAATAGCATTGCTTTGGCATCTGCTCAAGAAAGCACCTAAGCACACAACAGCACGACTTCCCCCCGCTCGGCAGGTGTGTCTGCACACAAAGCCAAGGTGTGAGCTGAGCGTGAGTAAGCATCCGTGTGCTCGCTCTCACCTAACTAGTGCAGCAACAATCACAGCTATTAAGGGAAACCAGTGTATCGACTGCTGTTTGCAAAAGCAACAGATGGTTTTCACAGATCCCTCCCCTTCCCATAGCCTTCACCACCTCCTCCTCCCTCCCCACTGCAGGTTTCTGCCTCCTGGTACCGCACAGCTTGGCAAACAGATGCAGTTACTTATTACAACAAGACGGCAGGGCAATATTTGTCTTTATGGTTCAAATCAGCTACTGGGTGTGTTTACTTCTCTTCCATTAGGAGGTGATGTTATATACCAGTGACCAGTCCCTGCTCCCACATCTCCACTGTGCTGCTCACCCATGACTGGTACCAGTCCCTGCTGTGTTGCAGTTGCAGCTTGCACCACACCACGATGCCGCAGGTGCAGTTGGTACAAGGCACAAGCAAATATCCTTTCCTAAATCAGGGAGGTTGGGAGTGGTGGAGGCCAGGCTGCAAAGCAAAGTCGGTGTGCACAAACCCGTATGACCACATTGTCTTTCTGTCCTGCCTCTCGGAGAGGTCACCAGCTGATCTAAGCTTTAGCTCTTTGCAACCCTTCCATATTTCTCACTGTAACTTCACACCCTCTCATAGTTCACTTCTGGTGCGGGGAGCAGCTTTGCAGGGCAGGAATTCAGCTTTAGGTGCAGGAGCAGAACCAGTTTTAGAGGTTCCCACCTTCTTTATTGCTGGACACATGTTGCCCCCTCTGCCGTGCCAGTACAATTGCTTAGAGATGCAATTCCACAACCAATTGCAGGAGAAGAATTTCAGGGAAAATAAACTGCAGCAGCGGGCTTACACAAATGAGCAAGAGCCCTCCGAAACCAGGGCTCTGTCATTCGAAGAAACGTACCTTGAAACAACACTCAGAAAGCTGCTGTGCCATGAAGTCTGGCAGGCCAGAAACACGACTCAGGACTTGGGTCCCGCGGGGCATAGGACCCATGTTCTTGCTTTATTTTCAACAAAAATCACGTTGAAACTGAACTAAGAGGAAGGTTGTGAGCGGGATGGTATGATTTTAACATCTTGCATCCTCTGGGGACAGAGGTCCTTCTGTGGGACCCTGTGCGTGCTCTTTTATTGCCAGAACATAACCCAAAACACTGGGACTAGACCAAAGAGCCGAAGACAAGCTTCCTATGACTGCACATGTGAAAAATGCAATCTTTTCCACCCCATTCAAAAGCATCCCTCCTCAGAACAATATTTAAGTACTTGCTTAACCTCAGGAAACTTTCTTCAACTCGTGAAAGTCAGTAGGACTTACAAAGTACAAGATAAAAGTTAAAAAAGAGTTACAAATGCTGTCCTGAATAAGGACTGATTCAATCACACGTGAAAGTGATTTCCTGAATCAAGCCCTTGCAACTTAAGCTAATACCATGTTACTCTATGTAAGGCAACTATGCTTTTCATTTGGTATTATGTATGTTGTTACCAGAACCAGATAAAATCTAACGAAGAACATCTGACTCGTGCAGTTTTTAATACTTGACACTAAATTCCTGAAGTAATTTTTAAAAACTGACAGGAAAGCTCTGAGTTAGGTAGGCTGCCAGAAAAATGACTGGCTTGCTGGAATTAAGTATTACATTTTGTTGTGTTGTTTGAGCTGATTTATCAGTTCCTTTCTGGCTGGCATCAGCCTGACTCTTACAACCACAGTGAACAGTTAACCCTTATTTATCAAAACTATTTCACCGGGGGAATTTTTGGACAAGCAACTGGATACTTGGTCACAAACCTTTTTAACTTGTTAAGAATGTAATGTCATGTATATATATTTTGCTTCCAAAGTATATTGTAAGGGAAAACCAATTAAAGGTATGCATTCTTGTGTTAGCTGGGTTAGTGGTCCTCGGTGATTATGAAGACTAGTTATCTTTCACATAGTAAGATTATGCATTAAGCAGCTTGTAACTTTGTCAAGCTTTAACTGTCATTCCAATTTTCTACCCTTAGTATTTTGTTAAAGATTACCTTTTCGTAAAAAAACTTCCAGCTAATCATTTCCAAGAACACGCAATGAAGAATGAATTGTTCTGTTCACTGTAACAGCCCTTGGTGACCTTTTCTCTGGAGGGCCTCTTGCTTTGGGTGTAAGACCTGAAGTTTGGAAGAAGGATGTCTCTGTATCTGCTTTTTGAATCAGTTTTTGCAATTTTTTTTTTTCCCTGAGGTGATTTGTGTCCTGAAGCAACCCTGACAGAACTTGGGCCATGGGCAGGGATTACAAATAGTTATGGCAATTTCTCTCATGTTGTGCGTGCTCGTGACCTACGCAGTTAGCCAAGAGTTCAGCCTGGTGACTGGTCAGACAGGAAAATTTATGGTGGAGTCAGGTGTGTCCCTTCATGCCGTCCTTCCGTCTCTAGGAAACAGGCAGAATTATGTCCCTCTCAAGGCACAAGAGGCAATGACTTTGCTCCCAATTCCAAGCCATGTTTCAAGGAGCTTTGTTTGCTCTCCTACTCAGTTTTTTTGAGAAACGCATTCTTAGCCTCTGCTCTACTGGCCCATATATGCTCACCTTTGCCACGCTGGTCCATAATCTGGGTAGCCACCTCTTTTTTCAGCTATCACTGAAGTTGAACAATGTTATGTTAAACTAGTAGTTCTACAGCTACTTTTCCCAACTCAGGAGAAAAAGCAAGTCGGAGCAGCAATACCTGGAGTCGAGTCTCTGTCAACCTTCTCTCGGTATCACAGACCATGTAGCATCAGCATGGATATCTCACAGAGCTCCCAGTCTGGAGGAATTCACCTCTTCCAGATAGACTGAGGTAAGTAGTAGTTTAAGACTGTAGTAGTTTAGCCTGTGAAAAACCTTTGAGCAACCACAGAATATGCCAAAGGGCCATGCACTGTGCTCACACTACATAACTTCTGCTTGATTTTATAGGGCTTGTGGGAATTTAGAATTCTGCACATTTGTGTTTGATGTGGTTTGGTCTAGTCTAGTAGAATCAATAGCTTCATTCCTGTCCAGCTCCTAAACTGGCAATTAAAAAATAAACCCCTCCAGCAAACTCTGCTTCCTGTTTTCTTCCCCCATTTACTCAGGCTTGGAAGTTCCCATTCAAGCCTGTCCAAAGGGGCTGCTGTTAGTTCGGGCAGCAACCTACTGCCTAACACGGTAGAGACTTAGGGCTCGGTTAAAATCGGTGCTTGCTTCCACAAGCAACTCTCTTGCAAAATGTCTGCAAGCCTGGTCTCATCATACATCTCGAAATCACAACAACCCCTCATCAGCACAGAGTTCAGAGGACATCTGAGAACTGCCATGACCTCCAGGAGCAGTAACATGGGTCGGTCATTCAACGACACCAGAAAGGGTAGACACCATAAATCAATGGGGCAGAGACAAAACTGGGTAGTACAGATATAGATTTCAAAACAAAAGGTTCAACAGGATCTAGCTAGAGCCAGCACAAAACAATGTGGAGAAACAGCTTATGCTGATTTATTGTAGCTCTTCGAAAAGCAAGCCCTCACCGAGAATAACTCATGCGTGGTCTAACGTAGGGAAAAGAGAGGAAGGAAACTTCAGGTGGGGGTGGAGGGAAGGAATTATTGGAACCTGGCAACTGCATAGCTCTAGACAAATCTCTGCAAAGTTAACATTTGAGACCAGCTGCATTTTGTTTCAAGGAAGCTTTGAAGTAGTATTTTAGGGGACACGAGGCTGAGATCAGAGGTGAAATGTGCGGTGTGTAGCTTAAAATTCATGGGCCAGATCTTCCCACCCCTTTCTTGGATAAAACTGAAGAGAAGGGATTCTAGGGTTACACGGACTGCCTCGGGGAGACACTCCTTCACTTTGATATCAGAGATGGGATTTTCCTCGGCAGAATTGACTGCCAGACCTGCTGCTCTGAATCTGCGAGGCAGCCGAGCACTCTGGAGGCACGGGCAGCTCAGGGTTTGGAGCTGCGCTTTCCTCTTGCTGCTGCCCTTCTGCAGAGCACAGGAATCCTTGAAAGAAGAATTACGACTTCTGTTTCCAAAGAGGCAAGGTGTAGGCGTTGCTCACACGCACAGGACTGAGGGAGGATGACCTGGGGGGAGCCTGGGGGGAGCTGCCCCTGGACCTGCCTGGGATAAGGCTGGAATTGGACATCCCAGTTCTGTACTGGGCTCTGCTGCAGCCCTGCCTTGGTACGAGGGCTACAAGGGAGATAAAATGGAGGCCGTATCTCTCAAGGGGAGCTACAAGGATAAATGCACAAAACAGTCAGTGTCTTTCTAAGAAAACTGTGCAAAGCATTATTTAAATAGAAGACATCAGCTGCAAAATTCAAGTCGATCTGAAATCACAGCCAAAATTTTTAGATTAGCTTTAAGGTGTGGAGGAAGAATATTCAAAGAAGCAAAAGAGTTTCTGGCACAGATCCCCTTGGAAATCAGGAAAAATAAGATACTTCTTGTTAATTTTATTAAAAATTAATTTTCACTTGGAAGCAAAGCCACCGCAGATGGAAGATGGCTGCAGGACCACGATTCTCAATGGAGAACCAACAAACAGGGAGTGAGAGCAAGAACAGTTTTCGCAGACCTTCCCCTCTTTCACGGAGTGGCACTGAACATCTCTTGATTTCCAAAGGGAGAAAAATTACTGTTTAGCCAGTCGTGTAGCAGTTTCGTCTTGAAATCAAAATGCAGGCACTGCCTGGTGAGCCAAAGCCTTGCAAAAAGAAAGGCTTGTGTAATTAGACGGACTGTCCTTTCAAAGCATGAGAAAGCTGCAATTAAAGGGCCAGAAGCTTTCTTCTCCACAGTCACTGTTGCTTAAGCTCAGCACTACTCACTAGTTCAGGACTAAACCTGTTCACTGAACAAAGAAGGTTTTTTTATATAAAAGCGTGTCTCTGCTTCAAAGTAGCTGTGCAAAAACGGTTCCTTCTTACCGAGTTCACCTGCAGTCTCAGCATATTCAGAGCCCTGGTGCTTGTTCCAGTGACAAGTCACTACTCATTGCTGCTATAAGTTCATAGCTTGACAAACCCAACTCAACCCTAAAAGACCAAGCAGGCTTCCTAGAAAAGAACAAGGTGTGCTTGATTAAGGGATCAGCTCAAGACATGCAAGAATGCTCCCTGCGTGGCATCCGAGCCCCGTTTTGACCATTCAATCTCACCTTTCTGCATAGCACAGAAGATGATGGAATTAGACAGCAGTACCCCTGTATCGAGATGAGGAGTTCTAGTTGAGCCTCTGTAGGTTTCAAATGATGGAAATGACTTTACTTAGTAAAGCCATCCCTCTGGTTAGGTCCACACAAGTACTTGGGGACTTTTAAGTCCTTAGTAACATGCTTGCTTACTCAGCTATTCTCAAGTGTTTGCTAAGAAGTGCTTATACTTTGAGACAAATCATGAAGTGGTGCAGAGGACACTACGTCTACATGTTAAGCAGTGTCTCCTAAAGTCCTCTAAGACAAGTCTGTGGACTTTTTCATGCAGGAGCTGGACATCACTAGTGGTCTGAACCTGGGCTCACCAGGCGTTCTTCATGGTCGGTCTCCCCACAAAATCAATGGTTCTTAAACATGGGATTGTCCACATTTTAGACTCCAGCCATGGCTCTAATCACCCCCAGTCTCAAGCTGTTATTTCAGGGAGTGGATGGTACAGACAACTCATGACAAGCACTATTGAAAAAGTTATTAAAGGAGGAATTCAGCTCCTCCCCCCAGCACCTGTGCGGGGAAGAAGCTGAGAAGTGCACACCTGGCACAAGGGGGTCAGAGCACTTCCAAGCCATTCCCTGCAATAAAAACTGCACCACCGAAGTACTTTGATCAGGCATTTTGGGCTTACGTGGGCAAGTCTTCACTAGCCTGGAAGAGAGCTGTGAATAAGTAAGGAGCAAGAAAGGGGATGACACTTTACCTGTTCTGTGGACTCGAGACAGTAGGATATTATTACTTCTTAATAAAGCACTGACTGTGCCATTCCCAATTGTATGGCAATGGTTTAAAGCAAAACATGAAACTTCAATTCCCTGAAATACTTAGACCTGACAGCGTGGTTTGTAACCAGGCAATTCCACCAATAACGTGGAACTCTTGATTACTTCCCGCACTGAGTCAATCACCCGTCCTCACTTTTACCTTTCTGATCCAATTTTATCTGCAGTCCTCTTAGTTGGCAGAGATCTTAACTGGTTATCTTTAACAAACTGACAAACTCATAAGTAGTTCAGATGTCACAGATAACATGAGTCTCCAAATAGCCAGTCTTTTTCTGGGTGGTTTTCCAAAAGCCAGGGTGGAATTATCCCATAAACTTAAGAGACAGAAACTCAAGGACTGATTTCTCAATCATAAAGCACTTAGGTATATTTTAACATACTTTGAGATTAAGCACATTAATTTCCAATGAATAAGCCTATCTCGGCACATCCCAGAGCTGCACTTCAGCCCTGCCCCGCTATGAGAGGAATCTTTGCAGCGAGAGGCTCTGTCAAAATCAATATCAGCAGCTATTCCTCTGGGAAATCAGTAATGTCACAGGCAAAGCATTCGCCAAGGCTTTGAGCATGTTCCAATTAATTTACTCTTCCACGTTTGCTGTAGACCTGAGGTAGGAGAGAAAGTTGAAAGTAAGCAGTTAAATGTGAGACGCAGGAATCCTGCTAAGACAGTGATCGCTGCAACATGTCCTTTAAAGGCTGAAATGTTTATTCCCGTTTTGAACCAAAGTAAATTTGAACCGCAGCTGAGGTGCAGTGGTTTACCTACAGATGATTTAATAGTTAAAAATTGGATAGAGACTTCTGCCTACGGTTGCCAAATCCAGGTCTGGGTTATTTCTTGGTCGCACTGAGCTAATCCGGCTGTCCAAAGCCTTTAGCTACGGCAGGCTTGCTTCCTAAAATGTTCTTTCATTTCTAGCACCAAGGCAGCTTCACCTGTGGCGGGGGGCTGCCACGCTAATGTCAATAAGGGACTACTTGCCACGAGTTTTAAACACTGCCTTGATTTGCTCTCAAAAAGGGCTAGGTGTAAAAGCTTTGCACTCCAAAAGGTGAACGGGGACCTGACCAACTTGGGGTGCAACTACTAAAATAAGGGTGAGCGGTAACAATAAAATAAAAGAGTATTTAGTTAGATAAATCCTTGGCTGCAATCACTTTAGGTACAGGCAAAGAAAGCTAAAGGCATGTGGGATGCCTTTTCTGCAGAAAAGCTTAAAATAGAAAAGGAAATCAATACTCATTTACAGTATCTGGCAGTCACTGAACCAAAACATACATGTACACCTACAGCAGAGCAGAAATAACAACATTTATTTAAACCACAAGCTGTTATTCTGCTGCAGGAACGCTGTGTTTTATGTGGAGCGCTTCGCCAGCAACTGAGAAGTACCACAGATTTCTGACCATTTTTAAAAAGCCTCAGCAATATCAAGAACAAATATTTTCAATACCACAATTATTAACCCCGCCACTGCCAGGCCGGCTCCGACTCCTCCGACTGCCGGCAAAGAAAGAGTCGGAGCTGCTGTGTGAGCTAGCAGCGGGGACGACGTTTTGTCTTTCCTCCCGAGTTTCTCTTCTGCCAACTTACAAGACACCATTTGTCGGATCACATGTGAGGGGTGCATCTGTCACAGCCTGCAACGGGAACGGGAACGGGAATGGGAACGGGAATGGGAACGGGAACGGGAATGGGAAGAGCTTCATCAGCTGCACTGCTACAGTGCAGCACCAGGGCTGCCCCCGGCATCGGGGACACAGAGGTCTCAGAGGAGGGTTGAAGCATCGCACGTGCTGCGTGGGGAGGAAGGGAGACCTCAGTTCTGCTGCTGTGAGATGGGGACGGGGCTCGGGAGCACTGCAGCACCCATGCCCGTGCCTTGCGTGGTGCCCGGGAGCCGGCGTGGGCGTACGGGGCAGGAGAGAGGTTTGCTGGCTGCCTGCAGAGCTACGGGGTGGCTTGAGCAAGGATGTGTCTGAAAATGTTCTGGGCTTAGCAAAAGGTAAACAAACCTTGATGCTGCTTTTAGCTGTGCTCAGGGACCTGACCGTCTCTCCTGAAGCGACAGGACACCGGGCACAGCAGGAAGCAAACACTGATGGGCAGAACCCTTAAAGGATGCTTCAAAAGAGAAATGTATACCTACGTGTAAGAGCGACACAATGTTTCCACTGACTGTGTAAAACTAGAGGTTTTAGGGGAAGGAGTAGTGTTTAACAAACAAACAAACGTTCCCCAAACACTGAAAGTGAAATTAAATATAAACAAAGTGAAATTAAATATAAACAAAGTGAATCTGGCGAATGATTTTTTCTCCATTCCCCAGCTCTGAGAGATGTGACCAGTAAATAAACAGCATAAATAATAACAACAGCTGGCTTTTGTACAACACTCCTCCTTCACAAACCCCAAAATGCTTTACAAAGGGTGCAGCTAGGCTTGTTGCAGAGTCTTGTAACGCAGAGATGAACGGGACCTCAAGAGGTCCTCTGATCCATTACCCTGTCCCAAGCCAGGATCAACCCTTCCTCCCACCGCCACGTAAACTGAAGCACAAGAGGGAGAAAGCCTTGCCCAAGGCCAGACAGCATGCCAGAGGCAAGGACGGACACACAGCGTGAGGCAAAACCTGACCCGACAGCAATCAGCGGGAGTTTAACAGCAGAGTCAAAATGTCACCAGGGGTTCCCTGAGCTCCAGCCCTGTGCTGCACGCACGGGGCCACGGTCAACCTGGAAAGAAAAAGTCAATTTTTAAAAAAGCTTTCTGTCCTAATGAACTTGTGGGCAGGTAATAATGTCAGAGAGATGATCCGTGCGTTTTCAGGACAACCTGGGTTGAGAGGCTTGGTGCTCCTTGCTAAAATCATTTGCGGCGGGCCAGAGGATGACTGAGTGCTGATCTCTTGAATATCCTTTTAATAAAAAGAGATTACGAATGCTGCTCAGAATACAGTTTTTAATACTCCAAATGTTGTAGACTAGCTCTCACACAAAATTGAAAAAAATGAAGAAAAAGCTTAACCATTAAGTCAGCTAGATATTATCTCCACAGCAATTTAATTACTTATTGCTTCCTCATCACTCCTCATGCCTTTAGCCCAGCAAATTAAGCCACTGCAGATTTCTGGAATCTGACAGTTGAATTTGAAACCTCACCGAGACAGTTTTGAAAAATTAAAGTAAAAAATATGTTAAAAAATTATAAAAATAAGCTCATCTTGCCAGCTGGTGAACTAGCTAACCTGCTGACACCTACAGCAAATTAAAGCAACTTTCTGTTCTAAAAAAGGGCCAAAGATTGAAGTTTTATTCCCTCACTCCGCAAGATTCAAGCTTGATCAAGGAAGAAAGAAAACATACAGAGCAAGCCCTTTTTATCATAGGTCAGAGAGATGGCTGAAAAAGATCAGTAATCTTCCTTGCCTACCAAATCTGGCGTAGTTTGTACATTGTCTCCTTACCACCTATACACAATACCCAAGCAAACGATTACTACGCTATTACCGCTGAATGTTTGGCTTTAGCCTGGTTGTCAATATTTTGTTTCCTTTTTTTTTTTTTTCTCTCTCTCTTTTCTTTCTTTTAATGGATTGCTGCTGAGACAATTTACTTGTAGCTGAACAGCAGAGAACAACTAATGCATCACTTAGCAGATTTTTTTAAAATCTCTCTTCAAACATCAAGCACTCTTCAACCACCAAAACCTCAAGGAATAACTTACTTTCTCTGGCAACTTTCATCTAGGACCCAATTTATATCACTTGCCTGGATGATTACACCCAATTTTAGATGAGGAAACAAAAGGACAGAGAAATTAAGGGTCCAATTCTGTAAATCACTGGTCATTGTGTCACTGTCTAATGACTATCTTGACCACGTGTTTTGCCTGCTCTCTGCTCCTCCTTGACTTCTTTATTCTGTTTTCTGACACTAAACATTCTAGGTCTAGCAAGCTGCCTTTGCCACCGCCTCGTAAGGGAGGATTCAGAGGCTCCCATCATTGAGTGAGCGCCTGCCAAGCAGAAATGAAGACAGCTCCTGGCTGGAGAGCAAGTGTCTGTCACGCAGAAGGGGAGTCTCTTTCCTTCCAGTGGAAGTACCCACGAAGGCTGGTGTTACTCAGGGTCTTGGGACATTGAAAACGGCTCCATAGCTGCTACTGCAGCTCTGGCCACCAGGACTGCTTCCACTGGCCGCTCCCCGCCTGTCCCCAAGGCCACACCTTGGTACCACTGTCGGGTCAGCGAGTCTGGTCAGCTTTGAGACACTTTCCTGGCACCACCACCCAGTAACTACTCCAGGTCTGGTTGCTTCAGAAGATGTTTGTGGTCAGGACTAGCCCAAGGTTGGTATTTGGGATTGTTGTACCAGTATTTCTCTTCCAGTTAACATGAGTGAGATTTTATTGGTCTTCAAGAAGAAACCCTAGGAGAGAGAGAGTTTTAATGATGTTGAAAAACTTTACCCCGGTGCTGCTAATTCCCATCCTATAGGATAATAAGCCATACTGATAGAGCGTCAGAATGTCTGTACTGGTAGAGTCAGGGCAGGGATGTATGGGTATAGTTAAGGATACAACTGGGGCGTGATGAGGTAAGAGACCTGCCTAAGCATATCTTAAGGCATCTCATGAGCAGGATGCAATACCATCTCCTTGATACTTAGGAGAATCAGCCATTTGCTATCAGGGTTGTGTCACATCTCTTGGAGAAGGGACAATAGAAGGTCATTAAACACGGATGGCTTCCATTCAAGTGGAAGCACATTAGGACAATGGCACGCCTGAACCTAGGGAAGGCAGCTCAGCCAAATGCGTCTGCAGGGACAGCTCTTGGAACAATGCATTTCCCTAGAAGAACAAAGAGATCAGATGTTCACCCTGGCTCTGAAAAGCACAAAACCACAGCAGCTTGAAGGGAACTTGCAAGGAAACACAGGCCAACTCCTCTGCAACAGGCATCTAGAAAAAATACCCTCTTCTAGCCAGTACAACTATACCAGCCAACTCTTGCTGTAGATGTATTCATGGTGACCTAAAAGAGCTGCTGTGTGTTCCCAAGGGATGTTCAAGAGTGGCGAAGAAACTGAGGCAAGGAACCGTGTGCAGCTGGTTTTATGATTTTGTCTAAACCTACACATTTCTTGTGCTAGTGAAGTAAAAGGCTCTTGCATCTGGAACCCTGATAAAGTTGATGAATTTGTCTGCTTCAACTATTGCGCTGCTGTTAACGAACAACTGGTTTAGAGTGCTCCCAGTTTGATGAGCTGAAGAAAACTTATGCACCAGCATCTGAGAGGAGAGCCAGTGCAGGGTCTGCTCAGGATACAGAGACCTGGAGGGACAGGCAGGGCTCTAACTGCTGAGGGACCAGCGAGGGGATCCCTCAGGGTCGTGGCACAAAGCCAGTATTGATCATCACACTTGTAAACCCATTAAAAGGAAATGAACTATT